>NC_136415.1:14845571-15445571 GCF_051521515.1 Lactuca serriola | reverse complement strand
AAACTATCATTTTACTTACAGAACATTTAGGTCTTGGTAGAAGACTATCATATACTTTTTCTTGTTTACTTTATTTTGTGATACTTTCACATAAACAAGGAGTTAGACTAAGTACTTTAGTACTAGTCAATAGAAAGGAAAAACTATTATTTTACTTACAGAACATTCAGGTCTTGGTAGAAGACTATCATATTCTTTTCCTAATATACGTTATTTTGTGATACATTCACATAAACGATGAGATAGACTAAGTACTGTTTGTAATAGTCAAAAAGAAGGAAAAACTATCGTTTTCATAGTAAAACATTCGGGTCTTGGTAGAAGACTACATTTCATACTTGTAGGAAATAAGGGATTTTCTAGGATTTTCAAACTTATATCAATTGTTACATTTATAGATTTGCCAGACAATCATGACAGTTTTCCAAACAAGACAATGACACTTAAATACTTATGAATTCAACAGCTTTAGGCTGATACTCGCTTTCAAAATAACTTGTATTCTCAGGTCACCAGTTAGACATGTACGATGTCCAGGCCTTGAGAAGACGGAGCACAGTCAAGACTCGTCATATTTTGATTATTCATTTTTATTGTTGTACATTATGAAAGAACACACATGTATTAAAACTTTACTGTTAATGCAATGGATGATGTTGTTGCTTGTTTACTACGTTACACTGTTACGATACTTCACATGACGTCCTCCACCCCGAAACGTTTCCGCCGTTCTTGGTTTTGGGGTGTGACAGAATTGGAATCTGATTCTCTCGAACAAGACGTTGTTGAAAGGTGAAATCAAAGCCTTTGATGGGTATGAGTTCTAAAGTCGTTTCTTAAAACTAGAATGAAACAATCTGAATAACATAATTAAGGTTTATGATTTTGAATGGTCGTCGATTCCTTCTATTTAGAAGGATAGGGTTTATGTGAATTTAAAGGATGATAGATTAAGGAAAGAAAGAACCTGTATATATGATTTTGATTCGTTAGCGATCTTCTAGGTTTGATCTTCTGTTTTTGTAAACAAGAAACCGAAATTAACTCTCTTTGATTCACTTTGCTTCAATTGGGAGAATGGTTAACAACGAGGATATGATCTATGTTTGGATTTGATATACTAGGGTTATTCGACTTAGAATCTGTACAACCCAAATTATTCATCGGTTCAATTACACAATCCGAAATTTGAATAGCTTAAATTAATACATGTTTTGTGAAGGAATGATTGATAATCGAGATTGCATAAGAAGGTTGAAGTTATGAATTTGAAGTAATAAGAATTTGTTGATAATCGAGATTGACCGAGGGTTTTCTGATCGTTTTTGGCTACGTGAATCAGTTAAGATTTGTTTCGAGTATGAATTAGACGATGAATTCGAGCTAGAATCAGAATAAAGAGCTTGACTTTGCAATCGATTTAGGGTTAATCTAGAAAAATTTGTGATGGAAGGGTTTGCAATTGATGAAATGGTTTTGGGAAATGAAAACCATATGAATGCATTTGTGAATGTGTCAGGTTACATTTCTACCCCTCCGTGTTTTCTAGTTAATTACAAAGTTTGTGTTATTTACACAAACTGTCACCGCCAGTATTTTGGTTTTTTTGTTTTTTTTTGATTAAATCTAAACCACATATCAGTTTTGATCAAGGGCTAAGATTTGGTCTTCATGTCTCACAAAATATAGATGGTCTCAAATGAACCCAACCCTAATTATATATATATATATATATATATATATATATATATATATATATATATATATATATATATATATATATATATATAGGTTCAAGTTCATTTGAGACCATTCTAATTTTGTGAGACCGTGAGACCAAATCTAAAAATAATTTTAAAATGAAAAATAAATGGAAAAACCAAAAAATTCTTTTTTTAAATATTATTTCGGAACTTGAATTAACTAAAAAAAATCCCATTTTTTTTTGAAAAAATATGTGAAATATTCTAATTCAATATTACACTGACATATTCTAAAAAATAATTTTAAAATGCAAAATAAATGGAAAAATTTAAAAGTTCTTTTATTAAATATTATTTTCGGAACTTGGATTAACTAAAAAAAATTCAATTTTTTTTGAAAAATATGTGAAATATTCTAATAGAATATTACACTGTACATATTTTAACAAATAATTTTAAAATGCAAAATAAATGGAAAAATCCAAAAACCCTTTTTTTAAATATTATTTTCGGAACTTGAATTAACTAAAAAAAATAAAAAAAATGCGTCTCATGGTCTCACAAAATTAGGCCATCTCACATTATATATATATATATATATATATATATATATATATATATATATATATATATATATATATATATAGGGTTAGGTTATTTTGTTTTCACTATCTACTGTGTGCATGTATGACTGATTCTATATCAATCATTTTAGTTATTTTAAGAAAGTAGTTAATACATATTACATGTTGAAGATATAATAGGTATTAATTACATCTTCAGCATTTAATATGCATTAATTACTTTCTTAAAATAATTAAAATGATTGGTCCAGAATCAGTCATACATGCACACAATAGATAGTGAAAATATTTGAACCTAACTTTCTCTCTCTCTCTCTCTCTCTCTCTGTATATATATATATATATATATATATATATATATATATATATATATATATATCTTCTATGGAAAACAAAAAACCTAAAAAAACCATAAAAATCCTAAAAATGCATAAAAAAATATTTAGACATCACAAATCTTTTTTTTTGGGTGAATTACATCATTCGTCCCTCGTGCATATGCCAAAACGCACGTTTAGTCCTTATTTTCAAAAATTAACTCGGATCGTCCATGTGTTTGTTTTTTATTGCACACTTAGTCCCTATTGACATGAAATGACTATTTTAACCTTAATAATTTCTTTTTCGTTTTCTTTTATTTCTTTATCATTTTTAAAGTAAAAAAGAAAAAATAAAATAAAACAAATATCCCCACCCCTCCCCTTCCATTTCCCAAGCTCCAAAATTTTCACAGATAATCCCCTACCACCTATCACCGCTAACGCTTTCGGTACCACTATCTATCACCGCCAACACCTCCTATAACCAAACCATAATCTGAAAACCTTTCACATGCCTTCATCCTCGATCTGAAACCCTAGATGCAAATCGATATGAACATGTGTGAAGAAGGATATCGATTTGAACATATTTTGATGCCTTTTTCCTCAATCTGAACCTTGCACCTACCTTCTTCTCTGATCTTTATATGTGTTAACGACTTCTTCATCGATCTCGAAACCCTAGCTAATTGAGAACGGTGATGACACACAGGTGAAGAAGACGAGCACCGGATTCCAGAATCGGTGATGGTTTCACTGGAGAAAAAGAATCGATCTAAATGACCTTGCGACTGTGATTTTGCTAGAGAAACACAATAGATCGGAATGACCCAAATCTTTAGAAAGAGGATCACAACCCTTTATCTTCTCTCAAGACTTCCAACGGTGGTTTCACTGATTCCATCAGGTCTTCATCGTTTTTATCATATCTTCGTCGTTTGAAACCATCCTCGATATCCTACTCGATGGTTTGAAACCATCCTCATCGGATATCTTAGATCTGGGATGAGAGAGTATCAGATTTGAGAAGAATGTGTATCTGATTGGAGGAGAAGGAAGGTGAGGAGAGAGATGCAGTGGTTTTGAAAGACGAAAATGGTGGTGAATGGTACTCCAGCGATGCTATTGGGCAGTTCTCTGGTGATGGTGGGGATCGATGCTCCGGCAGTGGTGATGGTCGATGCTCCGACACTGGTGGAAAGGAATGGTGGTCTTAGTGATTAATTTGTGAACTGATAATGGAAGGTGGGGTGGGATGGAAATGAAATTTATTTCTTTAATTTTTTTAAAATACAAAATAAATCATAATTAAATTAAGAAGAAAATAATAAGGGTAATATAGTAATTTTATGTCTGGTAAAGGATGCAACATGCAATTTTAAACTAACGAGGGATGAAGCATGCAACTTTTAACCAAACGAGGGACGATTCAAGTTAATTTTTGAAAATAGGGATTAAACACGCTTTCTGACATGTGCATGAGAGACGATCGGTGTAATTTACCCTTTTTTTATTTGATATTATGAATTTTCATAGCTTTTTATGTATTTTCGCTCAAAATGTTTTTGAAAAAAAAACAAAAAAACAATCGATTTTTTTCTAATGAATTTCTAAAAAAAACCTGCGATTTTTTGGTATATAAATTCAAAAAAAGATTTGTGATGTATAAGTATTTTTTTTTATGCATTTTTCTGATTTTTAGGTTTTTTTTGTTTTCCATATAACCCTTCTCTCTCTCTCTCTCTATATATATATATATATATATACTAGGTAGACAATGGATCCATGAAATGAAGGCAATCCCATCAACATATCATCAATGTGTGAAGATGCCCACCCTATGTGGGACAATGAAGATCATAGGTGATCAACAAGAATCCAAAGAGTGCTACAAGACCTCGATGAAATATTCAACAATACCGAGATAAACATAGCAATTAAAACAGGGGCAAAAGATATGCTAGGAACAAGAGAGCAAGATGTAATGGAAGTGACCTTGAACCTTGAGGATCATGATGCCAAAGTTCTCATAGGATCCTCAATACCAGAACCAATCGAACAAGGACTAATAAAGTTCCTCAGAGCTAGAAGCATGAGATTTGCATGGAATCACGAGGATACGATAGGTATAGACAAAAATATAATAACCTATAAACTTAATATTAATCATTCTTTCATTCCAATACACCAAAAGAGAAGGAAGTTCGCACTAGAAAGAAACCAAATCATCCAAGAAGAAGTAGAAAAACTCCTTAAAACAAGAATGATCAAGGAAGTGAAGTTCCCAAGGTGTCTAACCAATGTGGTCGTAGTATAAATGAAGAATAGAAAATGGAGAGTATGAGTGGATTATACGGATCTCAACAAGGCTTATACCAAGGATCTTTTCCCTCTATCACACATAGACTCCATGATAGAAGCCACAACTAGTCATGAGTTACTAACATTCATGGATGCATCAGCAAAGTTCCAACAAATCCAAATGGAACTATCTGACCAAAAGGATACAACATTCATAACCCCAACATGTATATATTGTTATACTGCCATGCAATTTGGTCTTAAAAAATGCAGGTGTGACATATCAAAGGCTAGTCAACAAGATGTTTAAAGAGAAACTGGGGGACACCATGGATATCCACACTGATGAAATGGTCGTTAAGTCAAAGAAAGATGAAGACCATCTCAAGGATCTTGAAGAAGCCTTCAACGTACTGGACGAGTATAACATGAAGTTGGACCCCTTTAAGTGTCACATTGGAATGAGATCAGGAAACTTCCTTGGGTACACGGTGACTGAAAGAGGAATTGAAGCAAGTCCTGAGCAAATAAAAGCAATCATTGATCTAAGATCCCCATCCTCGACAAAGGATATTCAAAGACTAACAGGAAGAGTGGCAGCCTTAAACAGATTCATCTCAAGATCCTCAAAAAGATGCAAACCTTTATAAGACATCTTAAAGAAAAATAAAAGGTATGAATGGACTAAGGAGCACGAAGATGCTTTCCAGGAACTTAAAAGATACCTAAGTTCAGCACCCATATTGGTAAAACCATTAGAAAGGGAACCACTTCTTCTCTACCTTTTACTATCCTCAAACGCGGTAAGTGCAGTCTTTGCCAAGGATCTTAACGAGGACCAACATCTCATCTACTATGTAAGTAAAAGTCTCTTGGATTCTGAGACCAGGTACTCTCACCTTGAAAAACTTATACTTGCACTAGCAACTGCTTTCACAAAATTAAGACAGTACTTTGAAACATATCCTATAAATGTAAGAACTAATCATCCTATTAAGAATGTTATGAGTAAAACAGAAATGTCAGGAAGAATGACAAAGTGGTCTGTGAATCTAAGCACATACGATATCAAGTATGAGCCAAGATTCGCGATAAAGTTTCAAGCACTAGCGAACTTTGTGGCTGACTTCAGTAATGATCTATAAGATGAAGTAGAGATTGAAACTAAAAGAATTCTAGAAGAAGAAAACATAGGAATATGGACACTATTCACAGATGGAACATCAAACCAAAGAGGAACTGGACTAGGGATCATACTAAAGTCGCCATAGGGGGGACATCCTACCCCAAACAGCTAGTTGTGAGTTTGATGCAACCAATAACGATGCTGAATACAAGGCTCTAATCATGGGACTACAACTTGCCAAGGATCTTCAGATCAAGGATCTTTAGGTATATGTCGACTCCTTATTAATAACTAACCATTTAATGGATCCTATGCAGTAAAAGGAGAAAGACTAGCACTATACCTCTAGATCCTTAAAAATTTAGCCTCTGAATTCGAAGCATTCAGCCTAAACCAAGTTCCAAGAGAAGACAATGCTGAAGAATATGCTTTAGCCAATCTAGGATCTTCTTTTAGGATCCCACCAGAAACCAGGATCTCGATAATCCACATGATGATCCTAATAATCGAGGATTCTGCCAAAAGACTGAAGGATCCCGACGATGACGAGGTAACAACCAACATCGTTATAATCGAAGATCTTGATCCTCATTTTCCTCATCAGGATCCTAGCATCAAGGATCTTTCCCCAACCTGAAGATCCTGGATTTAACCCGTTGTGGAATATCTCCAAAATGGTACCATCCCAAAGGAAGAAAAAAGTGACAAGTCATTCAAAATGAGGGTCTTACATTTTATGATGATCTGAGGTAAGCTATACAGGAAATCCATGGCAGGACCATACCTTAGATGCATAGAAGATCATGAGGCTTCAGAAGTCTTAAAAGACATACATGAAAGAGATTATGGTAACCACATTGGGGACAGATCCTTGTGCTCCAAGGTGTTGAGGACAGGATACTAATGACTAACCATGAAGAAAGATTCCTTCTTGTATGCTCATAAATGTGATGCTTTTCAAATACATAACAACATCCTATACTGACCAGTGGAACCTTTACATCCTATCAACTCCCCTTGGCCATTCATAAAGTGAGGGATGTATATAGTAGGAAAATTACCTAAGCCACCAGGAGGAAAAGTCTTCATGCTGGTAATGAAGACTATTTCTCAAAGTGGATCGAGGTTAAGGCTTTTTTTCATGTAAGTGATAAGGAGGTGGTGTTGTTTATCAAACGTAATATCATACGTAGGTTCGGGATCCCTGCTGAAATTATGTGTGACAATGGATCCCGATTCATAAGCAAGAGGACTAGAGACTTTTGCACAAGTTAGGGAATCAAAATGATAATATCCAACCCTATTCACCCTCAAGCCAATGGTCAAGCCGAATCTAGCAACAAAATCATAGACAATAACTTGAAGAAAATGATAGATGAAAAGAAAGGAAGATGGGTAGAAGAACTTCCTCTCATCCTATGGGTAGATAGGACCACTTTAAAGGCAACCAAATGTCAAACTCCATACTCCTTGGTGTTTGGCACAGAAGTTATGATCCGTACTAAGGTGGTGATCGCAACAACAAGATATCAACTGCAAGATCAAGAGAACAACGATATGATCCTATCCCAGGATCTTGACACTATTGATGAACTCAAGGATCTTTCCAGGATCCACATTTTTTCTCATCATTAAAGGATCACCAACGCATACAATAAGAATATCAAAGTCAGAAGATTCCAAATAAGAGACTTCGTCTTAAGGAAAGCATTCCAAAATACCAAGGATCCTAGTGCAGGTAAGTTGACACCTAAATGGAAAGGACCATATCTCATAGATGTCGAAGCAGGAAATGCTGCATATTAGCTAGCTACCCTCGATAGAAATATCTTGCCAAGATCCTGGTGTAACGCCCATGTTTCTAGACTAGGCATTAATGATGATGTAACAGTCTAGGTTAACCTTTGTAACTCGTTTTGAAATAATAAGAATGTATTATTTGAGTATTATGTGTTAATTGCTTAACTGTGTGATTTAATTCAATTAAGGATAAAAATAAGCGATAAAATAAAATATTAGGTAAGCCCGATATCTTTACATGAAGAGGTAGTGGTCGTTACGAGGATTCCAAAAATGTAAAGAATGCCGAAATCCGAGTTATAACAAAGAAGTTATGACCTGTCGAAGATTCGTGACAGAACCGGTATGACACTATGTGATGTTAATAGTGAATTTAAGATAGAGCGATATTTAGCCTTAGTAATCTAAACAAAAGTCGTAGAATACGTTAAAATGAGAACGTACATAAATAGAACGTCTAAATCGGACTTCGTATGAGGAAGTTATGATTTTTCGAATTTTCAACTTAGCAGTATGCAACCCAAAGTTCGAATATGAGATCGAGTGATTTGTAGCCGAAACAATCTAAACGAGAATCGAAAATCTCGTCGATAGCAGTGCAATGGAAGAAATAAAGACAAAAACGGACGTCAGATGAAGAAGTTGTGAATTTATAACAGAGTTTTCCTGTCCTGGCATACTAAAAATAATATAATAAAAACAAATTCAAAAGTAGCCGACGGAGTCTAAACGAGAGTTGTAGAGCATAATCTCACCTATGTGTGCATATAAAGAACGTCAAAACCGGAGCTCGTATGCCAAAGATATGAATTTATGAAGTTTGGGGCACGAACCCCGACACTGTGTTAGAGTTCACAACGTGAATATAGGGTTCACGGCATGAACACAGAGATGACATCTCCTGGATCCTGACAGACCCAAGTTGCAATGATGCACCTGATGACGACTGAACTCACGACGTGAATATTTGAGATTCACGACGTAAATCCAGAAAAATGGCCTTATAAATAGAAACTGAAGGGCAGTCGGCCATGGTTGCTAATTCCTTTGTTCTCTCACTCCCTATACCCTCTATTGCCTTCTTGAAGCACCCCCGAAGCCCCGGTACCATCCCGACACCCGAAGCAAGTCCTGACGCTCCAAAGATCCCGAGAAGAAAAGAGTTTTCGAGTCGAAGCTTTGCCCGCGAGAAGCCCGGTGTGTGAATGATGGGTTTTAGCTATAAGAACATCCTATGTGCTCATACAAACCCTAATGCTTGGATCTAGGTTTCTCTATTGTACATGCAAGTTATCCAAGACTATAAACCCTAGATCTAGTATAAGATAATCAATATAACATATAAATTAGGTTTTACATCATACCTTGATTGTTATGTAGCAATAACAATCTCAAATCCTCCTTGTATTGACTTTGGAAAGCTTAGAGTCACAAATGTCACTCCTCTAATGGTTCACAAACACCAAGAGCAAGAGGATGAAGAAGAAAAGAGAAGGAGGCTGCCCAAAACGTGTGGAAACCCTAATTAACTAGTTTCCCACGTTTTTGAGCCATAAGGGTTCTTTAAATAGTGAAGCTATTAGGGTTATCAAACAAGGAAACCCTAATTTGGATGCTTAGGCCCTAAGCAACCCATGGACTCCTTCCTAAACAAGCCTTGGATGATTTCTAATGGGTTTCCCCATAGAATTCGTACAACCTTATATTATAAGGTAATCCATAGCCCAATTGCAATTATCTTATAATTACAATTCCAGTCCCTTAAGTTTAATTAATCTCTTTTAGCCACAAACTTAATTCTTATTAATTCTTGACTAATATTAATTAAACAATATGATTTCTCCTTTAATATATTATTCTCATAATATATTAATAAATCATAATTATTCCTTTCTCTCTCCATAATTCATCCTATCAAGTTGCTTTCGTGAAGGCAACCCAAAAGAACCATGCACCATCGGGTCAAGTATATACCAAAATAGTTATGGACTTAGACACTAATCCAACAGTCTCCCACTTGGATAAGTCTAACAACTATTCTGCGTATGACTTCAGATCCTGATCTGCAATCGTAGCTTTCTAAAGCCGTTGTCAACTCTAATCTTATCAGATACGCGTGTCCTTTAGATAAGGGATCATATATTCCTCCATTCTAGATATCGTATAGACTAAGACATGGATCTAAATCATTCTCTCTGTCTATGTGTTGTTTCCCGAATTCCGATTTATGATGACTGACAACAGACTACAATTGAACACATCAATTTAGTCCCGGCTTGGCCATGCCCTTAGGTGCCATCACTAACTCATCGAGGGACCCACAAATATCGCTTTCACCCTACTTTGGATAAAAGGAACGGATAAACTTTGATTCAATGCTTGCTTGCACTTACTCACCGAATCACACACAACAATATGTTTTGCAACACCAAGTTACTGGTGCGTTTACATATTATCAATTTGCAACCGACTCGCAAGATACAACTCACACATCTCGGTTTCAAGAATATAAGATATTATCGTCTCACCAATCACTCGTGATAAAATCCATGAAGTGATCCAAGTGAGCGGGTTTAATCCAATGCTCAAATCATATTCATAAGCACTCATGAACGTTGTAGCAAACATTTGCTTATGTCTAATACTCTTTAGACAATCCACACACCAATTCACGACAGTCTTCATTCATACCTACTTCCAACATATGAACGACTGTGGTCCGTTTGAATAATTTGACTGTTCTGAACCAATTAAATTATTCAGGAAGTCAAAACATGCAAAGTGAAACACAAGAATAATACTAATCCCATATGGCCTAAAACCTTTGAGTATAAATAAAACACCTTTTACTTATCACCATATCGATTACTCATTATTTGTTGTTTTGGGTAATCAACTTCTTACTTGAATTACTACTACACTTGCCCCATGCTCTTAGCATGCACACAATGTTCACCTACGGTTCTTACTTTGTGAAATAGATCAAATGAACACATTTCCAATCATACTCATTTCATAACTCCTAATCCTTTTCACAAGTGAAAGAATATCAAATTCTTTCCATTTATAGAATATGCTAGATTCTAACATTTTATGCAATGATCCTTTTGTAATGTCACTGCACTAAAGTCACAATGACTATTGCCAATGAAATTATAAAGTCCTCTATCGGAGATTGTTACAAGAAAATTCCATAGATGTGATGTCTCTCACTCAAAGTACATTCCTTTGAACATCCTTTTGCATAAAAGTTTCTAATCTAGACATAGATTCTCAATATCCAACTCCCAATATGGAACCATTTCCATATTTTCCATATGACAACTCATTCTTAATAGAATCTTTTCTATTTATAATAATGTTGATATGGTCCATCCAATACTATACTTCCAAGTACTCACAAGCGACCAATCCTCAACGAGCTTTGGATCGTCCTTTGATAGTTGTTTAATTATCTTAGTCAAAAACGATTCTTGTCCTTTTTCCCTCTAAATGCGCTATACATTTGGAAAATTTTAGAATGGTAAAATATTATAGCATTTGCAATCAATCCTATACCCGAAGTGTATCGGACACGATACATAATGTCTTACATAAAGATTTGATACTTTATCAATCTTCTGCAATATTATTTTATGTGCTACGTTCTCACAATTCGAACTATGAAGAGGAATGTCGTAATCATAATTGAAATTTAAGAACACACTATGTATCCTTGACTAAATTTATTAACATTCCACAACCTAATCCTTTAGATTTGAAATGAAGCATAATATTCTCTCCCTTAATTATAGAAAAACAACTATTCAACCGTTGCGACTTTGCAAAGTATAACACTTGTTGTCTATAATTAATATTGCTAACTTGCAATACTTGCATTAATAATCATACAATCATAACATTTATGCTCTCAATATCATGATGATTATTATAAACATAACACCTATGCTCCCACTAGCTTTGACATGTATTTAGAAACAACTTAACTTTTAGGAAAAACAATACCTATTGGATTTCTTTATGTTCATATTTCTAAAACCCAATGCTTTGATAATCTTTTATCAAGGCTTCTTAAACTTATACACCATTGCCTTGGATAGCTCGTATGTGTGTCTAAACTATTGGGTTTTAGACTATACATCATTCCTATGGTGTACATGCAAACCCTAACAGTTTTTGGATCTAGTTTGTCTAATGAACATGCAATTGAATATCCAAAGCTATAAACCCTAGATCTAGCATGCAATAAATCATATTAACATAAAATAGGGTTTAAGATATTACCTTGATTGTTATGTAGCGAGAACAATCTCAAATCCTCCTTGTAATGACTTTAGAAAGCTTAGAGTCACAAATGTCACTCCTCTACTGGTTCACAAACACCAAGAGCAAGAGGATGAAGAGGAGAAGAGAAGGAGGCTGCCCAAAACGTGTGAAAACCCTAAGGAACATGTCCACCACGTTTTTGGGGCTTAAGGGTCCTTTATATACATGTAGGCTATTAGGGTTTTGAACTAGGAAACCCTAAACTGATTACTTAAGCCCTAAGCAGCCCATGGACCATTCTTTAATAAGCCTTGGATGATTTCTAATGGGTTTCTCCATAGAATTCGTCCAACCTTATATTATAAGGTAACCCATAGCCCAATTGTAATTATCTTATAATTACAATTCCAGTCCCTTAAGTTTAATTAATCTCTTTTAGCCACAAAACTAATTACCAATTAATTCTTGACTAATATTAATTAAACAATATGATTTCTCCTTTAATATATTATTCTCATAATATATTAATAAATCATAATTAATCCTTTCTCTCCATAATTCATCCTATCAAGTTGCTTTGGTGAAGGCAACCCAAAAGGACCATGCACTATCAGGTCAAGTACATACCAAAATAGTTATGGACTTAAACACTAATCCAACAGTCTCCCACTTGGATAAGTCTAATAACTATTATGTGTATGACTTCAGATCCTGATCTGTAATCGTAGCTTTCCAAAGCCGCTGTGAACTTTGCTCTTATCAGATACGCGTGTCCTTTAGATAAGGGATCATATATTCCTCCATTCTAGATATCGTATAGATATAAGACATAAATTCTAATCATTCTCTCTATACTATTTCCCAACTTCCGATTTATGACGACTGACAACAGACTACAATTGATCACATCAAATTAGTCCCGACTTTGCCAAGCGCTTAGGTGCCATCACTAAATCATCGAGGGGCCCAAAGATATCGCTTTTATCCTACTTTGGATAAAAGAAACGGATAAAATTTGACTCAATGCTCGCTTGCACTCACTTACCGAATCACACACAACAATATGTTTTATAACACCAAGTTACTGGTGCGTTTACATATTATCAATGTGCAACCGACTCGCAAGATACAACTCACACATCTCGGTTTCAAGAATATAAGATGTTATCGTCTCACTAATCACCCATGATAACAATCCATGAAGTGATCCAAGTGAGCATGGGTTTAATCCAATGCTCAAATCATATTCATAAGCCGTCATGAACATTGCAGCAAACATTTTCTTATGTCTAATACTCTTTAGACAATCCACACACCAATTCACGACAGCCTTCATTCATACCTACTTCCAACATATGAACGACTGTGGTCCGTTTGAATAATTTGACTATTCTGAACCAATTAAATTATTCAGGAAGTCAAAACATGCAAAGTGAAACACAAGAATAATACTAATCCCATATGGCCTAAAACCTTTGAGTATAAATAAAACACCTTTTACTTATCACCATATCGATTACTCATTATTTGTTGTTTTGGGTAATCAACTTCTTACTTGAATTATTACTACATTTGTCCCATGCTCTTAGCATGCACACAATGTTTACCTACGGTTCTTACTTTGTGAAATAGATCAAATGAACACATTTCCAATCATACTCATTTCACAACTCCTAATCCTTTTCACAAGTGAAAGAATATCAAATTCTTGCCATTTATAGAATATGTTAGATTCTAACATTTTATGCAATGATCCTTTCGTAATGTCACTGCACTAAAGTCACAATGACTATTGCCAATGAAATTATAAAGTCCTCTATCGGAGATTGTTACAAGAAAATTCCATAGATGTGATGTCTCTCACTCAAATTACATTCCTTTGAACATCCTTTTGCATAAAAGTTTCTAATCTAGACATAGATTCTCAATATCCAACTCCCAATATGGAACCATTTCCATATTTTCCATATGACAAGTCATTCTTAATAGAATCTTTTCTATTTATAATAATGTCGATATGGTCCATCCAATACTATACTTCCAAGTACTCACAAGCGACCAATCCTCAACGAGTTTTGGATCGTCCTTTGATAGTTGTTTAATTATCTTAGTCAAAAACGATTCTTGTCCTTTTTCCCTCTAAATGCGCTAGACATTTGGAAAATTTTAGAATGGTAAAATATTATAGCATTTGCAATCAATCCTATACCCGAAGCGTATCGGACACGATACATAATGTCTTACATAAAGATTTGATACTTTATCAATCTTCTGCAATATTATTTTATGTGCTACGTTCTCACAATTCGAACTATGAAGAGGAATGTCGTAATCATAATTGAAATTTAAGAACACACTATGTATCCTTGACTAAATTTATTAACATTCCACAACCTAATCCTTTAGATTTGAAATGAAGCATAATATTCTCTCCCTTAATTATAGAAAAACAACTATTCAACCGTTGCGACTTTGCAAAGTATAACTCTTGTTGTCTATAATTAATATTGCTAACTTGCAATACTTGCATTAATAATCATACAATCATAACATTTATGCTCCCAATATCATGATGATTATTATAAACATAACACCTATGCTCCCACTAGCTTTGACATGTATTTAGAAACAACTTAACTTTTAGGAAAAACAATACCTATTGGATTTCTTTATGTTCATATTTCTAAAACCCAATGCTTTGATAATCTTTTATCAAGGCTTCTTAAACTTATACACCATTGCCTTGGATAGCTCGTATGTGTGTCTAAACTATTGGGTTTTAGACTATACATCATTCCTATGGTGTACATGCAAACCCTAACAGTTTTTGGATCTAGTTTGTCTAATGAACATGCAATTGAATATCCAAAGCTATAAACCCTAGATCTAGCATGCAATAAATCATATTAACATAAAATAGGGTTTAAGATATTACCTTGATTGTTATGTAGCGATAACAATCTCAAATCCTCCTTGTAATGACTTTAGAAAGCTTAGAGTCACAAATGTCACTCCTTTAATGGTTCACAAACACCAAGAGCAAGAGGATGAAGAGGAGAAGAGAAGGAGGCTGCCCAAAACGTGTGAAAACCCTAAGGAACATGTCCACCACGTTTTTGGGGCTTAAGGGTCCTTTATATACATGTAGGCTATTAGGGTTTTGAACTAGGAAACCCTAAACTGATTACTTAAGCCCTAAGCAGCCCATGAACCATTCTTTAATAAGCCTTGGATGATTTCTAATGGGTTTCTCCATAGAATTCGTCCAACCTTATATTATAAGGTAACCCATAGCCCAATTGTAATTATCTTATAATTACAATTCCAATCCCTTAAGTTTAATTAATCTCTTTTAGCCACAAAACTAATTACCAATTAATTCTTGACTAATATTAATTAAACAATATGATTTCTACTTTAATATATTATTCTCATAATATATTAATAAATCATAATTAATCCTTTCTCTCCATAATTCATCCTATCAAGTTGCTTTGGTGAAGGCAACCCAAAAGGACCATGCACCATCAGGTCAAGTACTGTGACATCCCCATTTTCACGGCCAGAAAAGACCGATTTTGTTTATGCTTTATAAAAATCAGAGTACTTTATTTTATAAAAATGTTGCGGAATTTGTTCCCAGAAAAACATGGTAAATACGTTATTAAAACATTTTCAAAGAAACGTATTTATTTCATTTTAAAACGTTTGGGACGTCATCGTTAATACAGAAACATAAGCATAAACAGAACTTACAATTATTTACACTAGTGATCTACATCTCTTTAAATCTCTCAGTGTAATGTCACTTCATATCAACACCTGTGATATAAATAAACTGAGTGGGTCAGGTTGGGAAACCTAGTGAGTACATAGGGTTTTCAACCCACAATAATATAATTATTATGTTTAAACAATCAAACAATCAACCCAATTACCCATCCCCATTATCTTCTTTATTCTTAAGGATCTACCCTAAGAATCAGCTATTTCTCATTCATTCATTCCTAAGGATCATCCTAAGGAAACAACATGAAGTCCATTGTTGCCAATGACACATTGGTCAAGCGCAGCTGCTAATATTGTCACTTAGGCTCAGCTGCCAGAATTAGGACATTTTCTATGAGGCGCTTCTGCCGGTATTGACCTTTAAACGCTACTGTCATGGTCATAAGGCTCCCTATTACGCGCAGCTGCCGATACTGTCCTTAGAGCGCAGCTGCTAGGACGTTTACCGTAGATCTAAAACATCTACGGGTTGTGGCGCAGCTGCCAGTGCTCATCTATAGGGTACTAGGTCCACTGCTGCCAATGTATACCCATAGGGCACTAGGTCCATGCTACTAATGTTCCTCTATATCAACTTTTATCGCTCATTATTCATCTACCCATGTTTTACCCAACATATTTTGTAGATATAAAATACTTTATACAGTTTACATCATTTAAAACATGTATAAAAATCTTTCATCAGCATAGACAACAAGTATTCAGACAATATGCACAAATAGCACGTAATTTATAATAAAATACTTCATATATGTGTATAAGATGAAAGGGACCATGCACTCACAACACGTAAATTATATAATAAATACTTCATATCTATGTGTAAGATGAAAGGGACCATGCACTCACCTGAGAAGGTGGTGATTCGGTACTCGGACAGCGCTTCGTTACTTTAAAATAATTTCCTTCGACGAAACCTAGTATTATCACCAATAGATTTTAGTCTATTATTCGCTGAGACTAATTAATAGTCTAGCTATTATTACTATTATATAAGCGTTAAAAAAATACTTATATAACCCATAATAATAGCCCAAGTATTTATTATATGTTCTTAATAACGTTAATATAATTAAATAAAAACTATATTAAAAATAGCGTAGCCGTAGCTCACTTACAGCGGGTTTTATAGAAAACCAGGCTTTGCTTGGAGCAGCGTTTCCGAGCCGAAAAGCTCTTCTTCTCGGAGCCGTCGAGCACTCCGGGGCTTCCGCCTCGTGCTAGGGAGGTTCCCTAGGCTTTTCGGGGGATTCCGGGGCTAGAGAGAGGTTCTAGAGAGAGAGAGAGTAAAGAGAAGAAAGAATGGGAAAGGTGTGAAGAAAATGAGGGTGGGAGAGGTGGTATTTATAGGGTGAAAATGGCTGAACTTGGTGCCACATGTCACCATCTAGTGGCAAGACTTGGGGAGAAAGCAATGGCCAAGATTGTGCCACATCACCCATTTTCGCACAGCACACTTCCGACTTCTAAAATCCGTAACTTTCACATACGACCTCCGTTTTTGACGTTCTTTATATCCACGCGTAGGTAAAAATAATATCTACAAGTTTCATTTTGACTCCGTCGGCTAATTCTCGACCGATCTTAAATTTAACAGTACGAGGCGTTTAGACTGTTAAATGACCGCGAAGAATTCGTAACTCCTTCATACCGACTCCGTTTTCGTCTGTCTTTTTACCGTTGAGTTCCTATTAATGAGATATTGAACTCTCATTTAGGTCACGTAAGCCAAAAACCGCTCGAACTAAAATTCGAGTTTCGGGTCGTGCACTGCTAAGCCGAATCTTAGAAAAATCATAACTTCCTCATACGAAGTCAGATTTGGGTGTTCTTTTTTATCGACGCTCTTAGTTTAACGTATTGTATGAGTTTTGTTTAGATTGCTAAGGATAAATCTCGCTCTATCGTAAATTCACTATTTACGCTTCCCGGTGTCGTGCCGGTTTTGCCGTAAAACTTCGACGGGCCATAACTTCTTCGTTATAACTCGGATTTCGGCGTTCTTTATATGTACGGAAACCTTGTGACATATTCTAAAATTTGGTTAAGATGATTTATTCTAAATAATCTTTTGTCGAAAAGTCATTTTCGACCCCTATTGCCTCTAAATTGACTAGCCCGGATCTGCGGGCGTTACAAGTACATACCAAAATAGTTATGGACTTAAACACTAATCCAACAGTCTCCCACTTGGATAAGTCTAATAACTATTATGTGTATGACTTCAGATCCTGATCTGTAATCGTAGCTTTCCAAAGCCGCTGTCAACTTTGCTCTTATCAGATACGCGTGTCCTTTAGATAAGGGATCATATATTCCTCCATTCTAGATATCGTATAGATATAAGACATAAATTCTAATCATTCTCTCTATACTATTTCCCAACTTCCGATTTATGACGACTGACAACAGACTACAATTGATCACATCAAATTAGTCCCGGCTTTGCCAAGCGCTTAGGTGCCATCACTAAATCATCGAGGGGCCCAAAGATATCGCTTTTATCCTACTTTGGATAAAAGAAACGGATAAACTTTGACTCAATGCTCGCTTGCACTCACTTACCGAATCACACACAACAATATGTTTTATAACACCAAGTTACTGGTGCGTTTACATATTATCAATGTGCAACCGACTCGCAAGATACAACTCACACATCTCGGTTTCAAGAATATAAGATGTTATCGTCTCACTAATCACGCATGATAACAATCCATGAAGTGATCCAAGTGAGAGTGGGTTTAATCCAATGCTCAAATCATATTCATAAGCACTCATGAACATTGCAGCAAACATTTTCTTATGTCTAATACTCTTTAGACAATCCACACACCAATTCACGACAGTCTTCATTCATACCTACTTCCAACATATGAACGACTGTGGTCCGTTTGAATAATTTGACTATTCTGAACCAATTAAATTATTCAGGAAGTCAAAACATGCAAAGTGAAACACAAGAATAATACTAATCCCATATGGCCTAAAACCTTTGAGTATAAATAAAACACCTTTTACTTATCACCATATCGATTACTCATTATTTGTTGTTTTGGGTAATCAACTTCTTACTTGAATTATTACTACACTTGTCCCATGCTCTTAGCATGCACACAATGTTTACCTACGGTTCTTACTTTGTGAAATAGATCAAATGAACACATTTCCAATCATACTCATTTCACAACTCCTAATCCTTTTCACAAGTGAAAGAATATCAAATTCTTGCCATTTATAGAATATGTTAGATTCTAACATTTTATGCAATGATCCTTTCGTAATGTCACTGCACTAAAGTCACAATGACTATTGCCAATGAAATTATAAAGTCCTCTATCGGAGATTGTTACAAGAAAATTCCATAGATGTGATGTCTCTCACTCAAAGTACATTCCTTTGAACATCCTTTTGCATAAAAGTTTCTAATCTAGACATAGATTCTCAATATCCAACTCCCAATATGGAACCATTTCCATATTTTCCATATGACAAGTCATTCTTAATAGAATCTTTTCTATTTATAATAATGTCGATATGGTCCATCCAATACTATACTTCCAAGTACTCACAAGCGACCAATCCTCAACGAGCTTTGGATCGTCCTTTGATAGTTGTTTAATTATCTTAGTCAAAAACGATTCTTGTCCTTTTTCCCTCTAAATGCGCTAGACATTTGGAAAATTTTAGAATGGTAAAATATTATAGCATTTGCAATCAATCCTATACCCGAAGCGTATCGGACACGATACATAATGTCTTACATAAAGATTTGATACTTTATCAATCTTCTGCAATATTATTTTATGTGCTACGTTCTCACAATTCGAACTATGAAGAGGAATGTCGTAATCATAATCGAAATTTAAGAACACACTATGTATCCTTGACTAAATTTATTAACATTCCACAACCTAATCCTTTAGATTTGAAATGAAGCATAATATTCTCTCCCTTAATTATAGAAAAACAACTATTCAACCGTTGCGACTTTGCAAAGTATAACTCTTGTTGTCTATAATTAATATTGCTAACTTGCAATACTTGCCATAATAATCATACAAGAACAAATTTTATGCACCCACTATCATGATGATTATTATCATATAAGCATAACTCTTATGCTCCCACTAGCTTTGACATGTATTCAGAAACCATCTTAACTTCCAGAAAAACAATACCAACTGAATTTCTTAAGTTCATATTTCTAATACCTAATGCTTTGATAATCCTTTATATAAGCTTATACACTTTTGCCTTTGATAGCTCATATGGGTGTCTAAACAATTCAGACTAATTGCTAAATCTCACAATTCGAATCATGGAAAGGGATACCGTAACCATAATCAAATTCGAGAATCCACTTTTCACAATCACTATCTTCTTAAAATCTCTCTTAGTGATAGTATTTCCTCACAGTCATTTTCATGAAGGAGGAAATCTTATGACACTTAGATTTTAATGGTGTATGTGTTCCTATCCATGTGAATTTGTCAAAACCAAAGTTTGCGACAAATCCAAACTCGTATGGACCAAACTCTTAATCTTGATTTCTTGCCTTATGGTAACACGAGTGCCCACCATGTATTCCAAGTAGTTAAGCAGCTCACCCTTTCTTATCAATGTACTTTTCATTGATCAAGGTCCTTTCCTTTTATGCTTTCAAATGAGAACTCATAGAACTCACATGCATAATTAACTTAATTGGAATGGTACAGAAACAAAATAATGTCAACACGATAGGTTATAAACCTCAAGTCATGTGCTAGTGATGATCGATAAGGTTTATTCTTGATTTATCCTTGAAACCTTTCAAGACCATTAAGACTCCAACTGACTCCTTGACATATAAGATTCTCTTGTCAATAAACATTTCTCGACAAACAAATATTGAAGAGTTAGTGTAGCTTTTATCAAGACAAAACACTTCATAAAATTTGGTCCTAGTTGGTCTTTGTCTAATCCAAGACATCACAACTTTCCACATTTTATGAATATTATAAACCTTCTTAAGACTTGTCACTCAATGTCACAATCGCAACTCTAAGACTGGTTTTCTGGAACGAAGTATGATTGACTTCTTGATTTAACCTTTTTGTCAGTTCTTGATTCCTCTTCTCAGACATACAATTGTACTGAGACTCACTTAGAGGATCAATTGAGATATGGTTCTTAATCATTAAGATTTATCATAAAACATAATAAAAGGTACTCTCCCTTCTTCTTAGACTAGAGAAACTTTTATCTTTCTGCCTACTTGATTCTTCTTATTCGTTCTGCTATTGATTTAAACTCTTTCAATCAATTCAGAATTACACTTAATCTTATAAGTATAATCATATTTACTAAAATTTTAGTAAATCATGACGAATATCTTTGTTACTCTTGTGGTGGACTTGATCAACACACAACTTTGTGTACTTTATCTCCTAGTCCTTCACTTGACACTTTGTCAACAAATTAGTCTAATTTCCAAATATGAAATTTCTCATTCATCGTGCAACCAAGTTGCATGATTCCAAGTTTCTGTCCAACTGAAATTTGGGCGATGAGAAACTCTCCCTATTTGGTAAATTCTCGACATTTCCACAAACAACATAATTAAGAATTAAATCCATTATTTCTAATAATAGAAACATTCAAACATCAATTTTTCATACACGCCATTACAAGGATAAATAAATAATATAAAATCAAAATTTATTTTATTGCGGAAAAATTTGTCCTTACAATGCAATTCATTGAAAAACTATGCTAATACATATTTCTTAGCAATCTTATTCTAACTCTAAGTAGTAGCTTAAGAATCTGATCTTTAAGTAATGCGATCAAAATCCATTTCTTCACGGTTAGATTCTGCTCACTTCTTCCCTTAAGCTTCCTCTCTTTTCTTCGATCGTACAAAACATCAATTGTAATCTTATCACATTATGTATTAAGAATCTAGAATAGGAGTTTAAAAGAGTTAGTCAATGGATTTTACCTAAAGCAGATCCATACGTTTTGACTCTCCCATCTCTTAGATCTCTTAGGTAAATAGGGCAGCTTCATCTCCAATGCCTCTTCTCTTGGCAATAAAAGCAAATTGACTCTTTTGGAACAGCACATGGAACTACTTCAGACATTGCCTGTCTCTTATGATCAAACTTTTAGATCATGGCATGCCTTTCGTTGCCATTGCCTATATCCATAGAGGTCTGGAAGGCAGATTCACCAATCAACTTTGCTTTTCCAGTGCGCCAAATCATTGTTGATTCAGCAGCAATAAGCATGTAGGTGAGATCTATAAGGTTCATGTCGTGGTTCATCATATAGTACTCTCTTACGAACCCACTATACGAGTTAGGAAGTGACTGAAGAACCCAGTCAACAGCTAGCTCCTCACAGACAATGGATCCCAACATTCATAACCTATCAATGTGTGACTTCATCTCTAGGATGTGTGCACAAACCGACATTCCTTCTTCATGTTTACTTGCCAAAAGGGCTTGAGTGAGCTTGAACTTTTCAAGCCTTCGAACTTGTGGGTTAGGGAGAATAATTGGAGGAGGTGGAGGTAGTGAAGCATGATCTCTTGTTCCTCGATCGAATCGTGGAATATCATCTTCATGTGGAAAACTTGTTCCACGGGATTTGGGAAGACCATAGCTGTCGTACTTTGACATCTACAAAACGGGAGAAAAATAAATTCAAGTTAGTTGATTGATTGAGTCCTTAATAAATCACCCAAATGAGATATTAAGGCTAGGACCCAACACAATACGCTACAACCTAGAAAAGGGATGTCGTAATCTAGTTGTAGAATATTTGAAGGTAACTGAATGACGATTCACTAATTTACACCATGAAAAACGAAAAGGAAATTTAAGTTTTAAATCTATGAAAATTCCTAGATCCTTTGAGATTCATTGAACTTTTTAATGGCAAGTTTAAATCTCGATATGCCCATCTAGTTTGTGACTGGGATACCGAGGATCAAAAAGCGAGTGTGAATAACCATGCAAACTTACATGGTGCCCCCACATGTTACAGTCACCTATTTGATGTGCGGGTTAACCACACACGCTCCACCGAACTATGACAAACATTGAGTCACCCTTTGCTACCTTTGCTTAGAACTATTTAGTGTGTCGGTTAACCACACACGCTCCACTAACGTCTTCGCAAGGGTACAATGTGTAATTTCATGGAATTGCATCAATTCACTTTTGCCTAAAGTAACTAAGATTGGGAATTTTGTAAAAGCATTTAGTTACTTTTGTACGTCATTATACTTATAATGGAAGGTTTCTTTCCTATCCTACCCGTTCGTCTAACGACCCTCCACTAGTCAAGAGTGCGGTGGGTAAGAGTGGATACCCATTCAATCGTCATTTTATAGGTAATTTCCTTAAACACCCCTTATAGACCAGCTTCGTGAATGAGGCCTACTAACGGTAAAACTGACTTTTACTCATACTTATATAATATTAGACTTTTAATGTTATATATAGTATAGGGTGTACTTTACACTTTTAAAATACTATTTGGCCGAATTTAAAAATTATACCTTTAATTTAATTAAATGTAAACCAAAAACTATATGGATTTATTAAATCTCTTTTAATTATACACCTTAATTAATTAATAAAACCATAAGGGTGTGATTTGAACTTTTCAAAACAATACTAGGGTTTTAGAATTTAACATTCCTAAATTAAACTTTTAATCAACTTTTAATTCCAAAACTTGAGGGCAAGTTTTGAAACATTTCAAAACATTAGGGTTTAGAATTTAAATATACATCAAAATTAAACTTTTAATCAAAAATTTAAATTCCAAAACTTGAGGGCAAGTTTTGAAACCTTTTCAAAACATTAGGGTTTAACTATTTAAATTCCAAAAACAAAACTTTTAAGTTCAAATTTAAATTATAAAACCTAAGGGTGCAAATTGAAACTTTTCAAACTAAATAGGTCAAATATTTATCTAATAATAATCCTATATTATCCATATTTAACCAAATCCATTAATTCTGATAAGGATAATCATTCCAAACATAAAAAATCGATTTTAGGCAATAAAAACGAGTTTTGGTAATTATCCTAAACAAAATCTGCTCAAAAAATCGAAAATCTCGTCAACAGCACCATGGACTCGTCAAGTCCACTGATGGACTCGCCGAGTTCAGCCTACTCGCCGAGTCCAACTGATGTACTCGCCGAGTCGAGGCTACTCCCCGAGTCCATAAATGGACTCGCCGAGTTGGCGGCGCAGACAACAAAAAAATTTCATTTTTTTCTGATCTTTTTGTATCTATTCAATAGAAAAGCGACCTAGGCTCTGATACCACTATTGGGTTTTAGACTATACATCATTCCTATGGTGTACATGCAAACCCTAACAACTTTTGGATCTAGGTTGTCTAATGAACATGCAATTGAATATCCAAAGCTATAAACCCTAGATCAAGCATGCAATAAATCATATTAACATAAAATAGGGTTTAAGATATTACCTTGATTGTTATGCAGCAATAACAATCTCAAATCCTCCTTGTAATGACTTTAGAAAGCTTAGAGTCACAAATGTCACTCCTCTAATGGTTCACAAACACCAAGAGCAAGAGGATGAAGAGGAGAAGAGAAGGAGGCTGCCCAAAACGTGTGAAAATCCTAAGGAACATGTCCACCACGTTTTTGGGGCTTAAGGGTCCTTTATATACATGTAGGCTATTAGGGTTTTGAACTAGGAAACCCTAAACTGACTGCTTAAGCCCTAAGCAGCCCATGGACCCTTCTTTAATAAGCCTTGGACGATTTCTAATGGGTTTCTCCATAGAATTCGTCCAACCTTATATTATAAGGCAACTCATAGCCCAATTGCAATTATCTTATAATTACAATTCCAGTCCCTTAAGTTTAATTAATCTCTTTTAGCCACAAAACTAATTACCAATTAATTCTTGACTAATATTAATTAAACTATATGATTTCTCCTTTAATATATTATTCTCATAATATATTAATAAATCATAATTAATTCTTTCTCTCCATAATTCATCCTATCAAGTTGCTTTGGTGAAGGCTGCCTAAAAGGACCATGCACCATCGGGTCAAGTACATGCCAAAATAGTTATCGACTTAGACACTAATCCAACATAAACAATTCAGACTAATTGTCAAATCTCACAATTCGAATCATGGAAAGGGATATTGTAACCATAATCGAATTCGAGAATACAATTTCACAATCACTATCTTATTAAATCTCTCTTAGTGAAAGCATTTCCTCACAGTCATTTCCATGAAGGAGGGAATCTTATGACACTTAGACTTTAATGGTGTATGTGTTCCTATCCATGTGAATTTGTCAAAACCAAAGTTTACGACAAATTCAAACTCATATGGACCGAACTCTTAATCTTGATTTCTTGCTTTATGGTAACACAGCTGCCCACCATGTCTTCCAAGTAGTTAAGAAGCTCACCCTTTCCTATCAATGTACTTTTCATTGATCAAGGTCCTTGCCTTTTATACATTCAAATGAGAACTCATAGGGCTCACATGCATAATTAACTCGATTGGAATGGCACAGAAACAATATAGTGTCAACATGATAGGTTGGAAACCTCAACTCGTGTGCTAGTGATGATCGATAAGGTTTATTCTTGATTAGTTCTTAAACTTTTCAAGACCATTAAGACTCCCACTGACTCCTTGACATATAAGATTCTCTTGTCAATAAACATTTCTTGACAACCAAATATTCTAGAGTTAGTGTAGCTTTTATCAAGACAAAACACTTAATAAAATTGGTCCTAGTCGGTCTTTGTCTAATCCAAGACATCACAACTTACCAATTTCAAATGTGCAAGAATAAGAAAAACTTTTTTCCAAATTCTACATTTGATGAATGTTATAAACCTTCTTAAGACTTGTCACTCAATGTCACAATCTTAACTCTAAGACTTGTTTTGGAACGAAGTATGATTAACTTCTTGATTTAACCATTTCTTCAATTCTTAATTCCTCTTCTTAGACATACAATTGTACTAAGATTTACTTTGAGGATCAATTGAGATATGGTTCTTAATCATTAAGACACATCATAAAGCATAAAAGTACTCTCCCTTCTTCTTAGAATAGAGAAACTTTTATCTTTCTGCCTACTTGATTCTTCTTATTCGTTCTGCTATTGATTTAAACCTTTTCAATCAATTCAGAATTACACTTAATCTTATAAGTATGATCATATTTACTAAACTTTTAGTAAATCATGACGAATATCTTTGTTATTCTTGTGGTGGACTTGATCAACACACAACTTTGTGTACTCGATCTTCTAATCTTTCAGTTGACACTTTGTCAATGAATTAGTCTAATTTCCAAATATGAAATTTCTCATTCATCGTGCAACCAAGTTGCATGATTCCAAGTTTCTGTCCACTTGAAACCCGGGCGATGAGAAACTCTCCCTATTTGGTAACTTCTCGACATTTCCACAAACAACATAATTAAGAATCACATCCACTTGTTGTAGAAATATATGAACATCAATTTTTCATAACGATTTCATTGCAAGGAAATAAATAAATAAATATATGAGTCAAACCAAAATTTATTTTATTCATAAAAGTAGCGGAAAACATGTGTCCTTACAATGCAAAATCAATTGAAAACTATGTAGTCAAAAAGAAAAATTTCTAACAACTCTATCATAACTTTCTAAGCTCAAAATCTAATCTTCAAATCCATGCGATCGAAATTCATTTCTTCGTGATTAGACTCATCTTGCTCTTTCATCAAGCTTCCTTTCTTTTCACTGATCCTGCAAAACATTCAAATGTAATCTTATCACATCATGTATTAAGAATCAACTAATAGGAATTTAATGGAGTTAGATAGTGGATTTTACCTGAAGCACAACCATACTCTTTGACTCTCCCATCTTCTGGACTCTTCAGGTTCTTAGGGTAGACTTGTATCCAACGCCCTTTCTCTTGGCAGCAAACGCAGGTCGGTTCTCCTAGAACATCCTCGAAAGCATGGTTGGTTGACTTTCCCAACAAATACGCTCCATTGCTTTGCCAAATCATTTCTGATTCAGCAGCAATGAGCATGTAAGTTAGGTCAATGAGGTTTTCGTCATGAACCATCATATAATACTTTCTCTTGAACTCATTATATGATTCAGGAAGTGACTACAGAACCCAGTTCACAGCCAACTTATCAGGGAACGACGCACCCAACATTATCAACCTATCGATGTGTGATTTCATTCCTAGAACGTGGGCACACACGGGTTTACCATCTTCATGTTTCATTTCCAATAGGGCTTTAGTGACATTGAACCTTTCAATTCTTCGATCTTGTGGGTTATGGAGAATAATTGGAGGAGATGGAGGAAATGAAGCATGATATCTTGTTCCTCGATCGAATCGTGGAATATCATCTTCATGTGGAAAACTTGTTCCACGAGATTTGGGAAGACCATAGCTGTCGTACTTTGACATCTACAAAATGGGAGAAAAATAAATTCAAGTTAGTTGATTGATTGAGTCCTTAATAAATCACCCAAATGAGATATTAAGGCTAGGACCCAACACAATATTCTACAACTCGGGAGAGGGATGTCGTAACCCAATTTGCAGAACATTTGAAGGTAAGTGAATGACGATTCACTAATTTTCCACCATGAAAAACAGAAAAACGATTAAGTTTTTAAATGTATTGAAAACTCCTAGATCCTTTGAGATTAATTGAACTTTTCAATGGCATGTTTAAATCTCGATATGCCCCTCTAGTTTGTGACTGGTATACCGAGGATCACAAAGCGGGTGTGAATAACCATGCAAACCTACATGGTGCCCCCACATGTTACATTCACCTATTCGATGTGCCGGTAAACCACACACGCTCCACCGAACTATGACAAACATTGAGTAACCCTTTGCTACCTTTGCTTAGAACCATTTAGTGTGCCGGTAAACCACACACGCTCCACTAACGTCTTCGCAAGGGCACAAAGTGTAATTTCATGGAATTGCATCAATTCACTTTTGCCTAAAGTAACTAAGATTAGGAATTTGTAAAACATTTAGTTACTTTGTACTTCATTATACTTATAATGGAAGGTTTATGAAGGTAAAAGTGGATACCCATTCAATCGCCATTTTATAGGCAATTCCTTAAACACCCCTTATAGACCAGCTTTGTGAATGAGGCCTACTAACGGTAAGACTGACTTTTACTCATACATATATATAATGTTAGACTTTTAATGTTATATATAGTATACGGTGTATTTTACACTTTTAAAATATTAGGTGGTCAAATTTAACAATTATATTTTTAATTCAATTAAATTTTGAGTCAAAACTTTATGGATTTATTAAACCTCTTTTAATTATCCACCTTAATTAATTAATAAAACCATAAGGGTGTGATTTGAACTTTTCAAAACAATACTAGGGTTTTAGAATTTAACATTCCTAAATTAAACCTTTAATTAACTTTTGAATTCCAAAACTTGAGGGCAAGTTTTCAAAACATTTCAAAACGTTAGGGTTTAGAATTTAAATATTTCAAAATCAAACTTTTTAATCAAAATTCAAATTCCAAAACTTGAGGGCAAGTTTGAGACTTTTCAAAACACTAGGGTTTCAACTATTTAAATTTCAAAACAAAACTTTTAAGTTCAAATTTAAACTATAAAACCTAAAGGGGAAAATTGAAACTTTTCATAACAAAAGGATCAAATAACAAATAATATAAATTAAACAATTAATTTTGTCATTATCTATATTTGACCTAATTTCATTTTCTTGCAAAATAAGTTACCCAATTAATACAAGTAATCAAACTTTATCATATAAGGAAGTTATTATCTAATCAATTGGTAATTATCTTTTGTTTAATCAAGGATATACTCATAAATATGTATAAAATCGGATTTTAATGACCTAAAACAGATAAGGCAAGTGTCCATGAGTAAAACAGCAAGAAATCCTGAAAATAGCTCCATCTGACGCTCGAACTCGTCGAGTACCACACTGGACTCGCCGAGTTGAGGCCTACTGGCCGAGTACACTGTGGTACTCGCCGAGTTCATCAGGCAGATGGGCCAAAAATCGAATTTGCATCTTGAACAAACATACAAGGCATCAATACAATAGAAACCAATCAATGCTCTGATACCACTAATGGGTTTTAGCTATAAGAACATCCTATGTGCTCATACAAACCCTAATGCTTGGATCTAGGTTTCTCTATTGTACATGCAAGTTATCCAAGACTATAAACTGTAGATCTAGTATATGATAATCAATATAACATATAAATTAGGGTTTAGATCATACCTTGATTGTTATGTAGCAATAACAATCTCAAATCCTCCTTGTATTGACTTTAGAAAGCTTAGAGTCACAAATGTCACTCCTCTAATGGTTCACAAACACCAAGAGCAAGAGGATGAAGACGAGAAGAGAAGGAGGCTGCCCAAAACATGTGGAAACCCTAATTAACTAGTTCCCCACGTTTTTGACCCGTAAGGGTTCTTTAAATAGTGAAGCTATTAGGGTTATCAAACAAGGAAACCCTAATTTGGATGCTTAGGCCCTAAGCAACCCATGGACTCCTTCCTAAACAAGCCTTGGACGATTTCTAATGGGTTTTCCCATAGAATTCGTCCAACCTTATATTATAATTAAGGTAATCCAAAGCCCAATTGCAATTATCTTATAATTACAATTCCAGTCCCTTAAGTTTAATTAATCTCTTTTAGCCACAAACTTAATTCTTATTAATTCTTGACTAATATTAATTAAACAATATGATTTCTCCTTTAATATATTATTCTCATAATATATTAATAAATCATAATTATTCCTTTCTCTCTCCATAATTCATCCTATCAAGTTGCTTTCGTGAAGGGAACCCAAAAGGACCATGCACCATCAGGTCAAGTACATACCAAAATAGTTATAGACTTAAACACTAATCCAATAGTGAAGATATCCCAGATTCATCGAAGAATTACTTCTTGAAAAGTCGTAATGTTGTCCGATAGTCGTCTTATCAAGTGAGTGCATAGTCTCTTTCATAAACACGATTTTAATACAAGTATTGTTTGAATGTATTAAGTATACATTTTGAGAGAGTGTATAATCCCTTTCTTCTAACACATAGGTATGAAGTATCTTCTATAGAATACGTGCTATGTGTATATATATTATCTGTGTATTTGGAGTGAGTATTGAATGAATATTTTATATAGGTTTTAAGCTGTATATAAATGTATAAGTATATTGTAGACAGTTGACTTGTTATAAAATGATGAGAAGCCTCGATGGTGTTGCTGATTCAATCATCTAGCGGAGTTTAGATGACGACCACAGACTTTTTTAGACAGTCTAGTGGAATGCTGGCAGGCTCGCCACCTGTAGGTGTTAATGAACTTGAGTGTTCATTTGCTGTACTCCATCCCCCACATGGTTCCCTTGTTTGACATATATTGCTGAGGAACCCCCGAAGCATGTGTTGTCGTGCCGATGAAAATCCTTAGGCTAGGTCCCTTGTGATAGTTGTTTTAGGGACGTAAGTGAGGATAACGGGAATGGGTAATTGGGTTATTGTTGGTTGATGAAATTAATATAATTATTTATTGTTGGTTGAAATCTCTATATGCTTACCAGGCTCCCAAGCCTGACCCACTCAGTTTTTCTTTGTATTACAGGTAGTGGCACCAGAGCGTAAGTTGGAAAGGCTTATAATGTGCTGTTTATGCTTTTGGTCTGTATCGGAACATGACATCCCGAGTTTTGTTATATAATGAAAATAGATTTCTTTAAGAAATGCTTTGGTAAATCTTATTTTATCATATTTCATTTTGAGAACAAATTCCGCAACTCTTTTAATCAAAGGATTACTCTGAAATTATTTTAAAAGCATAAATTAAACTGGTCTTTACTGGCCGTGAATTTGGGGATGTCACAGTTGGTATCAGAGCATTAGTTTAAGCGAACTAGGACTTTTTAGGATTTCTAGACTTAAAATTAGAATGCTAAGTGAAGATTGTGAGATGAGTGTCTGTCATATTTTAGACACGAGCACTAGTATATTTTAGGAAAGATGCCTAAAATGCTTTTATGTGCTAAATGTTATATGTTTTCTATATATGATATTATTTGTTCAGATCTACGATTTGTTGCCAACTGGATCTGGAGACCTTATGTGTTTAGGATTCTAAGCGTATGATTACGATATTAGAACTAGCATGTAAACGTTTCGGGAGTGATAAGGATGATTTAATTATCTATCATGAATGAGGATCTTAATTCACCTTATTTGGTGTATAGATCAAAAATGGCAAGAACCAGAAGTGGAGTTGGAAATACAAACGAAAACAGGAATCAACCACTTGTGATTGAGCAAGTGGCTGTTGCAGCAGCAACACCTGAGCCAATGACAATGGTTGGGGTACAAGTGATGATCCAAATGATGTTGGATCGTCAGATGGAAGAAACAAGACGTCTGCTTCAGTTGAATCATGAAGAAATTTCAATGCCAATTGAACAACCCGAGTTGAATGAAGGGCAGTCGGAAGGAGGTAACTTCAGTGGGATTGTTGGTCAAGCCAACCCACCGTTAGTTAGACAAAACAACCAAGAGGGAGGAATTGATGGACTTAGATGCAAGTACAAAGATTTTCTGACTTTCAAACCATCGGCCTTCATTGGAAAGGAAGATCTGTTCGAAGTCATGGATTGGATCTCGGAGATGGAGCTGGCCTTTATGACATGCGGTTGCAAGGGAAAACTACAAATCATATATGCAGTACGTCAGTTCAGGGGTGGCACTGTTCGTTGGTGGAACACTCCAGGGAAGACCATAAGCCCCAATGAGCCACTGCAACTGACTTGGGCAGAGTTCTGGGTGCAATTCAAGTGCAAGTTCTGCTCGGCCCAAAATTTGCTGGAATTGGAGAACAAATTTCTAACATTTAAGCAAGACAAAATGTCAGTTGATGAATACACCAATGCCTTTATAGAAAAAATGGAGTTTGCTTAATGCATCGTCCCAGACGAGCTGACAAAAGTTGACCGGTACGCAAAGGGGCTCCCATGGGAGTATGTGGTGCCATTACGCCAGGCACCTACTCTGGAGGAAACTATTTGGGCTGCCAAGTCTGTTGAGGATATGATCAAGGGGAGAACCGCCAGAAAGGTTGAAGTTGGCGAACATAGAAAGTTTGAAGGAACTTTAGGTTCCAGCAAGAAAAGCAAATATCCGAAGTCTAATTCGAAGAAGTTTGGAGGAAGAGGAGGAGGCGAAGCGAAATGGTGTGAAAAGTGCAAGAAAAACCACTCTGGAAAATGTAGTGAGGAAGTGACTTGCTACAAATGTGGAGAAACTAGGCATTATGCCAACGAGTGTCCGTCCAACAAGAGGATGTGCTTTGGATGTAACGAGGAAGGGCACATTTTGAATGACTGCCCGAAAAAGAAGGAGGCAGCAAAACCCAACATTCCACCAAAGCCGAAGGCGAGAGCCTTCCAGATGACACTGGAAGCTGCGAAAGGATGAAGCTGATGTCGCTTTAGGTACCTTTCTCGTAAACGAATTACCTGCCCAAATTTTGTTTGATTCTGGAGCCAACTACTTTTTTATTTTGCATGAATTTGGTAGAAAACTAGCTTTGTCTGTTGATAGACTAGTTAATGCTTTAGTAGTCGAGGTTGCTAGTGGCAAGTTTATACCTGTTAGCCATCACATGAAAAGCTTCTTCATTGATTAGAATGGGAATAAGTTCCACGAGGAATTATTGCCTATTGAGCTAAATGGTTTCGATATCGTGCTGGGAATTGCCTGGCTTAGCGCCAATGATGACGAGATATTATGCAAGAAGACGATAATAAAAGTAAACCCGCCAGGGAAAGAGTCATTTATGGTGTACGGGGACAAACGCAGAGTAAATTCTGGAATCATTTCTCTAATGAAAGCCAGAAAGTGTTTGGTTAAAGGATGTACATCATATTTGGCATTCATGATTGATGCAAAGAAGGAGAAAAAGGAGATGCAGAGCATTCGTGTGGTGTGTGATTATCCGGAAGTATTTGCCAAAGATCTTCCTAGATTACCGCCTGATTGACAAGTAGAATTTCGTATTGACTTGTTTCCAGGAACCACGCCAATCGCAAAAGTATTGTACCGATTAGCACCAACGGAGATGAAGGAGCTGATGATGCAACTTCAGGAGTTATTGGAAAAAGGTTTCATTAGACCTAGTTCATCACCCTGGGGAGCTCCGATGTTATTTGTAAAGAAAAAGGACGGGAGTATGAGGATGTGCATTGATTACAGAGAGTTGAATAAGGCAACGATAACGAATAGATATCCATTGCCAAGGATTGATGACCTATTCGATCAATTACAAGGTTCAAGTTATTTTTCAAAGATCGACCTAAGGTCAGGATATCATCGGCTGAAGGTGAGAGAGCACGATATTGAAAAGACTGCATTCAGAACACGATATGGACACAACGAGTTTTTGGTTATGTCGTTTGGACTAACCAATGCTCCAACGGCCTTCATGGATTTAACGAATAGGGTTTGTAAACCGTTCCTTGATAAATATGTGATAATGTTCATAGATGACATTCTGATTTACTCGAAAAGCCAAGAGGAGCATGGCAGACACTTGCGAGAAGTGTTAGAAGTCTTGAAGAAGGAAAAGTTGTATGCAAAGTTCTCCAAATGTGATTTTTGGATTCGAGAAGTCCAATTCTTGGGTCACGTGGTCAACCATGAAGGGATAATGGTTGACCTAGCAAAGATTGAAGTTGTGATAAAGTAGGAGCAACCGAAAAGTCCCACGGAGATCTGAAGCTTTCTGGGATTAGCCGGATATTACCAAAGGTTTATGATGAGATTAAAATAACCTTTAATCAATGAAGATCGATTAGATCTTGAACAAGTATATAAATATAAAACAGTAAGAACTCAATAAAAAGTACAAGACAAGATTGAATCAAACGAGTCGAATGATTAAAACAAAATCCTCAGAAGAGCTCGATTAAGAACATCAACTGTAGAAGATTGGTAGGTTACAAGAACGATTAAAGAAACCTTGAAATTACTATCGTTAAGCTCTCTATCGTTATTCTCTAAAATTGTTGACCTAATATGCATGCAAGCATTAACTTATATACAATACATAAAAGGCTCACGGTTGGACAGGCCCAAACCGGAGTGTACATGGCTAAACTATCGAGCCCAAAAGACGCAACATCAAAATAAACTTCAGCCCAACAATCTCCCCCTTTGCGTCAATTTGGAGCGAGACCTTCACTTTTTACTTGGGCCGGCAGCTGAAGCAGGTACCTTCTTCTTCACGGTGCTAAACAGACACTTGGTTATGGAGAGAATGGTCTGTCTAAACCGAATGTACCAATTGATCATGTCGTTGAAGTACTTGATGTCATCACCCGAATTCTCTTTACACCGCTTGATAATCGATAAAACGTGCTCCAAGCAAGCTGTGGTGTAAAGGTGTTTGTCAGCTAAAGCGAAGAGACATTTCTGTCCTTCGGCTCTAGTGAACATAACCGAGTTACGCCTCGGATCAATCTTGCCCATTTTCATTTGGTTGAGATCACTGGCCGATCCCACAGGAGCTATCTTCGGTTTCTTCTTGAAGACTGTGGCGACCTCCTGATCCATTAGGGCAACCTCCATGATGTAGCAGGCTAACATCCTTTTGACATGGTCTATAATGGGACCATATTCGGCTTCATCAGTCAAAAGGATATTGTACAGTACAATCCAATCATGAGGATTTAGATTCAGTAGATCCGCCAGGGAGATAAGATGAGCAGTTCTTGCAGATCCTCGAATGAGCTTGAACTTAACGTTTGTGAATCTCCCTACGGCATAAGGCTTCAGCACCCGAACGTTCACAATCTTCTGAGCGCTCCATGTAAGGTATTGAGGGCGAGCGGCCTCCAGATAGAAGTCAATGAGCTCCCTGTCAAGCTCATCGTTCGGATGTGGGACTTCAAAGATGTTAGAGAAGGCGTGGAAGATGAACGCCTTTCGAGTCAGCGGCATATCAAACTGCGAATCGACAGTGTTGTTGCAGTCGAATGATATAACCGGCTCGAGCCATAATATGCTTGGAGTTTTTATGGCCTCTTTAATCATACGTTCCCTGGTCCAGGCAGGGAAGAGCGTCTTTCGGCTCTCAAGGAGATCGTGGGCTTCTTTTTGCTTGCGTTCGGCTTCTTCAGCCTCTCGCGCCACACGACTGGCATCATCGTCAGCATTGCGACTGTTCTTTCGTTTTAACATGTCAGCAATGGTCTCCTTGTCTTCATCTTCATCTTCATCTTCCTTAGCTATGTTTTTGCCCTTGTTCTTCACACCCGAACCCGAAGCATGACCAGTCTGAGGTGGTTCGGTTGTGTGAGTAGCTTTGGAGGAAGGAGGTGGTTTCGATCCGGTCTGCTCATCTCCCCCTTGTTTCGGAATGGACACGAAACTCGGTAGGCCTTCGATTTTGCTGAGAAGGTCCATGGCCGGAGAGAGCTTTTCAGCGAGGGTACGCCTCATCGAATGGTTTAGGATGGGGTCGTATGCTTCCAGGATGTTGGATAGTGCTGCGTGGACATCCGAAACACACGTTCGGATCACTTCCCTTTCGGATCGAAGAGCTTCCAGTTGTTGTTGGGAGTTGGAAAGTTGCGTGCTCTTGACCTTTAGGGCAGTTGTTTTACTCGCCAAGACGTCCATCAGAGAATTCTCAGCTGCAAGATCCTCTTGTATCTTAGCCAGGCGGGCATCGATGGAGGCACGAAGTGCCGAGTTGTCTTCGCTTATATGTTGGCGTAGGGTAGCGAACGAAGTCAACTCCGTTGAGACGAACTTGGCCAATTGTTGAACAATCGGTTCCAGAGGTGTCTTGGTGGCGTCGGCGCTCTCCTGCAAGGACTTCAGCAGGATGGTAGCGTTGGAGAATAGTTTATCGACTTTTTCGGTCGCAGCCTCACAGGCTCTAGTGGAGGCATCAATCGCAGCAGTTGCTGAGGCCACCGAATCATGTTGGGCCCTGGAGAAGGCATCAACGATTTTCTGAAGGGCAGCTTTAGAGAGAGAGGACTGTTGGTTGGATGAGGAGGCGAGAAGTAGATCAACCTTCTCGTGAAGCTCTTTGAGATGCTTCTTTGTCACTGGAGCATCATCCTCCTCATCACTCTGAACTTGAAACGGACTATAGTAGACCGAATCAAAGTTCATGTGATCACCACCAAGGTAAGGGTTGTCGCCATCGGAGGCATTTTCTAGAGATGGAGGTGGTGGTGAAGCTGGGGGTGTTGTGGTTGGGGTATTTGGAGGTGGATTGTGGGGTGGGGTAGTTGCGGGTGGTGGTTGAGTTTGGGTTTCGGTTTGTGGTGGTTCGGTTACAGGAGGGGTTTCGGTAACTGGTGGTGTTTCGGTTGATGTGGTGAAAATGGGTGGTGGTATAGGGAAAGAGGTTGGGGGAATGGTGGGGTTTATGGTGGGAATGGAAATAGGAATAGTTGGTGGAGGTGAAGGAACTGGGGAATTATGAAGTTCCATCTCTGGGGTTGGGGACCGAGGTGGTGTGTTGCCTCGTTGAGGAGATTCGTCTCCTTGAGAGCCTTCGGAATCCGAACTCTCACCCTCAGAGTTACTGGAAGAAGAGGGAATGACAAGCTTTCGCTTCTGTTGAGTCTTCCTCCTCTTCGGCTGTGGGGACTGGGCAGCCTTCGGTTGTTTCCTCTTTTTGGGAGAAGGTCCCTTTTGAGCTTTGGACACTTGCTTCCCTTTTTCAGCCTTTTTGCCCCTGTTGGTCAGTTTGTCAGCATCATGGATCGATCTGAGCATATCCGGTGTCAGTTCCCTAGGACCAGTAGGCCTAAACTCCTTGATCGTCCGGATCAGTCTGCTGTCGGATGGCACCCCGCCATACATTGTCTCCGGGATGGAGCCAATGAAAGAAAATTTCGATGCATCTGAGACGATGATCTTCTTGGTATGGAACGTACCAATAGAAGACATCGATGCACCGTCAGCAGTAGGAACATCACACTTGTCCATGGCCCATCGAGTAATCAGAATCCAGAACCGTGCCAACGACACCTCAGAGTGTCGGGATGATGAAGAGAGGCTTTGGATGAGTTGTTGCCATAGGACCAACCCATAATCCAGGTTAATCCCGTTGTAGACCCCGTACATTATCGATAGGAAGAGACGACTTGCACCGTCAGATCCAGAGCTCCTCTCCGACAAGCCCTTGAAAAGGACTGTAAATAGGCCATTCCACAGTGGCGGCAGGCAAGACTTCTTAAACTTGGCGACAGAGGTGAGAACCTCTGTGTATCCCATGTTGTAAAACATGTTAAATAGCATCCCAACCGGAATCGTCTCCGGATGAACTCGTGAAGGGTCAACCGCCAACCCTAGCATGGTGCAGAACCGTTGGCGTGAAACGGAGGTCTTGTGTTCTGCAAGCTCGAAAAACACCCGGTCGACGGCCTTGTCGTAGTAAGCAGTCGCGTAAACATGCGATAGGGCCACCATTGGCACAGTTTCAATTCTTGAGAGAGCGGTGGCTATTTGAGAGTACTTCAAACACTCGATGACCGGCGACATGTAGGAGTCGTACGCCAGTGGGTTGAGATCAATCACCAGACATTGTTGTGGGCGGATGGGGAGTATCTGTGAAGTAGCATGGACGGAAGAAGATTCAGCCATTGTTGAAGAATTGGAGAAGATGATGAATAGTGAACTGTTTGGGAGTTTTTGCTCTTGAGAAATTTCGGAGGCAGTAAAGAGGTAAAAGGTTTTGTGGACTGCCTTTTATAGTGAGGAATTGGAAAGAGAAAAATCGTTTCATATCTTCTATGCAATGATCACGTAGGAGAGAGATTGTCAGAATCCTAGGATCACGCTACCCAACACGCGCCGTTTCAGAAGAAAATCGCTTCAAATCCGCACGCGCCAGTAACTGCCAGAGAGATGACGCTTGGATTTCGCACACGCATTCACAAGTGTCAGTAAAAGCGCGACCGTTTCAAATTCACACGCGCCTCCTTTATACCGTCGTTTGAATTTTAATCCCTTTAACTCCCGCCGAGTCAGCAACCTTTCGTCTTATCCCCCTTTTTTTTTTAAACGGCATCTTTTTGAATTAAACGCCCACGTGGATTGTTTCTGACCACAACTTCATAATTAACCACCGAGTAATAAGCCAGCCTGTAAATAATTAGTAACGGAATTTTGGAAAATCAAGGATTTTCATGCAAAGAGTGGAAAAGAGAAAGAAATAAAGCAACTCTTTTAAGGATATTCTGTGATGTCATTAATGACACGAAACTGATGATCCCGGGCACGAATCTCTTCCTTCAAGGTCAAGAGAGACCTCAAAGTGTTAGTGTGGAGTCCCGTTGAATGACGATCAAACACTTATTAATAAATGTTGAAAGGCTTCTTTTAATTAGGCTAATTAAGGGTGGCTTCGCTTTGATTCATCAATTCTATTCTTGATATAAGAAAGAAAGTGAACAAAGTACTTGTGAGACCGGTGTAGCCTGTTGAACAAGTAGGTAGGAAATTAATTTGTATTGGCTTGGATTAATATAAAATCTCAGATAAAAATTTAAAATTGGATCCCTTGGGAAGAAATGTTATGGTGTGTAACAATTTCATAGGAATCACGCAAAAGGAAATTTGAGATTTCATGAGGGTACATTCGTCAATTCTTTGGTGAAAACTTCAGCAATTTAATTGTTCACCGTCAATTCATTAGGTGTTGAATTTTGGGTTTCACTCAGCCCGTAGTGACACGAAGCTAAGATCATAAACACAGATGTTGTGTAACCATAAACCTCAGTGGTAATTTCTGAGAGTCTCAAGGGTTACGTTGATGAAGCGAATGTAGTGGAGAAGAGTTATGGAGATGGTGTAAGAGAACAAAGTACCTCTGCTGCGAAAATAAGGACCAAGCAGGAAACCCTTAACTCATGTGAGAAAAGGTTGAGGTAGCTCACAATTAGAATAAATGTGTTAGCCTTATTGGGAAGACAAGGTTTGTGTGTACCATGTCATGAAGGCTATTATTCAAAATCTTATGAGGCTTGGGACACATACAGCAGCATGCTTCTAGGGACACTTAAGTAATTCATCAAATATATTCCCATAAACGAACTAACACACAAGAGAATAAAAAAAATATTTTTGGAGTTTTTGAGATTTTAAAAAAAATAAAAATAAAATAAAAAAATAAGTGAGAAAGAAAAAAAATAAGACTTAAAAAAAACTTTGGAAAGAATATGAAAAACCGAACCCGAACGTTCGGTTGGTTTCGGTTGGGAAAAAGATGAAAAACCGAACCCGAGCGTTCGGTTGGTTTCGGTTCTAGAAAATATTGAAAAACCGAACCCGAACCTTCGGTTGGTTTCGGTTCAACAAAATTTTGAAAAACCGAACCCGAACCTTCGGTAGGTTTCGGTTTTGAAAAATTTTGAGAAACCAAGGAATTTAAACAAGCAAGTGAAAAATATTTTTAACACAAAGAAAAAAAATTGTACAAGAAATATACAACAGAAAAAAAAAACTACCTTTGAAGTAACGAGCGAGTCAGATGGTTGAACCGAACCCGAACGTTCGGTTGGTTTCGCTTCTTACGTTTGAGGTTGAGAGGTAATGTGAGGTACTGACTCTGATTCCATCATACCTAGCCCTTGCAATATTTTATTGAATGATGCTTCAGGAAGAGCTTTGGTAAAAACATCAGCCAATTGATCAGTGGTTCTTACGAAGTGAACTTCGACGTTTCCATCTTCCACGTGATCTTTGATGAAGTGATACCTCAGTGTTATGTGTTTGGTTTTAGAGTGTTGCACTGGGTTATGACAGATCCTAATTGCACTTTCAGAGTCACAATATAGTGGGATCTTCTTCATATTGAGTCCATAGTCTCGAAGTTGACTCTGGATCCAAATTACTTGTGATGTGCAGGATGCAGCGGCAATGTATTCCGCTTCGGTAGTAGACAACGACACACACGTTTGTTTCTTGGATTGCCAGCTGACCAACTTCCCATCAAGGAATTGACAGCCACCAGTTGTGCTTTTTCGGTCGAGTCCACATCCTCCAAGGTCAGCATCAGAATAGGCTTGAACGAAGAAGCCTGAGTTGGATGGATACCATAGACCTAGAGAGGAGGTTCGCTTGAGATAGCGTAAGATGTTCTTCACAGCAAGCATGTGAGGTTCGCGTGGGTTTGCCTGAAATCTAGCACAATAACACACAGAAAACATGATATCAGGCCTGCTAGCAGTTAGATACATCAGTGAGCCTATCATTTGACGATAGAGCGTGATATCGACAGTCGGTTTGTCTAGAGAAGGGGTAAGCTTCGTGCCGAATGCCATTGGGACTTTGACTTTTGAGTCTCCCATCATGCCAAACTTCGCAAGGAGAGTCTTCGTGTATGCTTCCTGATTTATAAAGATGCCTTCGGGTCCCTGTCTTATGTTTAAACCAAGGAAAAAGTTAATAGGACCCATTGAGCTCATTTCAAACTTAGTCTCCATCAACTTTCTGAATTCAGTTGTGATCGGGTCAGAACCTTTTCAGATACATCACCAACTACTTGAGAGATAGGATGATCTCTGGTCCATTTGGTAAGAGGAGGGTAATTCGGATCAAAGGTTGGGTCAAGGTCAGCATTGATCATTTCTTCTAACTCAGATTGGCTATCGTATTCAAGCGTCATATCATCATGCTCCCCCTCAATTGATGTGCTTTGAGAACTTTGAGGTTCAGGGGTTTCTTGTGGTGCTGAGCTTTCAGGCGTTGAAGCACCTTCGGTTGGAGAGGTAGAATTAGGCTCCCCCTGGACTTGTGAGCTTGGCTCCCCCTCGACATGAGAACTTGGCTCCCCCTCGACTGAAGCACTGTTGGATGGAGAGTCATCAGTAGTCGATCCTCCTTCATGCATTCTTCTTGCAGCGTCTTCGACAATCTTCTTCATGAGATCAACTTTGTTGTCTGCTGCACCTGCTTCTGAGAGAGAAGCTTTCTCCGGTTCATCAAAGAGTTCCAGAAATTTATCATATAAGTTAGCGATCGAGACTGTGACTTGGCCAGTTTGAGGAAAGATTTCTCCAGCGGTGTCTTCTTTGGCCTGTAGCTTCTTGATATAGCTATCGTCAAAGGTCACGTAGTATGTCTCTTCAATTCTTCTCGAACACTTGTTTAGGACCCTGTACGCCTTGGATGTGAGCGAGTAACCCAGAAAAATTCCCTCGTCGGCTTTGACATCAAACTTGTTGCGGTGTTCTTTAGAGTTAAAGATGAAACACCTTGAGCCGAACACATGGAAAAATTTCACATTGGGCTTTCTGTTGTTTAGTATCTCATATGGTGTGAGCGTGAATCGCTTGTTGAGATAGGACCTGTTCTGTGTAAAACAAGCAGCAAAAATAGCGTCAGCCCAAAAATAAAGAGGTAAGGAAGCGAAACTTAGCATATTTCGGGCAGCTTCACACAAAGATCGGTTTCGTCTTTCGACTATTCCGTTCTGTTGTGGTGTGTAGGGAGCTGAGAAGTTGTGACTAATTCCCTTTTCTGCAAGAAACTCTTCAAACTCCCTGTTCTTGAATTCAAGACCATTGTCGCTCCTGATGTTGCGAACAACCTTCTTGAGTTGTACTTCAATTTGCTTGATAAACACTTTCAGCTTTTGAGTCGCTTCAGATTTGAGCTTTAGAAAGAACACCCATGTAAATCGTGAAAAGTCATCAACGATAACAAGAATATACTTGCTACCACCGATGCTTTCGATAGATGAAGGACCACACAAATCGATATGAAGTAATTCGAGTGGTTCAACAACTTTTGTGTTGATTACAGATGGGTGACTTTGACGACTCTGCTTCCCCATTTCACATGCAGCACACAAATGCTCTCTGTCGAACTTGAGCAATGGAAGACCTCTTACATGACCTCCAGTGACAAGTCGGTTGATATCTTTAAAGTTGAGATGAGAGAGTCTTCGGTGCCACAACCAGCTTTCGTCGGATTGAGCTTTTGATAACAGGCATATGGCTGGGTTTCCTTTGATAGGTTTCATGTTTAGAGGAAACATTTCACCCTTTCGCTCTGACTTGAGAATCACTTTCTTTGTCGTTTTCTCTATGATTTCAGAACCTTCATCATCGAATGAGACTTTGAGACCTGTACCTCCAACAAGCTGAGATACACTGATGAGGTTGTGTTGGAGTCCTTCCACATAAGCCACCTTCCTTCTAGTGAAGTCTCCATTTGTTATCAATCCGTATCCCTTTATGGTGCCGAAAGAGTTATTTCCAAACTTGACGTTGCCACCATTTGCAAGAGATCTGTATTCCCTGAGCTCCTCTTTCCTCCCTGTCATGTGACGCGAGCAGCCACTATCGATGTACCATTCTTCGTCGAACTGCTCGTCACTTATAACCTGCAAAAATTAAGCAGATTTAGGAACCCAAAGTTTCTTGGGTCCACGTGAGCTTTTCATGGGAACAGGAACAGTAAGAGAGATGTCAACTAGATATGTTCGTTTTATTAGAGTTGTTTCATCTTTCTTTTTAATGGTAAAAACTTTTATCTTATTAGGATTGGGTGCGTTCGGTTTGGACTCTGGTTTGGATTCATTGACCTTCTGCTTGTCCTTTTGTTCAGCTGACGGATGAGAACGGACAGAATTTGCTTTAGAGCAAGAATTGGTAGACGAATTGGAAGAGGTAGAAGAAGTGGGTTTAGATGGAGATAGCTTCTTGACTGGTGACTCTAGATGACCCTTTTGCTTTTGATCATTGGAGGGGCTGACCTTAGAGTCTTGTTCTCTTTTGACTGTAGAACCGAACCTTTGCTTTCGGTTGGAATCGTCTTGCGATCCGAACCTTGGCTTTCGGTTGAAGTCTGTCTCGGAACCGAACCTTTGGTTTCGGTTGAAGTCTTTTTCAAAACCGAACCTTTGCCTTCGGTTAGTATTTTCTTGTGAACCGAACCTTGGCTTTCGGTTGTTGTGAGATTCAGGCTTTCCTACAGGATTGTTTTCATACTTCATATTCTTGTCTTGGTGTGAGAAGTATGCATTCTGGGAGTGCCAGAATTGTTTTCTTTCATAAAGGTTCTTCATGTATCTTTGGTTCCTTTCAATCTTTCTATCCCTCATCTGCTTAGGTTGATGATGAACATTAGCTTTCGTTTTCGGTTTCTCCTTGGCTGGTTCCTTTTGAACTGAAGAAGTTTTGCTTTGAGCCGAGGGAGCAGAGGGAATGTCTGAAGAAGTTCCACTTTGAGCTGAGGGAGTGGAGGGAATGTCTGAAGAAGTTCCACTTTGAGCTGAGGGAGTGGAGGGAATGTCTGAATTTGCCGAACAATCATCCTCCTGAGGAATATCTTTCGTACCACTGGTGCTTGGCTCACTGAAATTATCAGGCTTATTCAAGGGTTCAGGTATGTATCTCCCTTTTCTCATCCAGGAGGTTCTTTCAGATAGGCCAACGGTTTCGTTTCCATTATCTATTGGAGCTTCCCAGAAGTACTCATCGCAGCCATCAGCATTGTCCTCGTTTACAATAGCTGTGAGTTCAGCTGTTTGATGTTCGGTCACTCCAGTCACCTTGTATACTTGATTCGAAGTGGTCCTAACCTTTTGATACACAACTGCTTTCTCTGCTAATTTCAGGGACTTGTGTTGGGACAAGCGAGCGAACTCCACTGAATTTTTAGAAATAAGATTCTTGTGGTTTTCAGGTTCACTTTTAACAAATTTTGAGCAGTCAACCGTGTCCTCTACAGAAATTTCACTCATGTTTCCGTCCTCGTCAAGCTCAGATGCATTTTCAACATCAATTTTGTTTTCTGAGCTTACGTTGGCGTTTAAAGAGTCAAATTTTTGTATAGTTTCGGTTCTCAGTTTAAGTCTATCATTTTCATCCAAAAGATTTTTGAGCATGTCCTTGTGGTCCTTGGATTTAATGAAGGACTCAATTTTGTCCAGTCCATACATGTAGGTCGGATTGACATCATCAGACGATATCACACTCTCACAATTGTAGGCTTCGGCATCGATTTCATCCTCCTTGAACTCTAGGAAGGGCAAAATCATGCGATGGATCTTTTGGCCTATTTCACAATCTAAGTGAAGCTGAGTAATATTAGAATATAAACGTTTAGCTATTAAACAAAAAACATTCCGCTGTTTTAACAATTTCAAATTATCTCTTTGCAAGTAAATGTTTTCGTCTTTAACTTTAACTAATTCCGACTCCTTTAACTCGATCCACATTCTCCGCTCCTCACTCTTCGACGCCACCCTGCTTAATTGATCAGTTAGGTTAGAATTGGTGACTCGAGTTTGAGTTAAGCTACTATCTAGATGAGAAATTCTTGTATTAACGTTTTTTAGTTCTTTCTCATATGAGGATGGTGGTACTTTAGATGAAATAAAAACACATTGTACCTTCTTTATCAGTTCATCGAGCTCATTGAACTGCTGGCTGAGTGGTTTGGCCGTAAAGCACATGTCCTCCTGCACCTTCGGTCCATCGCTTCCACCATCGGTGTTGTATCCCCTCATTTGAGATACGTCAGTCACCATGAAGCATCTTCCTCCACTGCTTTCCTCCTTAGCCACATAAGCCTTTCCATGGGTAGGCTTCCTCACTTCATCGTCTTCTGAGTCGGTAGACCAAACTTCCGTGCTACCGAACTCGTTATCATTAACCGAACCCTGCACAATAAGAGCATTAATAGAAGGGTTAGCGGTAGACTTCTTCTTTCTCAACTCATCCAATCTCTTCTGTAACACAGCTTCCTCATCATTTCCATCGTCCTTTTCAGCCATCTTCTTAAGGACACAGTCCTTAGCATAGTGGTTTTTCCCACCACAGTAGAAACAGCTGACTCCGGAATCGCCATCCACCTTCGGTTCCTTCTTGGGCTCCTCAGCCTTCGGTTCATTGTTCACCTTTTCAGAGCTGTAACTCCCCTGCCAGTTTCGGTTTTTGTTGCTGGGGAATCTCTTCTTTATGAACCTCTTGGGATTGGACACCATCATGGCATAATCCTCAGACGTGAGGTCATATTCCTCCAAGTTGAGGTCTTCATCCTCCATCACAGCTTTACTTTTAGATAGGAGGGCCAACGAACCAAGACTTGAAACGACGTTCTTCTCTTGCAGCACAATCTTCTCCTGGGACTTGAGAATACCCACCAGTTTCGCCAAAGAGTATGATTTAAACTGCTCATGGGCTTTGACTGTGGAAACCACTGCTCTCCATTCAGACCTTAATCCATTCAAGAAAGTAACCTTTTGTTCGATAAGCTTCCTTTCAATATCGTGTTTGATCATCTTGCTGAGAAGATGATTGAAGCGATCGAACGTCTGGGTCACCGATTCTTCGGCTCCTTGCCTGAATTCTCCAAACTCAGATAGAAGCAAGGTTTGGATAGAATGTTCAAGATCCTCGTCTGTAGAATACAGTTCACGAAGTCTATCCCATACTTCCTTTTCCGTCGTACATGAGCTAACCAATCTGAATGTGTCGGACTGAAAGGCGAATCTGATCAACCTTAACGCCTTAATATTACACTGGAATTTTTCCTTTTCATCTTGTGCAATATCCTTCACATCCTTCAGCAGATCGTTGTACTCCTTTTGCGTCTTAATGATTCTGGACGTTGCTGAATGAGAAAACGGTCCATTGATGATAGCTTCCCATATGAGGTACCCATTATCCTCCGATCCAATCACGTAGTCTTCGAAGTGATGCGCCCATACTTCATAGTCATGGGTGTATAAGATTGGAATCTTTGTCGTCGAACCGATGCTGTTGGAAATATTAATAGGGTTTGATTGCGTCTCGTCCATTATGATCGTAAGAACCTGTTCAAAGATCAGACTTGTAATAACTCAGATTAGGGCAAAACAATAAATATCAAGATACGTCAATAATGAGATGATGGCTCAATAAATATTATTAATTGCAGAAAAACCCTAATGGAAATCTTTTTCACAGTAAAGATGTGTATCGATTACACAGCCTCCTGCTCTGATACCAATTGATGAGATTAAAATAACCTTTAATCAATGAAGATCGATTAGATCTTGAACAAGTATATAAATATAAAATAGTAAGAACTCAATAAAAAGTACAAGACAAGATTGAATCAAACGAGTCGAATGATAAAAACAAAATCCTCAAAAGAGCTCGATTAAGAACATCAACTGTAGAGGATTGGTAGGTTACAAGAACGATTAAAGAAACCTTGAAATTACTATCGTTAAGCTCTCTATCGTTATTCTCTAAAATCGTTGACCTAATATGCATGCAAGCATTAACTTATATACAATACATAAAAGGCTCACGGTTGGACAGGCCCAAACCGGAGTGTACATGGCTAAACTATCGAGCCCAAAAGACGCAACATCAAAATAAACTTCAGCCCAACAGTTTATCCAAGGCTTTTCTTCGATCGCTACACCACTAACAACTTTGACCCACAAAGGAGCTACTTATGCTTGGAGTGATAAGCACAAAGAAGCATTCGAGTTGCTAAAGAAGAAGCTATGTGAAGCATCAATTCTTTCTCTACCCGATGGAGTTGAAGACATCGATGTCTATAGTGATGCGTCTGGTGTTGGGTTGGGTTGTGTTTTGACCAAAAGAAAAAAGGTGATAGCATATGTGTCTCGCCAGCTGAAAGAGCATGAAAAGGACTACCCCACTCATGATCTGGAGTTTGCAGTGGTAGTTTTCGCTCTAAATATATGGAGGCATTGCCTTTATGGCACGAAGTGCAAACTTTTCACTAATCATAAGAGTCTTCAATATCTCTTTAATCAGAAAGAATTGAATATGAGGGAATGACGCTGGCAAGAGTTACTTAAGGACTACGAATGTGAGATACTTTACCACCCTGGTAAAGCAAATGTTGTCGCTGGTGCTCTCATTCGGAAAGTCAATCTTGAGAGAAATATGTTGGATTAGTGTCTAAGTCCACAACTATAACTGGTATGTACTTGACCCGATTGGCATGGTCCATTTGGGTTGCATGGCATCAGAACAATTTGGATAGACTTTTGTGAGAAAAGGATAATTATGATTTGTTAATATATTATAAGTTCTAATATATTAATATGAAATTATATTATTTAATTAGTATTGATCAAGAATTAATTTGGAACTAATATTGTGATCAAAAGGAGACTAATTAAATATATGGAGATTGATTGTGTAAATCATTCATTGTTATATATGTAGGCTTATGATCCATAGTTCTTCATGTTGGGCTAAACCCATGGATACTCTATGGAGGTTTCAACCCATGGAGCATGAAGAATATAGAAAGACATGAGTTACATGGTGTAACCCTAATAGCCAAAATATATAAGCACCCCATGGCTCAAGAAGTTGGCACTAATGTGTGTACACATGAGGGCTAGCCGATTTGAGCATATGAACCTTATCTCTCAAGTTATTGCAAGATGTTGGTGATGTTGTGTGAACCATTTGAGGTGTCACACTTGAGGCACTAGGCTCTTAAGCTCCATGGAATCAAGCTACATGAAAAGGTATGTCTTCTAACTTGTTTATATTACCCAAGTATCAATGATTGTATTCTAGTTAGGGTAATAAGTTGGAAAGTTCAAGTTTGCATGTATAATAGAGAAAACATAGATCTAAGGTATTTAGGGTTGAATGTATACCATAGGAGTGTTAGAATGCTCAAAACTCTTATGGGCCGAACTTTCTTAATCTTGATTTCTTGCCTTATGGTAACACGGCTGCCCACCATGTCTTCTAAGTAGTTAAGCAGCTCACCCTTTCCTATCAATGTACTTTTCATTGATCAAAGTGCTTGCATTTTATGCGTTCAAATGAGAACTCAAAGAACTCACATGCATAATTAACTCAACTGGAATCGCACAGAAACAAGATAGTGTCAACACGATAAGTTGTCAACCTCAAGTCGTGTGCTAGTGATGATAGATAAGGTTTATTCTTGATTAGTTCTTGAAACTTTTCAAGACCATTAAGACTCCCACTGACTCCTTGACATATAAGATTCTTTTATCAATAAACATTTCTCGACAAACAAATATTCAAGAGTTAGTGTAGCTTTTATCAAGACAAAACACTTCACAAAATTGGTCCTAGTTGGTCTTTGTCTTATCCAAGACATCACAACTTTCCAATTTCAAATGTACAAGAATAAGAAAACCTTTTCAAATTCCACATTTGATGAATGTTATAAACCTTCTTAAGACTTGTCACTCAATGTTACAATATTAGTTTTAAGACTTGTTTTTGGAACGAAGTATGATTGACTTCTTGATTTAACCATTTCTTCAATTCTTGATTCCTCTTCTCAGACATTCAATTGCACTAAGCCTCACTTAGAGGATCAATTGAGACATGGTTCTTAATCATCAAGACTTATCATAAAACATAAAAAGTACTCTCCCTTCTTCTTAGAATAGAGAAACTTTTATCTTTCTGCCTACTTTATTCCTTTTATTCGTTCTGCTATTGATTGAAACTTTCTCAATCAACTCCGAATTACACTTAATCTTATAAGTATAATCATATTTACTTAACCTTAGTAAATCATGACGAATATCTTTGTTACTCTTATGGTGGACTTGATCAACGCACTACCTTGTGTACTTGATCTCCTAGTACTTCACTTGACACTTTGTCAATGAATTAGTCTAATTTCCAAATATGAAATTTCTCATTCATCATGCAACTAAGTTATATGATTCCAAGTTTCTGTCCGATTGAAACTTGGACGATAAGAAACTTTCCCTATTTGGTAAATTCTTGACATTTCCACAAATAACATTCTTAAGAATCAAACCCATTATTGCTAATAATAGAAACATTCAAACATCAATTTTTCATGCATGTCATTACAAGGATAAATAAATAATATAAAATCAAATTTTCTTTTATTGCGGAAAAATTTGTCCTTACAATGCAATTCAATTGAAAACTATGTTAATACATATTTCTTAGCAATCTATTCTAACTCCAAGTAGTAGCTCAAAATCTAATCTTCAAGCAATGCGATCGAAAATCATTTCTTCATGATTAGATTCTGCTTACTTCTTCCGTTAAGCTTCCTTTCTTTTCTTTGATCCTATAAAACATCAAATGTAATCTTATCACATCATGTATTAAGAATCTAGAATAGGAACTTAAAAGAGTTAGTTAATGGATTTTACCTAAAGCAGAGTCATATGTTTTGACTCTCCAATTTCTTAGATCTCTTAGGTAAATAGGGCAGCTTCGTCTCCAATGCCCCTTCTCTTGGCAATAGAAGTAAATTGACTCTTTTGGAATGGCACAAGGAACTATCTCAAAATCTACCTTTTCTGGATCTCCAATGTCACCATTTTCAATATCCATTGAATTTTGGGAGTTTGATTCACCAGACAAATTTGCTCGACCAGCTCACCAAATCATTGTTGATTCAGCAGCTATAAGCAAATTGGTCAAATCAATAAGGGTCACGTCATGATTCATCATATAGTACTCTCTAACGAACTCACTATATGATTCAGGAGGCGACTGAAGAACCCAGTCAACAGCCAGCACCTCACAGACAACGGATCCCAACATTCTTAACCTATCAACGTGTGACTTCATCTTTAGGACGTGTGCACACACTGACTTTCCTTCTTCATGTCTACTTGCCAAAAGGGCTTGAGTGAGCTTGAACTTTTCAAGCCTTCGAACTAGTGGGTTAAGGAGAATAATTAGAGGAGGTGGAGGAAGTGAAGCATGATCTCTTGTTCCTCGATCGAATCGTGGAATATCACCTTCATGTGGAAAGCTTGTTCCACGGGATTTGGGAAGACCATAGTTGTCATACTTTGACATCTACAAAACGGGAGAAAATTCAAGTTAAGTTGATTAGGATCCTCGATGTGACACCCAAATGAAACATCGAGGCTAGGATCCAACACAATACTCTACAACCTAGAAGAGGGATGCCGAAATCTAGTTGCAGAATATTAGAAGGTAGGTAAATGACGATTTACCAATTTCCACCATGAAAAACGAAAAATTAATTTAAGTTTTAAAACTATTGAAAATTCCTAGATCTATTGAGATTCATTGAACTTTTCAATGGCATGTTTAAATCTCGATATGCCCCTCGATTTGTGACTGGGATACCGAGGATCACAAAACAGGGTGTGAATAACTATGCAAACTTACTTGGTGCCCTCAATGTTACAATCACCTATTCGATGTGCCGGTTAACCACACACGCTCCACCGAACTATGACAAACATTGAGTCACCCTTTGCTACCTTTTCTTAGAACCATTTAGTGTGTCGGTTAACCACACACGCTCCACTAACGTCTTCGCAAGGGCACAAAGTGTAATTTCATGGAATTGCATCTATTCACTTTTGCCTAAAGTAACTAAGATTGAGAATTTTGTAAAAGCATTTAGTTACTTTTGTACTTCATTATACTTATAATGGAAGGTTTCTGTCCTATCCTACCAATTCAGCTAATGACCCTCCACTATTTAAGAGTGCGGTGGGTAAGAGTGGATACCCATTCAATCGCCAATTTATAGGCAATTTCTTAAACACCCCTTATAGACCAGCTTCGTGAATGAGGCCTACTAACGGTAAGACTGACTGTTTACTCATATATATATATATATATATATATATATATATATATATATATATATATATATATATATATATATATATATATTATATATATATATATAATACTAGACTTTTAATGTTATATATAGTATAGGGTGTATTTTACACTTTTAAAATACTAGGTGGTCAAATTTAATAATTATACTTTTAATTTAATTAAATGTAAACCAAAACTTTATGGGTTTATTAAATCTCTTTTAATTATACACTTTAATTAATTAATAAAACCATAAGGATGTGATTTGAACTTTTCAAAACAATATTGGGGTTTTAGAATTTAACATTTCTAAATTAAACTTTTAATCAACTCTTAAATTCCAAAAACTTGAGGGCAAGTTTTGAAATATTTCAAAACATTAAGGATCAAATTGCAAATAATTTAAATTAAACAATTAATTTAATGATTATCTAAATTTGACCTAGTTGCTATTACTTGCAAGACAATTCACCAATTGAATTCAAATAATCAATTATTATCACATAAGTAAATTATTATTCAATCAAATGATAATCATCTTTTGTTTGGTCAAGGATATACTCAAATATATGAAAAAATTCGAATATTAATGACCCAAAGCAATTAAGGCAAGTATCCTCAAGCAAAACAACAAGAAATCCCGAAATCTGCCCTAACTGACGTTCGAACTCGCCGAGTTCCACTTTGGACTCGCCGAGTTGAAGCTACTCGCCGAGTTCATCAGTCAGAGGCACAAAAATCGATTTTTAAAGCTTGAACAAACAAACAAGGCATCAATACAATAGAAACCAATCAAGGCTCTGATACCACTGATGGGTTTTAGCCATAAGAACATCCTATGTGCTCATGCAAACCCTAATGCTTGGATCTAGGTTTCTCTATTATACATGCAATTCATGCAAGACTTTAAACCCTAAGATCTAACATACAATTAATTATATTAACTTAAGAATGGGGTTTAGATCTTACCTTGATTGTTATGTAGCAATAACAATCTCAAATCCTCTTTGTAATGGCTTTAGAAAGCTTAGAGTCACAAGTGTTACTCCTCTAATGGATCACAAACACCAAGAGCAAGAGGATGAAGAATGATAAGAGAGCAGACACCCCAAAAACGTGTAGAAACCCTTAGGAATCAGTTCACCATGTTTTTGGTGCCCTAGGGGTCCTTAAATAGTGAGGCTATTAGGGTTATCTAACAAGGAAACCCTAATTTGACTGCTTAGGCCCTAAGCAACCCATGGACTCCCTCCTTAGAGGCCTTGGACGATTTCTAATGGGTTTCCCCATAGAATTCGTCCACTTCATCCTCTATGGAGTCCATTAGCCCAATATTCAACTATCACACAATTGACAGTTCTAATCCCCTTTATTTAATTAATGTCTTTTAGCCACAAAGTTAATTCTTATTAATTCTTGACTAATATTAATTAAACAATATGATTTCTCTTTTAATATATTATTATCATAGTATATTAATAAATCATAATTAATCCTCTCTCTCCATAATTCATCCTATCAAGTTGCTTTGATGAAGGCAACCCAAAAGGACCATTCACCATCGGGTCAAGTACATACCAAAATAGTTATGGACTTAGACACTAATCCAACAGTAAGAGCTCCCCCACTAGGGTCTCGTATGGTCACCAACTATCGCTCGCAGTCGATAACCGCTCCAAACTTGCTCAACCAGTCCATGCCCATGATGGCACAGACATCTCCAGTCGCAATCGGGACCAAATCAATCGGGAACTCAACGCCGAAGATCTCGAGTACACATCCTCGAATCACATCAGTGGCATACACCGCTCTCTCATCAGCTATGGAAAATCATAAAGGTCGACTCAATGCCTCACGACAATACTGATGTGTTGACAAAAGGCTAACGACACAAAAGACCGACTCGCACCCGAGTTGAATAACACCAAAGCAGGTACAGAACTCACAAGAAATGTACATACGCATATCATAATATAAGCATAACATCACAACTCAAAATAAATAGATGAAAGAATACATACTAGCCACAACATCGGGCGCTGCCTAGACCTCCTCCGCTGTCAACTGGAAGGCTCTCCCGCGAGCCTTCGGCGCCTCGGCCTTCACCGACCGACTCTTCGTAGCTCGTACGGCGGCAAGGGCAGATCCTTGTGATGCTCCCTGAGCTAACCCCCGCAACTGCATACACTCGGCCTTCCAGTGTCCGGTCTGGTTGCAGTGAAAATAGACTGCAAGCCCCTTGGGGCAATCCTTGGCCATGTGCCCCTCCTCGCCACACTTGTAGCAAGACCCTGCCCTACACACCCCCTCATGACTTTTGTCGCACTTTCCACAAGTGTGGCCCTTCTGGTTCCCTGATCTCGAATCGGAGGGCTTGGCCCGCTTGGCAGTCGGCTGGGATTATGCCGGTCGTCGATCCCTCCCCTGAGACTCTGCCTCCTCACTGGCCCGAGTCTCGAGCTCAATCTCCCTCTTCTAGGAATTTTCCTGAAGCTCGGAAAATGTCCGGTACATCGAGTTCGCCACGAACTCGCGGATGTCTCTCCTCAAAATGCTCAAATATCTACTCATGCGTGCCTGCTCGGAAGAGACGTGCTCAGGGCAGAACATCGCCCTCTCATGGAACATCCTGGTGATCACTGTAACAGACTCGGTACCCTGCTTGAGGGTCAAGAACTCCTGGTCCAAACGTTCCCTTTCCACCGAGGGAACGTACTCATCACGAAACATAGCGGTGAACCTCTCCCAGGTCACCGCGACAAGCTTTGAAGAAGAGTAGTGCGCTGTCACAAACTTCCACCAGTCCTTTTCCCCAAGCGAAGCTGGTTCAATGCAAAACGAACTCTCAGATGCTCCGAACAAGAACACGTATAGAAGCATCCCTCAATATCAGAAATCCATCTCATCGCAGCGATCGGGTCCTGCGTCCCATCAAACTCTGGTGGCTTCGTGTTGCTGAACTCTCGGTACAGCAACGAGTCACCCCCATGTGGCCTCGCAATAGCAACGGCTGCGGTGGCCGCAACAACAGCAACATCAGTAAGAGCAGTGTAACGCTCGTCAAAAGTCTCGATCAGGGTGGTCTTGATAGACCCAAACATCTCTGGTATCTCAGCTCGGATGGAAGCAGCCACCTCCTCGTGAATCAATCTGCAGATCTCCTCATCGCTAACACCACTGCTCTAAGGTGTGTGGCGTGTCCCAACCATGATGTCTCTCTGAAATACAACACAAAATATCAGAGACTCGCTTGAGTGTACACACACTCGATATCCCATTCCTACTCGATCCCTGGTACCCTAAGGATTCTTACATGGGCTGCACACTGATCTGGTGCCTTCGGTAGTACGGGCCCAATACTACTGTCCACACCGCATCAGTATTCACCTCAAGTCCTCCTCCTAGGATCCCAAGTCCCAAGTACTCTACTCTCTCCATGTATAAACTACTCTATAACAGATCTCTCATAAGCTCATCGCTGCTACCTACTTACTCTCAAGCATCTCCTAGCAGCAAAACCCCTAGGCTAAGGCATCACAAATCAGGCCACTCTAGTCCTAATAAGAATACCTAGCCTACTCTAGTATGTGTATCATATCATAACATATCTCCTAACTCATAATGTAAGGGTATTTTGGGAAATCACCGTTCGGGCACTGGCTAATCGTACACACTGCTCTGCTCTTTCAAAAACTCTTTACTCTTTGAGAAAAATTTTATGATTTTAATTTGAAAATCCCTCAAATCCTCAGTTTGAGTTCAGATACGCCCGAAGGTGCACCCGAATCCATCAAACCAAGGCTCTGATACCAACTTGTAACACCCAAAAATTTTCAAACAATTTTTCACATTTTAAAAACATATTTTCATTCATAAACATTATAAAATCTCATTGTTTCACATATCAATCCATATATCACAACCTAAGATCATAACGTATAAAAAAACTCCTCATGTGTAAACTGATCATGTCGGCGCCTTCCCGTGATCCTAACTGGTACCTGAAACACATAACACCAAACACTGTAAGCATAAATGCTTAGTGAGTTCCCCAAAATACCACATACAACACATATTAGCCACTCGAGGCTATAACTCTGTATGACCCTCTGGTCAAAGTGTCTCAGTGGGACCCTTCAGTCCCATAACTCTATGGACCCTCTGGCCCTAACTTTGTGGACCTTCAGGTCCTAACTCTGTAAAATCTGAATCACATATAGCACAGAATCACATAGATAACACATATCATACAACATACTCTGTCACATAGCTCTAATTACAACTCTAGGTAAAGTATAGTGAGAAGACTCACCTCGGGTAACTCGGTAAACCTCGATCTCTGAAATACTGCAGTAGCCTCCGCCTAATCACATAAATAATTACTCTAATTAATACAACTTCTAAAGGCTAGGCCAACCCCTCTCTATAAGTTCTCTATGAAGGGTAAAAGACCATTCTACCCCTCTAATGGCTCATAAGTCCAAACACTGACTAAACCCTAAATGTCAACAAAAGTCAACGGTCAAACTTTAACCTGACTCGTCGAGTACACTCGCGTGACTCGGCGAGTACATGCGTGTCCTCATTGCCCCTGGTCCTCACTCGACTTGCTGAGTCAACCCTTCACTCAACGGGTCATAACAGGTCGCGGATCGTGGGGCAACCCGACTCGACTCGTCGAGTCCACTTATGAACTCGGCGATTTACTCCCATGCCAACACTGAAATGACCTCCTGAGGTTAGATCCACTTTCTTAAGCTATAGATCTAGCTTCCCCATGACCAAAAACCACGTAAAGGTCGAAACTTGACCCGCATGCAACGTGTACAAGGCTATCTTTGGCCAAAAGGCTTCTAAAATGGCAATCTAGACTCTTTTCTTCCTTAAACCAACACAAATCGGATTGGAGAAAGATCTCTGGACCTCTATGGATCCAGATCTGAAGTCCAACACCGCAAGGGACCATGAAATCAACATAACAACCTCAAAAAGGGGTATAGAAAACCCTAGATCATAGATATTAATCCCAAAACAGAAAAGGGAACTCGATTTGGTACCTCAATAGTGTAGATCTGGGCTTGAAACTCTGGATCCACAGCTCCCTTGACCTCCTCTTGCTTGGAACCACTTCTCCTATGCTAGAACACACCCAAATCGATCAATATGGCCTTATCTCTCTATCCACTCGCTCAATCTCTTAAGGGGATACTCTCTATGGACAGGTAGCCGCAAATAGAGGCCATAAAGGCCTTTAAATAGGGCACAGACCCCGATAATTAGGGTTTCAATCCACAGTGCGGACTTGTCGAGTCCACTCTTTCCGACTCGTTGAGTCCGTTCATTGATCCAGTCGGCAATCGCGGTCCTACTCGACGAGTCTACGATTCAACTCGTCGAGTCCCTCTCTTTTTCTCAAAAATAAAATGATAAAATATAATGCCTGAAAATCCGGATGTTACACGAAGTACTTGAAACAAAATCCAAAACTATAAGCCCGAAGCTTTGTGAGTTTCCCCAATATACCAACGCCATACAATGTAAGCATATCATAGCAATTAAACAGCATGCATATAGAGTCTACAGATCACTGGATTGATGTCACCGGGCTGGCAGTCTATCTGGCCCACTCTCAGAACCTTCAGCATATCGAGTCCGCCCACCCGGGCCTTCAGCCTGTCTAGACCGTTCTCCAGGCCTTCGGCCTGACTGATATGCCCCTAAGGTCTGCAGTCTATCCGATCCGCCTTGGGTCTGTTGGCCTTCAGGGCAAAGCAAGTCCACCTCAACCCAACCCCATATATACAATCAACACATATACATATATCGAACGCTAGCTAGCATATACAAAAAGTCAAACTTATCTAACATATCACTAATCATAGCATCATCCTATATACCAGGATACCGAACTAACAGGTCACTAACATAGCATCATCTCATATACTAGGATACCAACCTAACAAGTCACTAAGTATATGATCATGCAATAAAACCGGATTCAAATCCGAAAAGACGGGCCGACATTGGTGCCTTCGACCTTGTTAGTATAGTGAGGACAACTCAACTCACAATGTCAAACTGTAGTGATAAGATCAAACTCCTGAATCACAACTGTGAACTCCATCACCTATAACCACCATAGGACCAAGTCCATCAAAATCCCAAATTACCAAATACCCTCAGAAGTCCAACTGGTCAACCCTTAGTCAAAGTCAAATTCAACAGTCAAGGTCAACAGTCCATGTTGACCCAACTCATCGAGTGCAGCTTACTGACTCGTCGAGTTCCTTCAGAACTCAAAGAATCATGAAAACCCCAGTCGGCTCGCTAAGTTTCCAAACAACTCGTTGAGTCCATGTAATGTTCAAAATGTCGGGAAAACCCTAACCAACTCGTCGAGTTAACTCACTAACTCGCCGAGTTCATGCAGAATCCATAAATTGGGAAAACCTCATCGAACTCGTCGAGTTGGCTATGCAATTCGTCGAGTTCCTTAAGACTTTTCGCATTCAGCTCACTTTAGTCGAGTTCATGGCTTCAAAATCCAAATCTGGCTTCCTAGGGTGAAGTTACCATGTAAAGTTGTTAACTTTACATGCATGCAAGGTCTCATGAGGCTAAAATCGTCCATACTAAGCTTAGGGAGAGTTTTTGGGCATGGAGTAGGACTAAAGCTTCATAAAGCTTGACACTTTCTTTCAAGGAGGGCCTAGAGGAGTCTAGATCTGAAGCCATATCCTTGTGACAAGTTCCAACCCGAGAATGACTCCATTTTGCACCAAAATGCCCATAAACTTGTATAAGAAGAGATCTAAGGAATGGAAATTCAAGGTAAAGACTTTTTACCTCCAAATGACTGCCAACACGATGTAGATGTTGGATCTACAAGCTTCTTCCCATTCCAAGCCTCCAAAACTTCAAGCTCCTTCAAGAAATGCACCAAACACACTCTTTTAGGCTCACACGCACTCAAATAGGGTTTAGTTCGCTAAAGGTTTTCTCTTATGATGTGAAAGTCGCAAGGGTGGTAGGGGAAAGGACTTAAGGTCCTTTAAATAGGGTGCAAACCCTAAAAATTAGGGTTTTTCATATCCAGCTCCAACTCGTCGAGTTGGTCCCATAATCCACATGACCATAAGGGTTCCTACACGACGAGTTGGGACCTTTCAACTCGTTGAGTAGGCTTTCTAAAATGCCCAAAATCACTAGAATTTCAGCCTTGGAAATCGAGAATTTACAAGAGTGTAATCATCCTCGTCTTTGGATGACCAAAAATGGTGGGTCCCGATCAGACAACCGGACGGTATGTCTGGGTCATCGACCAGAGTAGATTACCAACACTTGGATGTTCTAGGTGGTCTTGTGAATTACGTTGCTAGCATGACTTTAAAACTTATGAACGTAGATGAAATGGAAATCAATATTCATCACAATCTCTGAAGTCTGAACATTGGTTGCCTTATATGAATTACACTTTCTAAGGACTCCCCTAGTAGGTATAGTCGAACAGTTGCTTAGACAGTTCATCCGGTAAAGTGATTCTTTTAGATGATTGTCAAATTAGGATATGTGAGGATTAGTTGGGATTGGGTAGATGGTCTTAAGACATGTTATATATTTATACCTGATATATGTCTTGCAGGAATGATATTTTATCATAAAAATGTTATATGCTTGAAAACCCTACGTATCTCATCAAGTTTCTCAAACCTGACCCACTCATTTTATTGTATCATAGGTAGCCAAAGTTGAAATTTCATAGTTAGGATGCTGCGTTGAATAAAGGATAAGCTTGCATTAGTTATTTTTATTTACATTGTAACATATGTTCATATATAACGAATGACATGCATAAGGTTTTAATAAAATAACTTTTGTTATTTCAAAATTGTTTATTTAATTGGAAACTTCCGCATTTCAATACTTAAAAGCGTAAAGAATTTTTTTAAATTGGTTGTGAAAAATATGACATGTCACATTTAGCTGCTTATTTTTTTTTTCATATTTATTTATGAGTAATAATAAACAAATAAATTATTTAAAAGGTTTAAAAAGATTATATGGGTATTATAGTCATTTAAAATCAGGAACCAACCCCGCAACAAATACAATAAGGATGAGATCAAATTTGCAGATTAGGATAATGACTTAATAGAGTAATATATTTTTTGATTTGTATACATTTGATTACTGAGTTTTTTTTCGTCCACATTTGCCCCTTTAACTTGTTAAACTGTACATATCCAGTCTGTATGACCGGTTACTCTAGGTTAGCCAGAAAAAATAACTTAATAGGCTAATATAGTTTTCATTTTGTATACATTTAGTCCTTATTATTTTTGTATACATTTAGTCCTTCAATATTTATGAGTGATTTCTTTAAGTTTTCTCACAACATCTTACGTGGTACAATCATCGATAAGGTATTTGGGTTGTTGATGCTTATGTCTATCACGATCTCGACTGCTTGGTTGCGTAGGTCTTATGGTTTGGCTTAGGTCTTGTGTTCTGAATGTCGTAATTTCTTCATACGATATCAAATTTTAATGATCTTTATATCTATGTGTTCGTTTTTTGAGTCTACTACAACTTTCATTAAGATTACTCCCGTTAAAATGTATATATATTTTTAGTTACGATTTTATTAAAAAAAATCCATATATGTATTCATAAAAAACATATGGGTATAAAGATCGTTAGTAAAAATATATTACTTTTTAGTGGGAGTAATCTAAACGATTGTTAGTAAAAAAAAATCCATATATGTATTCATAAAAAAACATATGGGTATAAAGATCGTTAGTAAAAATATATTACTTTTTAGTGGGAGTAATCTTAACGAAAGTTGTAGACTAAAATTCGAAAACATGGATATTGAGATCGTTAAAATCCGAGACCGTATGAAGATGTTATTACATTCAGAACACATGACCTAAACAACCAAGTAGTCGAGATCACATTGGATATAAACATCAAAATGCCAAAACACCTCATTAATGATTGTCTCATTTAAGATGTCGTGAGAAAAAAAAAAAAAAACTTAAGAAATCATTCATAAGTACTGTAAGTACTGAATGAGTACAATTTAACAACTAATTAACTTGAAATAGCTGAACATAACAACTGAATGTTTAAAGTTTAACAAGTTAAAGGGATAAATAAAAACGGAAAAAAAACTCAATTATCAAATATATAAAAATCAAAAAATATATTACTTTTTTAAATTTTAAATCATTAGCCGTTGTAGATTATCTCAATCCACACAATTTACCTGGTTGTATAAATTGTACTTTTTTCCTGTTCAAAGAGGACAACTTGTTAACATGTATTTTAATTTAAGAAAATACATTGTAATTATTCTATAACGTTGATTAGAAATATATAGAATTGAAAAGAAAAAGTTATATTCTTTTAATCGACGCAAAATAAAATGTAAGGGTATTTACTTTTTTTTTCTTCATGAAACTGTAGTTGGTGCAATGGCAATACCCTAACCTATTTTTTATAATATTTGGTGGATAGGCTCTTGATTGAGTGGTTCATGAGTTTTCGAATAATAAATATTTTTTCTATATATAGAGCAGCTGAAACATAACTTTTTGGCATTAATCATCACTACCATGAAGACTCTCACACGTGTTGCTGTTTCTTCTTCTTCAATTTGCCTTTGGCTTCTCTTCGCTTCATCATCACTTTATACCTCGTGTTTCTGTAATCAGAACTCACATCAAGTACAATGTATTGCCACCGAACGATCCGTGCTTATCCAGTTCAAGAACAACCTCGTCGACCGTGCCAACCGCCTCTCTTCTTGGTCCGGCGACGACTGTTGCAGTTGGTCCGGTGTAGTCTGCGATAACTCCACCCACCACGTCCAGGAGCTTCGTCTCCGTGGACCTGACGATGGAATTCATGGCCATTGTCATGGAACATACGACACAGACGAAGAACTCGAAGAAGCAAAAAAACTAATGTTAGGAGGAATCATAAGTCCTTCTTTGATAAAGTTAGAACAACTCCGGTACCTTGACTTGAGTTGCAACGACTTTGGAATCACCCCGATTCCAGCATTCATCGGCTCTCTTCAAAATCTGAGATATCTTAACATCTCTAGGTCGCAATTTACGAGGGAAATTCCTCATCAACTCGGGAATCTATCTGACTTGCTTGTTCTAGATCTTCATGACGATCCTGTACTCGGTAATCTTCAATCAGCAAGTTTAAAATGGATAGAGAATTTGAAGCGCTTGCAGTACCTGGATATGAGTGGCATCAACCTCGCCGAAGCTTCAGATCACTGGCTTCAGGCGATCAACACTCCTTCTTTGAAAGAAGTGCACTTTTCTTCATGTGGCTTAACTCAAATTCCTAGTGAACCAACCAGAGTTAGTTTTACTTCCATTAACGTCTTAGATCTTTCGTATAACATCTTCAACGGTTTGTTGCCTGGGTGGGTTTTCAGTCTTCATGATTTAGTTTCTTTAGATCTTACCAATGGCTTTATTGGTGGTCTAAATCCCGGAACTCGTGGTGGTTTCGATAGCACGCCTTCTTTGACGAGTCTTCGTGTTTCCGGTAACACTTTTGTTAATTCTTCTTCCATACTAAACAGCTTGTATAGCTTAAGTAATCTCCGTATTCTTGATGTTAGTAACTGCAATATTACTGAACCCATTCTTGGCAACCTTCAAAACCTGTCTTTCATCGTTCATCTTGATTTATCAAACAATCAAATCGGTGAGGTGATACCCAAATCTTTAAGTAATCTTTGCAACATGACTACCCTTGATCTTCAGTCTAACAATTTTTCCGGAGATGTGACTGAGCTTCTTGAAAGATTTTGTGAATGTGAGTCGCCTAAACTGGAACTGTTTGCCTTGCGTGGCAATTATGTCACTGGTCGACTACCAGAAAAACTAGGAAGATTGAAGAATCTGGGCAGCATTGATATCGCATACAATAAGTTAACAGGAATTCTTCCACGTTCCTTAGGAAGTTTGTCGCTCTTGAAAACGTTACAGCTTAATATAAATCAACTCGAGGGTTCGATCCCAGATTCAGTTGGTGATCTATCATCATTGAATTTTTTGGATCTTTCGTTTAACAAATTGAATGGAAGTCTTCCTCAGAGTATTGGAAAACTTGGGAAACTTACTTTTCTAACACTTCATCACAATTCGTTAACAGGTATTGTGACGGAAAACCATTTCGCCAATCTAACAGCCTTGACAACTTTGTGGGTTGGGGATAATAAGTTATCGTTTGACCTGGTCAACAACTGGATTCCACCTTTCCAACTCAATGTGCTGCGAATCGGTTCTTGCAGTTTAGGCCCACTTTTTCCTTCGTGGGTTCAATCGCAAACAAGCTTGGCAGAGTTGGATTTAGCAAACGCAAACATATCAGACACCATGCCAAATTGGATCTCGACTAGCTTCTCTTCTGTAACGTACTTCAACATATCCCATAATAACATTATGGGAAAATTGGGAGATGTTAGTTTTCTTACAGCAGCAGCAATACTAGATCTAAGTTCCAACCATTTCCATGGCGAATTACCTCGTGATTTCAATAAACCTGACTTGGGTTTCCTAGATCTTTCATACAATAATCTTTCTGGGTCTCTAGATCAGTTCTTGTGTGATGGTATTCAAGAATCGCGACAGTTAAGTGTTCTTAATTTAGCGAACAATAACATGTCAGGTGGTCTCCCGGATTGTTGGATGAATTGGGAATATTTAGTATTCTTGAACCTAGAGAAAAACAAGTTATCTGGTAAAATCCCTTCATCTTTAGGAAACATAACTTCGTTGCAATCAGTAGACATACGAAATAACAAGTTGTCAGGTGAAATACCGATGTCTTTATTGAATTCCAAAAGCTTGTTGATTGTTGAGCTTGCTGAAAATGAACTCACAGGAAGAATACCGACATCAATTGGAAGAGATGATACAAGTTTAAAAATTCTTAGTCTTCGTTCCAACAAGTTAGAGGGTGAAATCCCGAATGAATTATGTCATCTCAGTTCTATACAAATCTTGGATCTTGCTGACAACAGTCTTTCTGGGTATCTCCCGAAATGCTTCACAAACTTCAGCGTCATTTCTGGAAAAGAAACCTCCAGTCCGATTGTTCCTTACGATGTTCTTTTCCAGAATCAAGTTCTTGGCAGTGCGTCATTGGTGACAAAGGGAAGAGTTTTTTCATATAGCACCATTCTTTATCTGGTGACAACATTAGACCTTTCAGATAACAATTTTTCTGGGTCGATTCCTGATGAAGTTATGGAACTTTCCGGCTTACGTTACCTGAATCTTTCACATAATAAGTTAACAGGGAGAATTCCTGATAGGATCAGTGAAATGGCGCCGCTTGAATCTTTAGATTTGTCTGTGAACCATCTTGATGGTAGAATTCCGTCGAGCTTGTCGCGGTTAAGAGCACTGAATTCATTCAATGTATCCTACAACAATCTTACAGGAAGAATCCCAACAGGCTCCCAGTTTCAAACCTTCAATGATGAATCAAGTTTCATTGGAAATGCACTTTGTGGAGCTCCTCTTGCAGCTTGTCAACCAAATAGTGACAACGATACCAATATATCTAAAGATGGTGATGATGATGATGAATCTGATGGAATCGATTGGATCCTAGTGATATTTACAATCGTTGGATTGATTGTTGGTTTTTGGATCATGATTGGTCCGTTGCTTGTCAGCAAACGATGGAGAGAAGCATATTATCATTTTCTAGACAAAATGAGGATCAAGCTTCCAGATTTCATTCTTCTAGTATTCCCCTGTAAGTCTTGACTGAAAATTATCGTTTTCACTTAGGTTTTTTTGTTTATTAGTTAATTAATGGTTTACTTTTTAGGTTTTCACATGCAAACAAAACTATATATTTTAAAATATAAGAAACTGACAACTAGAACGTTATCATATAGGAAAAAAAGACATCATGATGTGTGATTTGATCATGTAGGTTTGAAAATGCGTGAGCCATTTCATGAAACTCGCAGCTCAATCGACCAAGATCAACGATTTGATTTATCCCAATACATCTTTGATGAGCGTGATGGTTAGTATTTAAAAGTTAATATTCATTGATCTTCATTTTAGGTATTCTTGATTATCCTATCAGTGATATTGTAGTTTGAGCTTTAATTTGTTTCTCATTGTAAGTAATTAATTGTAGGTTTTAAACATCATACATCATCTTACGAAGCTAGCAGCTCGACTCAACCACCTCATCAACCTGATTCATTGTAATTCATTGATGATTAATCAACAAGAATGCCACAATTGCAAGAAAAATAGTTGCTGACCTTCGACATTTTGGTGGTAGTACGTAGTCATGCAACTTGGTATTGATATGGTTCCTCATGCATTGTCGTTTCCAGTTGAGCTAGTTATGTATAATTATAATAGGTCCGGTTTAGCATATACATTTTGTCAATCCAAGTTATCTTAGATAAAATAAATATAGAATTGTGTTTTCCATAGTCACTTTATTCATGGAACCCATAAAACAGAAAAGGAATAACAAACAGAAGAGTAGATATCAGATTTAATAACTTGAGCATAAAATACAATATTTGATTTGGTATATGTGTTAATATATCCGAGATTAGAAATTTGTGCAAAGTCTTTGGTCGTTTAAAATAGTGAAATTTAAAGAAAAGCAATTGGATTTATGTGGTTTATCTGAAAAACCATTATATTTTTCCATCAATAATATCATTGTTTTTTTTTTTCATAAAATATCTTAAAAAAACAATTGAGAACCTGAAATTTGAGAAAAAAGAATGCTAACATAACATTTGAAACAAAAATTCCTTATTATTTGAAATAAAAATGACACAAAAGTGACATACTTCTCAATTTTTTTGTGATATTAACTACCGGCACTACTAGAAAAACAGCCTTTTACGACGCTCATTGCGCGTCGTAAAAGGCTCAGACGACGCGCAAATGCGCGTCAAGGAAGGCCCTGTCATAAAGAGAGACGACGCGCATGTACGACGCTCATTTACGACGCACAATTACGACGCGCGTTTACGACACGCAATGCGTATCAAGGAAGGCCCTGTCATAAAGGAAGACGACTCGCATTCGCGTGTCGTAACCTTACGACGTGCGTGTTAATGACACGCAATGCGTATCAAGAAAGCCCCTGTCAAGAAAGGCCATGTCATAAATAAAGATGACACACATTTTTGCGTATCGTAAATTTAAATGTTTAAATAAAATTATATATTTATTAATTTTTAAATTAAATTTGCATTTAATTTCTCATAATAGAAATAAAATACTTTTTTGATAGATTTACTAATTTTCAAATTAAATAACACATTAAAAGTCTCATAATACAAAATAAAATACCATAAACAATAAAGATAATTCATTGCACTAAGGACCATGTTAACAAAAGAATATAACATTATATACCATAAGTACCCTCAAGTAATCAATCTCTTACAATGTTACTAAAAATACCCTCATGTAATCAATGTCTTACAAAGTTAAGAGACTAAGTTGGTATGTAATATGGCACTAAGAAGCCCAATAATTGTTTGTGTTTTTCCTGTTCCTGGTGGATCCTACATGGACAAAAGGTAAGAATTAACATTTTCAAAGTACAATGCCTCAATAAGGAAATCAATGGTAAAAGACAAATCTGAATAAGAATAAACTTTATACATATATACATGGAAGTATTGTAATACATAATAACAGCAACAAATACCAAATTACCCTTTGCTTACCTTTTCTTATGGCCACCTCCAAAAGTGAGAATTTGATAAAAGATTTAGGTCACGCATTCTCTCATCAAGCTCTGTATCCAAAAGTGAGAATTTGATAAAAGATTTAAAAAGTGGGAAAATATCAAGAATATAGAGGATAAGTTCGCGTGTCTGGTCATCACAAGTTTCTAGAACCTTCTGGACAACGTAATTTCCAAAAGGATCTTTCATCATTGCCTATAGTTTTGTTTTGCATTACAACAAACTCAGTTACCAAAAAGACAATTAATGTGTTTTTTATTTTTACAAAAAAAAAGAGAGAGAGTTGCTGACCTGTAATGGCTCATTTTCATCAGTGGAACCAAGCATTTCGTTTACAAGAAGTTGGCGTTCATCTGGGCTTCCATAAGTTAAGCATTTCTCAACAACATTTGAAGCAAACTTTTGCAGACTCATCTTCACTGTTTCTCCTGCAATCTTGTTGATGATAGCTGATCGCTCATGGGGTTTACCATGTTGTAGGACATGCTAATTATAATCAAACAATAATATTATATCAATTAATTCAATCACAAATCACAAATAAAAACATATATATATATATATATATATATATATATATATATATATATATTCAAAAGGTGAGTGAGTGAGTACCTGAATAACATAATTTCCATATTGGTCTTGTGCTAGAGTACAAACCGAGTTCATGATTTCATCCATTACAGCTTGTGTATTTCGATCATCACAGTGCTCCAATACCCTCTGTTCATTTCACATATAAGAAGAAGAAGAAAAAAATAGATAATGAAAGTTATTATTTTTTTAAAAAATATATGTTTTACCTGAATGACTCGACATCCATAAGGATGCACTACTAGAAAAACAGCCTTTTACGACGCTCATTGCGCGTCGTAAAAGGCTCAGACGACGCGCAAATGCGCGTCAAGGAAGGCCTTGTCATAAAGAGAGACGACGCGCATTTACGACGCTCATTTACGACGCGCAATTACGACGCGCGTTTACGACACACAATGCGTATCAAGGAAGGCCATGTCATAAAGGAAGATGACACGCATTCACGTGTCGTAACCTTACGACGCGCGTGTTAATGACACACAATGCGTATCAAGAAAGCCCCTGTCAAGAAAGGCCATGTCATAAATGAAGATGACACACATTTTTGCGTATCGTAAATTTAAATATTTAAAAAAATATATATTTATATATTTATTAATTTTTAAATTAAATTTGCATTTAATGTGTCATAATAGAAATAAAATACCATATACAAAAAAATACAATCTATTGAATAAACTTTAATGTCATACAATTCTATTTCTTACAATATATAAATTTGCATTCATCTAATCTACTCTATGTTTCATACTAACAATTGAAATGAAGAATACAACACTTGCATTTTCAGCATCTTATCTCTTTCGGCTTGAGCTTTCTTTTCTACTTCTAACTCGAGAGCTATTCGTTTTCATCAACCCTGTAAACACAACACAACGATTTGAGGACACCACACTACCATGGTTATTGAAAGAGCCAAGTGTAATATTGAAATATTGGAGACCATGTGGTATTGATGTCTGACAAACTTAAGCATTAAGCTCCAAAATCCTGCACCACCCAAACTTAAGCATTAAGCTCCAAAATCCAATCCAACAAATTCAAAAAAAAAAATTTAAGAGACATACTAACATCAACAAGACCCTCTTGGATAAGCAATTCAGAAAGCTCATCTCCATTGTTATTGTTGTTCACACGAGCAGCAGCTTCAACCACAGATGAGAACACTACATATGGCGACTCGTGGTGTTCGATCTTCTCAGCCAAATCCCGCAGGTTCAACTACAAACAAAACACATCAGTTTCAGTTTCAGTTTCAAATACGTCATTTGTCATTTTTACGAAACTTTTCAAACAAACCTGAGGAGCACTCGAACTATCATTTATGCTTCTAGGTTGAAGCGGTGGTTGTTGAGGCATGTTTAAACTAGATCCCCCACCACCAAAAGTTTGGGCAACAATCGGCATCATCTGTTGTTTCATACCCGACAGATCAAAACCACCACCGCCACCACCACCACCCATACCGAAAAACATGTTGCTCAGATCTTGATTCCCATCAATTTGTTAAGCAATTTGATTTACCGTGTTCATCATTGCAGGGTTCTGAGTTAGTTGACCCAACATGTTCCTCAATACATCCGGTAGAGTAAAAATGTTAAGCATTTATTTTAATGTATAATCATTTGGCATTTGTAGGTACAAGCTGTTTAGTCAAGCATTTGCATGTGATAGGACTTAAGTGTGTCAATTTGCGTTCCAATAGAGTAAAAATGAGAGTTTATTATTTATGATTTGTTTTTTATTTTTTGTTTACAGGGCTCTGCATTTAAATGTGAACAAACTCACGGAGGAGCTGGGCAACGAAAAGAGATGATTGATTCAAAAAAGGTAGAAGACATAAAGAACGAAACGTGAGACCTGCTTTTGTTTATCTTCAATGAATATTACAGAAAAATTGAACTTAAAGAAAATCCCAAGGTTATTTCAGGCCCTATAATTATATTATTAGTTCTATTTCTAGGAATTAATGAAAATATCAATTCATGATTCCATTTCAGATAATGAAATTGGCTACACATTTAATGATGGTCCAAAAGCATGGATATTTCAAAGGGAAAGTTGGTAAATTCAACAGAGACTTAGTGCAGTCCACCTTAGCGTTCAAGGTGGTGAGAGTTGGGACTTGACAGCTTTGAAGCTATGATATCACATAAAGAGACCTAAAGCAATATTTGTTATAAAAATAAAGTATTTGATTTGGTGGAGAATTTGTATAAAGGGGATAATTATCCAAATGCTTTTGAATATTTAGTTTCTCTTCAAAGGGGTCTATCATTTAGCAGGTAAGGGGTTTTTTTTTTTTTTAAATCTTGAATACAACTTTCATATTTAGTTAATCACAATATTGTGTTACTAAATATGTTGTACATGAACTAAATCAATTCAAGAATTTCCTAGGCCATCTTTATTGATTCAATAAGGTAAGTATATTGCTATTTGATTACTTTATTTGTATTCACATATCTTACTTTTTTGTTATGATTTTGCGATGATTGCTCCCCAGGCATGAGGAGATGTTCTTATTTTTTGTTCAAAGACGATGTAATCACCAATCCCGGTTTGGCTTGAAACTCCAGACAAGAGACCATCAAGTGCAGGATTTGCCACCATCTGACTCATGATTACAGTAGGATCCATCTGGCCAGCTGGACTAGAAGTAGGCGACGCATTAACAGGAGGCACAGGGGCATTACTAGTAGTAATCACTTCTAGTTTTGTCTGCCGACTTCGTCTCTAATATCACATCACATTCATAGAACAAGTCAAACAAGGGTATATTGGTCATTTTAAAAAAAATATGGAACAAGTGCACACACCTTGGGTTGTAAACCTCCTATCCCAAGTCAAATAGGAACGGTTGGAGCATTTGTTGAGTTATCATTGGCTGGAGTCGATGATGAAGTAGAAGCATCATTTTGAACCTCACTTGTAGACTTTGTTGCACTGCTACTGGTAATGGCAATGGTGTTTCAGCACCTTCGGTATCCTGCTCCATAGTCAATACTAGATTAGTGGCATTCTTGTAATTATAAAGTCGATAAAAAAAATTGAAAACATACCGTTCTGGTCTCAGATTCAGACACACTTCCATCTAGTTGGCCTGGATGTACAAATATCAAACTTTACACAAATCATTTAGAAAAAAACACCAATTAAACATGTTACGCATATGACGTACCTTGAGAAGCTGGATTTTCACTCCTTGTGCTATCATCAACAGTAATACCTCTACTTTGTGTTTGCACATTAATTCCTGCAGCAGCTAAAACTGTGGAATTTTAAAGAACAACACAGTTAGATATACTAGTTTTTGGTATGTAAAAGGAGATAGCAGTAATGGAATCCCATTTGATTCATGTATTCCAGTATACTCCATCATAGCATTTTCACTGCAAACCCAAATTTCATGTTATCCCCTGCATCATATTACCCTACCACCAGATTCACCTACAAGATCAAAAAAATTCAAATCAAGATAAAATTTTCAACAGACGCTTAACTACTCTTTCATTTTTATCATCATAATAAAAAATAAACAACATTTAGTTATTTATTGAGTTTAGAATCAACACTTGTCACTTCCTAAATACAATATTCTTCTTTATTTGGCAGTGTGGTGCATTTAAAATCATTGGATCTTTCAAATTAGATGATAGATGGCATAGAGTGGATTAAACAATAACAAACTACACACTACTATGTTGTGACTTGGGGAATGGCCAAGTATTCTTTTGAGGCATTTCATCTAACATGTGGTAGAACCTATAAAAAGGTCTGACAAAAATAATAGAAATGATGATTGGTAATTTCGTATCCAGCAACAAGTGATTTTCAAAGGCTTTGAATGCAGAACAAAGTATTATAAGAATTGAACAATCAATCATTTTATGAAAGTAGGAAGCTTTAATAACCAAACTAATCAGCTTATATTGCTATTCATCCCATAAAATTTGTAGTTTTGTACTGTATAACCCCTAAGAAGATAACGAAATTACCTTTAGATTTGGAATAATCTCCATGTTAAGAGCATTTGGTTGGGGAAGTCTTTCAATAACATTCACATTCACCTACCTATAAGTAACACTCACACTGTCAGTTTCATCTATTCCAAAAAACGTTTTTGGTTCAAGTGTACAAAGTTTATTGAAATATGAACCCTAAATAGTATAAATCAATGGCAGGAGGCTTATCGGAATCAAACAAAGGACTCAGTTGAAAATCAAATTCGACCTACTTGACAAACTTACCAATATTTTAGGGCTAAATGCCCTACGAATTGGGGGAAAGCAACCCATCTCTCTCCCTTTTGAGCTACCTCAGTAATAATGTGGGTTGGCCTTGGAGTCGTTGTGAATCTACTTTCGCCCATCATTCTAAATCGACACCCTTTCTTTCACCTATACCGTACAGGCAGAAGACGATGTTAGAGGCAGTTTTGATTGAGCTATTTGAGTCTTGGGAAGGAGAAATCAAGAACTCATGAACATAAGATCATAAAACATTACCTGAAGCATATTCATTCAATCACGTCAGATGTTCCAGAGAAAGGTCATTGTTTTTTTGTACCAATGATTGGGAAGAGTAGTTTCAAAATTTCAGAACTTGGTAGCCATGGTGGAGGCGTGAAGAAGAACAGAGACAGGTGTTTAAATATCGGCGTGAGAATAAACAAGGAAGAAAGGCGGTGGTTGGGAGATCGTTGGAAAAACATGGCCATTGGCTTCACAGGGGAGGCGACGAGAAGCAAAATTACAATCGGTATCCCAGAAACAGAGACGATATTACTGCCTAAGTGCCAGGTTTTGGGGCTCCTTAGAAAGCGGACATAAACCCAAACCCTAAGTTGATACCAATAAACCCTATGAACCTAGATTGACTCTTCGTACTACTACCATTTTTGAGCTATTTTCTACTTGTATGGATCGATGAAAACTAAGGTTATTTCTTCATACAACAATCTATGTTAGCAGTAGGGTTATCCGGAGCCGATGATGGTGTAGCGGCGGGAGGTGCTGATGTGGCAAATAAATTCACCGGAAAAAGAATGGATGAGTGGATAGAGCTTGAGGATGACGAAATAGAGCAGCACCAGTAGGAAAATGCGAGAGAGGGAAGTGAAAATGCGAGAGAAGGAACGCAAGTTTTTAAGAAAAAAATTATAGAACGATTATATGAGTTGTTAGGGTTCGCAGAGAGAAGAGAAGAAGAGAATGGGGGGATTTGAAGCGGGGTATTGAAAAATTTTAGAAACGCGCGTTTTGAGTAAAAATCATAAAGTGACACTCACATAGGACGCACATTTTAGATAAAGTGCCCTCCGTGTTTTTAATTTTTTTACATGAGACACTAATTTAAGGGCACGCAAAAATGCACGACCTAAATCGTTAAATTTTTTGAAGAGACGACATTTTTTTAATGTCACTCTCTTTTACGTAACATAAATCAATGAGTGTCGTGGTTTGCGCGTCGTGAAAGGGTCTTTTTCTTGTAGTGATGTGATGAAAGAGAAACAACTTGTCCAAAGAAAGAAGAAACTATAAACTGAACACGATCTTGAGGCACACATTCAATACATTTCTGGATTACATGATTACCATTCTAATCACAAACACATTTCATGATTGAACCATCAAGCTCAGCCACCATTTCTGTCTGTTGATCAACTTCAACAACCTCCAATGCCTGAGTATAAATCCATGTTATGAATTATTCATCAATATGGGATGACTGATCTTTAAGAAAGATTATGTGCTTTTTGACAAATAAAAAAAATCTACCTTCTGAATAACTCTGCAACCATACATTTGAAGGCTAAGAGGCAAAACATGACCGATGAGTTGACCAGCTAACTCCCTTCTTTGACTTTTGGTCCCATGCTCAAAGAACTGAAAGTGTATGTACAAAATGTTTAAGTATACAACACTGTGAAAGAATTAGACATGAAAGGATGATGAATGTACCTTTTGTATGACATAATTTCCAAACACATCAGTCATCAAACTACGTGCATGAGGGACAATTTCGGGAAATATTATATTTTTTTCTTCAACTATGGCCGATTCAAGCTTCTGCTGAATAAACCTGCTTCCATATTGATCGGTACTATAACATAAAAGGGAAAAAAAAAAAGAAAAAGAACAGAGTCAATGATGCATAAGTCATAACTGAATATGAATGAATAAGAGTAAGGCTTAGTTTGCATACCTAAACTCAATCACATGATCAACAACATCAGAGAGTTCAAAAGACTTGTTTTTGTTGTGGTGAACTGTATTGTTGGTTATGTTGAGCAAGCAGTGCTTCAAGATACACTTTCTAAAGAGCCTGCATATCTTCATGGCCATGTGAAACAACAAAATTATTACATCCCAAAGGAAGATTAGCTGAGTGTGTGTTGACCATGCATTGACCATGTCGTGAACCCATGATTGGTGAATGAAAGTTAGATACAGGTGGGTAGTTACATCGCCTCAAAAATTGCCCTTTTCCAGTTGTGTTTAAAGCTGAAGCTGAAAATACAAATTAAAGAATGTAAACAGTAATTAAAGGATTAAGTTTATGGATTTATAAAGTCTAACAAATTACCTGAAGCAAGGTGATTAATCGGAGCAGAGTATCTAGCAGGAATCTGACTAGAACAAAGAGTATAGTGTTTTTTTTAAATACCTGCAATGGAACTATGTTGACAACAGGCTGTAAGCAGTCAACAACAAGAGGAACTTGAATTACTTTGCAATATAAAACACCTTCAATGCACCAAAGGTAAACAATAGTAGGTTCACCATCATCCACACATCTGTTAATTCTAAAATCTTTATCCCAAAGAAATTTCCTTTATAAAAAATCTTTTCTTTTACTAAAACAAAGGTGAAGAAGTCAACAATCGCATGACATTCCATTTTGGAATCCACGACAGCAAAGTAAACAACTGAGTACACCACATTACATGTTTAATCAATTAGAAAACTAGAAAAATAGATAGTAACAAAGTGACCGGGCACCACACGTAAGTGTTATTAGCCTTGAATCTCAGTCCAAAACCCATAAAATTAGTTTTTTTAAACAGACATGAAAATGATAACCATAAACAATATACTGCTACTTATCATAACCCATATCATATATTCTAGATAGAAGAGATGAAGTAATAGTAAGGCGTAAGCATCTGACTAAAAAATATTTAAAAATGAAAAGCTCATAAAAGAAATAAATGAATTTTGGATTTAAGCCCTTTACCTGGATAGATTCCAGATTAGCATTCAGACAAGAAACAAATAATAGAGTTGTAATTTGGACTTAAAATTTACTGTTTTAGCTATTCTATGTCAATTCTTTCATTCATGTTACAATTAGAAAATCACAGGCTAGCTTATATGAAAGTTTCAGGGATATGTATTATGCATAATGTCTCTCCATACATACATACACTTCATGTCACATGAGTTATCTGAAAGATTCATGTTTTTTTATAAAACATTGAAATATTATCTTTAAGTTGTTGAGCCTCCTTGTACCCCTGTATCATTCAATCACAAATAACGTGGTTATGATGGATTCTTAGCTAACTCGGTCATATTTTCAACAAACCCTTAACCAAATCCTTCATTACATATATTTTACTTTCCTTTTTCTCTATCTTGTTCACCTATATCTCCAATACCCCTTTTTCACCCTAATGTGTCGATCTCAATGGAACATTTTTAGCTAAAAAGTAAGAAAAATGTATTGACAACTCATACCATTTTGCAAGAAAGGCACATACATGAAGACAGGGGCCATGATTCGATAATCAAATATTGCAAAACTTAGTGAAGCAAATAATCAAACACTTAGTGGGCAATAAAAATCCAACACATTAAAATAAAAAAAAATAAAAAAAAAAACTTGCACCAGACATGGAAATAAAAAATAAAAAGAAGCTTGAACACAATAAAAAGGAAGTAAGTTGTTGGGGATGATGATGAACAGTTAGTGATGATGGAATTATTTTCAACATATGATTTACCTTGAGATCCAAAATTAGCATGAAGAATAGGAATCACTCTGATAACCCTGTTGCAAAGACTTTCCCACATCATTATGCTTGTCAAAATAAGAAATTACATCAATGAAACTGTAAAATAACATGCAGTTTAAGAAACAATTAGCGTTAATTTTGAATTGGGGAAACAAACCTTAGTTCTTTTTTCTTCGCCATGGAAAAGCACACAAACGGAAGGACGTGTATGATGTTTTCCTTCAAGATCTTCGCCTTCAAAGGTACACGATTCATCTCCATTTTATCATGCGTCCCTACCGATTCCTAATCGAAAACCATGATTTCTAGAGCTTGAACTTTAGGAGGGGGAAGGAAGGAAGCATCGTAACTAGAGCAAGAGGGAAACAAAAATGGAGGATAAAAAAGAAGTGGGGTTTCAAAATGCTTGGGGATTTCATTTTCCCCAGTATCTACTAAAACCTTGGCCTAGCACGTGCTAGAGAGAAGGGAGGTGGTGATGGCTTAGGGTTTACAGAGAGACGGGAGGTAGAGAATGAAGGGAGATCTAGAGGAGAGAGTATCAGAGAGAGGAGAGTGGATTGCAAGGATGAAAGATAGATAGAAGATTTCAAAACAAGGCGGGTTTTCAAAATTTTGGGGATTTCGTTTCCCCCTTGTATACTAAAAGTGCGTTTCATTAAAATTATAAAGCGACAGGTAAAGACGACGCGCGTTTAAGATAAAGCGCCCTCCGTGTTTTTAATTTTTTTTCTTGAGACACTAAATTAAGGGCACGCAGTAATGCGTGATGTAAATCCTAAATTTTTTTGAAGAGATGACACTATTTTAAGGGCACGTCCTTTTGCGTATCATTAATCAGCGCGTGTCGTAAAAAGCACGTCATTAAAGGTCTATTTTCTAGTAGTGCGGCAGAGCTAGGATTTTTGATACGGGGTTACAAACATTTTTCAAGATAAATTTTATACAGTTATCTTATCTTTGGTATTAAAAAAAATGGTTCAATCCTTATAGTTGGTTTACAATAACCTAAAGCATGTTTACAAATTTTTTTTTTTTATATATATAAAACAATTTTTTTGGGATGATATAGTACCCCACTGCCTCATGTAGCTCCGCCACTAATATTAACATCCACTACAAGAAAAGTCCTTTTTAATGACTAGTTTATTAGTGACAACGAAAATCCGGTCACTAACAACATCCTTTAGCCCCCATATATTATGTCGTCTCTGAGTTTTGGTAGTGTTACAAATTTAGTGACCAATATATTAAGTGGTCACTACATTGCAAACTTAGTGACCAAAAATAATTGTCACTGAATTTCCAAACCCATTTAACCTTCACGTTGAAATATTTTGACGACATACATTGGTCATTGAGTTATAAAATAAAAGAAATTTAGTGACCATAAAATAATGGTCACCATCTGGTGCTTAATGACTAAGATATTGGTCACTATATTGGAAACTTAGTGACCAAAAATAATCGTCACACCATTTGACTCTTAATGACCAAAAATAATTGTCACTGAATTTAAAGACTTAATGAAATACTTTAATGACCATTTCAATGGAATACTTTAATGACCATGCAATAATGGTCATTAGCTATGGTTTCATTTTGTATACTCTTTTAGTGAACCCATTAAACTCGTGTTTATAATTGTGTTTTGTGATAAAGAAGATACACACACAAAAAAGGTATATGTCATTTACATCACTCCAAGACAATCTGTAACAAAAAACTGTAAAGAATTGACTGGAAAAAAATATATTGACAAAACACGATATTTACCTCAAGGATTCATATAATTTATTCTAATAATTAATAGAATGTATAAAACAATGATCAAAATGATCACTACACACAAAATTTAACGTCCACGTCTCCACGTATATATCAACAATGGAAACATTATAAAAAAAAAGATCTAAGAGCCTAAGACCTTTAAATAAAAAAGAAATATTCTACTCTATTTTTATGTTTATTATAAATATATACAAACACCAACCTTGAGTTTGTGAGGTGAATACACTGTAGCTAAAAGTATTCTTTATATTGCATTGTTTACAACTTAACAACGTGGAAGAATCAAACACGTGATTTCTTTACTCACAATCAAGGTTGTAGAACTCGCTACTCGGTACCTGCTCGGCCGACTGGGGAGTAGCGAGTACTCGGGAGTACTCGGAGAGTACTCGGATTCGGTAATTCGTGTAGAAATATTTTTTGGAAAATTATATATGCCAAAATCATAAGTTAAAATCATAATCTGATTGAAATATATAACTAAAAATAGATACATGTGAATACATAAAAACTGAAATACGTACAATTGTCTCACTATGTGACTAATTACCGAAAATTTAAGATATATATGTAGTAATAATCACATGTGTGTGTTAAATAATAAATCATTAAGTGCATTATACATATTAATCTTGAAATTCTTGATTTTTTCTCATTTTATGACAATTTTGACCCTTTGACCGAGTTTGACCGATTTTGACCGAGTAGGCCCGAGTTTGACCGATTTTGACTGAATCCGAGTTTTTTGGCCGAGTTCACATTACTCGCCTCGGTGGAGGACCGATTCCGAGTACTCGGCCGAGTAGGCCGAGTTTTGCAACACTGCTCACAATTTCTTTATTTGTTTTCTTATAAATTACAGAAATGGCCCTTACATATTCTACTCATAATAACTTATAGTCTTTTTTCTTTCTTTTGTTTCACTTTTTACCCTTACAATATAATTAACCTGCCCATTTGCAACCTATTTCTTTTTTATTTTTGCTTTTTACCCTTATAATCCAAGTGTTCTTACATCTTCTTCACAATAGATACCCTTTACATTTTTATTTGTCATTTGCGGTCATTTAACATTTTTTTCGTTTTTTATCATAAAAAACTACGTTTTAGTAAATACACGTTGCAAGATCGGTATATACAATGTTACCGACCTTATATATTTTTTTACGGAAAACTACAATGTTACCATTTGCAACCTTTTTATTTTTCTTTTTGCTTTTTACCTATATAATCCGCATGTTCATACACCTTCTTTATAATAAATTACCTTTTTATTTTTACTTGCCATTTGTGGCCCTTTAACCTTTTCTTTTTCATTTTTATCCTAAAAAACTACGTTTTTGTAAATACACGTTGCAAGATTAATATATACAATGCTACTAACCTTATATATTTTTCTACCAACAACTATAATGATATCTGTCTTTTATCAATATAATTTTGATATTAAATTAAAAAATAGATTGGACCTGTTGCAACATGCGATTGGCAAAAAAAACTACTCACAAAATCACTGACTTAAAACGCACAATGTACTACTTCTTTATATAGTTATGGTCCCTACATTCTTATGAATTATTCAGAAATATCTAATTTACAAAAAAACAATCCTTAAACTCTTCTGAAGTTTTGATAAATCACCAAATGCTCATTTCTTTTAAACTTTTACTGTTTTTTGGAAACAGTGATATACACAGGAAAAACACACGTAAAAACCCGCGGCAAAGCGCGGGCTCAAATACTAGTTTAATTAATATGTTATCATATTTTTTGCTATTTAATTTTTTTGAAGGATGGTGAAAAAATAACAAGCCACTATTTGATCTTAAACCGGCCCACACCAAATAACCTTGTCCAAAGGCTAAGCGACGATGAAAAGGAAATAAACACGAACCCTAGTTTTGCACTCCTCAAGTCGTCGTCGCCCTCACAACCACCGTCGCCCTCACCACCACCGTCGCCGTCCTTCGTTCTCCTCGCCGTCGTCGGCCTTCTTTCTCCTCGCCGCCGTCAGCCTTCTTCGCTTCTTCGCCATCGCCACTTCTTACTTGCGGCGAACGCACGAAAGGGGCAACAGAGCCGCCTGTGGTAAGGCTCGTCCTCCCATGTTGCCGTATCCTACTTACTGGCGCCACCTCCTCCTTCCCTACATCCTCCGGTATTTCTCTCTCTCCCTCTCTGTCAATCGATCTGCGCCTCGTGATTTCATCGGCTGGATGAGATTTTGATAGTAGGTTATATTAACATCTGAAACTATGTTCTTAAGAGCAGAAATTTGATGATGAATTTCAATTTACCTAATTTTATTTGTTGTGTTCTTGTTATTTTCACAATTTTGACTATTGATTCAATAAGCTTGACGTTCATCGGGAACTATGGCTTTCTCAAGGTGTTTTGTTTTTTCTTTGATTATTTAGATCATTGCTCATTGTTTTACAATAAATCAGCAACTGTCTTTAGTTATTGATGGTTCTGTGTGTAAATAAATGAGTTATTTGATGAGATGAAACACTTAACTAGTTAGAGTATTTTTGTTTAACTTGCTTAAAGTTTTCTGAATATAAATGTAATTCCACAGGGCACATGTTACAACTTAATGATTGACTATAGAGTAATTATATATTTGTATGAATTCCACCAATGTTACTACTTAATTTATCATTATTACATTCTTCATTTAGGAATCATGGTGCACTCAGTGATGTTGGTAGTAGACAGATTTTCTCTTGACTATATTGCAACACATTCAGCCTTTAAGATCAAGAATATCAACCTTTAAAACTATACATGTTTATGATGATAATATGTTCACATATTCCGAACATAAAGTATTACTCAGGACTAGTAATTACAAGCATGCTATATTCTTGGCTGTCATTTAGCATGGGTGCCTTTCTGAGTAAATAAGGGACATTTTTAGATATATAAACTTAATAAATAAATTTGTTTAGGTTATGCTTCGACTTGATATGATTTGATTGATTTTCTATAAATTTAATAACTAAGTTTTTTATAGGTGATTATCCTGCTTAAAATGGTAGGTGCAAGCACAAAGAAGAAGCAAGAAATGAGTTGAATGTCTTTTCGGTGATGACAATGACTTTTATATCTTGGTAATGCATCTATACTGAATTTTTTCTCACAAACAACTTCTAGTAGACTACTTAGGTATTCTACCAGGAAAGAAATAGCAATAGGCTTTCATTTATGTTTATTACAGCTTCCTACTCGTAGTTCCTTATATCACAACAATGTACTTTCAATTTTGATTCTTATACAGGATCATACTTTAAGAAGACAATTATATCATTGCACTTTTAAATTTTATCTTATTAAGACCTTATACTTTGAAGTTACTACAAAAAATTGCTTTGTATCGGGATGACATTGCTATAAATTGGTAGATTTCATTAAAGTTTGATGCTATAATAAAGATTGTACGAAAGTTCATTGCTATTTCTTGGATTTAACCATTTCTAATATCATATAAATTTTTTCTTTTTGTTTGTCCTTCTCTACTTCTCATATAAAGAAAAATTGATAGTTTTGGAACCTTTCATATTTTAAATACAAAAAAAATCAACCATAGGTCATTGCAAGGTTTAATCCTAATCTCTTTGTTCTTGTTATCTCTAGTATATTTTACCTTTTCACGAATTTTTGTTGATCCATAGGTCATTGCAAGGTTTAATGAAATCGTCACAAGGCCTTTGATGGATGGTGCTTTGGACACATTCAATTCAGAGAGGAAGGTGTTGATGATTAAGGCTAAATTACGTTTTTTTTAGTATCATTTGATGACCCTTTATATAGTACTGGGATTATTGACTAACATTGTTGTGTTTGGATTATTAGGTGGTGTGCGTTCCTGGTTTTGAGATTGGTTTAGTAGCTGAAAAGCTTTGAAAGTCAGGTAAATAAAATGCAATCTTGTGTATAGGAGTTGTGGTATGCAATATCTTACATGAAAATCATCACAATGAACCCTAAATTGCATATTTTTCTTTGTGATTTCATAGGTAAGCACCCACTATAATGTTGTTGCAAACATAGCTGCATTCGTAGTCCTTTCTGATGGCCTTAATTCAGGTTGTTTTTTTAACTTTATATTACCAAAAACCAATCATAGTTTGATGTTCTTTCTCACATTTGTATCATTTTCTTTAACTGATTTATTCACTTTATATTTGGAGTCTTGACATGTGAAGACATGGATTATGTATTTTTTTAATTATTACTATTATCTTTTTATTTATAAACAAGTCTTAAAACATTTGTTGTTCTAGGCCTTGAATTGTGTTGGTGGTAAAGCATGGAATAAGGGCTCTGAGGAAGCTTTGACTGATGTAAGTTTCTTTGACTGATAGATTTTGTCAAGTAAAAAAAGTGAATTTTGTTAACTGAAATTGTATTAATGTATTGCAGCTTGAGATGACATCTTTGTTTTGAAGAGTAATAGATTAATGTTTTGCAATACTATTTCATCCACAGTGTTCAAAGGATCTTGAGAATGCAAATCCAATTATTGCAGAAAAAACTGGAAGAGTTGAATCTTCATTTTTTTGGCTTTTTTTGTGTAATTTTTTTGGAAATTTGTGCTAAGCTTTTGTTGAGTAGGTGATGTATGTCTGCATAATAATTTTTTTTAAGCCAAGTGAAAAATAAATTGTCCCCCAACTTTTCATGTTTTTTTTTTTAATTTGAGAACAATTAATGTTTAGTTGTTTACTATTGACCATTTCCATGGTTATTTGAAGGGGTTAAATACAAAAATAGAAAAAGAAAACAATGACTGAATTTGTATGGTCACTCATTGGATAAATCAGTGACGACATTTTATGGTCACTAATTGGATATGCCAGTGACGACTTTCTATGGTCACTAACCGGACAAGACAGTGGCGACTTTTTGTGATCACTAATCGGATAAGACAGTGACGACTTTTTATGGTCACTGATTAGATAAAACAGTGACGAATTTCATTGATTAGTGACCATATTTAGGGACGAAAAAAGTCGTCATAGATTCAGTGACCAATATATATTAGTCACTATTTAGTGACCATTTTAAAAATTTGTCACTAATCAGGTTTTTTGACGGACCTATAGTGACAAAATATGACGACCCAAAATTTGGTCCCTAAATCCTTTAGTGACGATTCCTTCTATTGTTAGTGACCAGTTTGTTTTCGTCACTAATTTACATTTTTTTTGTAGTGATCGTGTTTTTTTTTTGTTACAATTAAGTCATTATATTTTCATTTTTTTTGTAATTCTGAACAGTTGACCGGTTTGCTTCCACTACAAGAAATTAGCGGCAACAAAAATCGCCGCTATTGTTCACGAAAGTCGCTGCTAATACATTTACCGGCAACACGTCGTTGCTATGGAGTCGCCGCTATTGCCATGTCACTATTGTTCAAAAAGTCGCCGCTAATGCTCAGTATCGCCACTAATGCTCTATGCCGACGCTATTGCCTTTTTTACTTTTTTAAAAGCAGCCATTTTCAGCTGTCCAAGAACCGATACATAATAATGTTAAATGCTGAAAAACCGATACATTAAATGCAGAAAAACAATTACATAACATCCAAGTTTTATAAGACCATACATACACCAAAATAAAAAACAAAATTCTTATAAATTTATGTCATACTACAATCTCTAATAAAAGATAAAACTAATACGACGTGTCATCATCACCACCACCCCCATTCCCTCCTATAGGTTCCATAGTATTCTCCGGATCGTTGGACATTGATCGAAGATTCTCCAACTACATAGTAAATAACCACATATAAACTTGTAAGTTAACCTATTAACTTAAACCAAACTAAAAATTATCAAATGATAAGAAAACTACCGATTACCAATTTATCTATATATCAACAAACTATCAAATTAACAAACCAACTAACTAACATTAACCTTCTAAATTAAACCAACAATCAAACTATCAAACCAACAAACTAATAATTATCAATTTATCTACAAATACACATTACATATGAACTAGTATAGTAATTTACTTTAAATAACATTTTCAATGATAACATCCTACTTGTTTTTTGTTTCTTTTTTTCATTGATACATTGTAGTTTACACATTGCATACAAATACACTCCAAATTGCATACAAGTACACACATATATACGTTATACACATATATACATACTTTTTATAAACATAAAACAACCATCAACATATTCCAAATTGCATATAAATACACACATACATCCATTATACACATATATACATACTTTTTATAAACATAAAACAACCATCAACATATTCCAAATTGCATATAAATACACATATACATACATTATACACATATATACATACTTTTTATACACATAAAACAACCATTAACACAATCCAAATTGCATACAAATACATACATACATAAATTATACACACACACACACACACACACACACATATATATATATATATATATATATATATATATATATGTGTGTGTGTGTGTGTGTGTACTTTTTATATACGCACATATATGAAACACACACAAATGCACACATATACAGCAAATTACAAAAAAAATGAGCCTGTTGTTCCCAAAATTTTGCCCTCTTTCAACTGGTGGTGGTAGTCTTCAGTGCTGCAACAGTGCATGGTGGTGGTGGTGTAACTTAAGATAACAAAAACCAGCAAAAAAACAATTAGGTCTGGAATTCTAGTCAGAAGAGAAAGAGAAAGAGAAATGATGGAAGAGGGAAGATGGAACACACCGTCGTCGAAAAACGGTCATAGTGGAGAAAAATCCATTATGAAACAACTTTGTGCAACTAATTGTTGGATTATGTGTCTAAGCCCATAACTATAATTGATATGTACTTGAATTGATAACAGCACAGTCCTTTTAGGTTACCCTGAAACCTAGCAACCGGTTAAGGAAATTATGAAAGGAGAGATAATGATTTATTATAAGATTAATAAATTAATATAAATGATTTATTAATATGTTAAAAATATTAATATATTAATTAGAAATCATAATGTTTAATTAATTATAAAGTGCAGGGACTAGTTTGCAATTATTTAATAGTTGAGTGGAAGGCTCCAAAACCTCCTTGGAAGGGGGTGGACGAAATCTATAAGGGAAACCCTAATGATTTCGTCCAAGGGGGCTTGGATAAGGCCTTTGGATTAGCTTAGGCCCCAAGCAAATGAGTATTAGGGTTTTCCCAAAACCCTAGATCCCTCAGCTATATAAGGAGCCTCCCAGCTCCTAAATTCGGCCACTCCTGCCTTGGAAGAAACCCTAGGCCGATTTTTTCATACCCTACCCTCTCTCCTTCAAGTTTCCATCTTGCTAGTTCTTGGGTGTGATTCCATTAGAGGCATTACATTTGTGGTGCTAGGCTTCCAAGAAGATCAAGTTCAAGAGGATTATCAATTGTTTACTATAACAATTGAAAGGTATGTAACTCTTAAACCCTAGTTAGTTATTTTCGAAAATAGCCTCTTTCCTCTGGGGTTCTTGTTTGCAATTCAAAGTTATATGTTCAATAGTTAAAACATAGATCCAAAGTAGGTTGCATGTGAACTTAGGAATTGTTTTCTAGTTTATTTGTTTTACCTAAAACCCAACACTAATCACAAATACAAGTAGAAATCGACAGTAAAAGAGAAGGAAAGAAGAAATGAGGAATGAAAACACAAACTACAGAGGAAATCGACAACAACAGTGCCAAAACTAATGTCACAGTTGAATCATTGGAGATGTGGAAATGTGGAGTTTCCAGTGGTCTGTAGGCGTCGTTGATACATCTTCTAGCCTTTAGGAAACTCGATTGAGCGAAAATCTTCGAAGAGAATGGATAAAAACGCAGAAAAATGAAAGTTGTGAAAGCAGAAAGGGGGTGTTATTTACGTTGACCTTTAGCGGCGACAATTAGCCTTTAGCGACGATAAAAGCCAATAGCGGCGACAACTAACGAGGGAACTTATGCGACATCTTTTTTTCGACCTTTAGCGGCGACTATTTTCACTCTTTAGTGGCAACATATTGTCGTCAGCATTAGTTTTGTGCGAAAATGAGGCCCCGACCATTGGATTAGATACTCGATCGGATGGTTGAGGTTTACCAGAAGGGGATAACTAGGATTCGGGAAACAAGGCATTAGCAGTATTGATTGTGTCGCCCCTAAAAGCCCTTGCCGCCACTAATTGTGTAGCCAATAATGCCTTGATTTCTTGTAGTGTTCAGGTTAGCCGGTTACCATTGGTGACGTGTCATGCTGGCTTGATACTATTTGATTATATAATCCTGACGTGACATGATTAATACGTTTCAAAAGCAAAAAAGTAGCGAAAAAGACACTCTGTTTTAATTTAATTTTGCGATTTTAACACTAGATTTTCAATATTTTTTAAAATTGACACTATGTTTTCAGTCTTCTTCAATTTGCAACATAAATAAAATAAAAATATGCAAATACATAAACAAAAAGAAACAATGGTTAATACAAAAAATATATAATTCCTAATTTCTATTCAAACAAAAATATTTACCATAAAAGCAATGTATGTATTGAAAACAGGATCACCTAAATCCCAAAATACAACTTAGTCACGATCTTGTTCCTGTGACACGCTCAATTGAAATCATAAGCTAGTTTTTCATTGAGCCTCACTGGTTGTTACAAAGAAATTAAAAGTAAGTTTCCATAACTAGAAACTCTTAGGTAAATTACACAACTATTTTTTTTGCAATTTAACCATTTTAAAATGGAACACAAACTTGAAGCATAAACATAAAGCAAAAGAAATAGACATCTCAACCTATAAGATTGGTGTAGTAGCATTGATGGAAAAATAGTTAGGTAAAAAAAACGTAAGGTTAAGAATTAATATCAACACAAATTATTATGTTTTTATTTGAATCCACTGATAAAGATAACCTAATATAATCAGTAAGTTCTCTACGCAACAAATTATGGATCATTTTTAAAGTAACCTCATAGACCCATGTAATCGTTTCTTAATAAGTTCAACCAACAATATATATATATATATATATATATATATATATATATTGTTAACATATCCCTAAAAAAAAACGTTAAAGTAGAAAAGTCAAACTAGCACCAAGCTTGACCTAGTTAGAATCTAGTCATATCCAATCTGAGGCCAAGGCTGGGCCTCCGCCTGCATGGACTCATTAGTATGGTGGTTAAGGGGCAGAACTGTGTCTTACCCTCTTCTCTTCAGGAGGAATACCTCGGCAAACGTGGAGCCAATCAGAGGACTCCATGTACCTATCTGACGATAGCCACGATCACGATTATACTGAACATTCCCCTCTAGCCAATGGGGGGACGATATAGAAAGACGTGATAGAGGATCCTTCGATACGGATCCGAGACTTCACGTTTCACGATGGAAGGCTCAACAGAATCAGTTAGGAGGCACATGCCTCTCGATCAGGTATAAAAGAAACCCTTTTTCTTCACGGAGAGGAGGACTCGTGTAACGCCCCGATTCTCAGGTATTGTTCAATTATAGTTTCTTGGTTTTGGCCCTACTCGACGATTCGGTTATCCTACTCGTCGAGTAGCAACGGGATTGGATCGCGACTTAAGTGACTGACTCAGCGGGTCCACTAGTGGGACTCGGCGAGTAGTATCTGGCAAGTGAAACCCTAATTTCCGGGGTTTGTGTCCCTATTTAAAGGAGCCTTAGCCTCCCTTGGGTCTCTTTACAGTCTTAGAGAGCCCCTGATTTGAGTGTGTGTGCTTGTTGAGTGTGTGAAGCTTGAATCGAAGATTTTGAAGGAGAAGGCTTGAAGGAAGAGGAGGTTGGAGCAAGTTAGGTGGGGAAATCAACACTATTTTAAGTTGTCATCTTCCAAAGGTATCCTAAATCACCAACTCTTCTGTGAGTTTTCCTTTTATTGAAGTTCTAGGGTTTTCTATGGACCTTAAAGGTTGATAAGTTGAACAATGAGTTGGATCTGAAGTTGTAACTTCAGATATGAACCCTCTCTAAGCTCTAGAAACATAAAGTCTTAGAATTGATCATGAATGAGGTCCCTCTTGGGCATGAAGCCCCATTAAGAGCTTAGAATTGGCATTTAGAGCCTATAAAGCAATGCATGTACGTAAAGTTTGTGACTCTACGTAATAAGTATACCATAGAAGCCTAGATCTATGAATTGGAGCCATTACATGGCTCAGAATAAGTCTGTATGGGAAAAAGACCAAACGGACTCGGCAAGTCACAAGGATGACTCGGCGAGTCTGATGAAGGAAGCCGTGAAACTCGACGAGTTGGATGAACAACTCGGCGAGTCAGATGAAGATCGTCCTGAAACTCGGCGAGTTGATGAACAACTCGGCGAGTCAGATGAACTTTCCCAAGGATATGCCCATGTATGCACCCGTCGCGCTTCGCTTAGGAAACCCGACGAGTGGTTTTAGAGTTCAGTCGAAAAACGAAGGAAACTCGACGAGTCACTCGACGACTCGGCGAGTGCACCGGAAGCCAAGGAAACTCGGCGAGTAGCCAGTGGAACTCGGCGAGTCAGGTCAACATGGACTGTTGACCTTGACTGTTGACTTTAACCATTGATCTAAGTTGATCCGTTGACTTTTGAGGACAGTTCTAGAAGGATCAGAATCTTATGTATGCAATTCATAATAAATATAGGTGGTGGGATTCATGATAGTAGCCCGAAGGTTGGAACTAATTTCTGTGAGACGACATTTTGAGGTGAGTTATCCTCACTATACTAAGGGGTCTAAGGCACCAAGTCCGGCCCAATGGATTTGATATCCTAGTAGTTATTGATATGTTGAGTTGAGTTAGTAATGTATGCCAGTTGATATGCTAGTCGGGTAGATCTGTAGGACTGCCTGTGATACTTATTGATTACCTGTAAGTGCATTTATTTGTTACATGTCGACATGTTGTGTGGGGTGTGTTGAGGTTGTACTGCTCCGTGCGGTAGCCAACAAACCCGAGAGTATTCCAGATATGAGCTGAGGGCCCGTTCGGCATTCCAGACTCATACTGAGGACTCGGGAGCATTCCAGATACGAGATGAGGACCCGGTAGGCGTTCTAGACTCATACTGAGGGCTCGATGGCATTCCAGATACGAGCTGAGGGCCCGGTAGGCATTCCAGACTCGTACTGAGGGCCCAGGGGTAGTCCAGCTTGTAAAGTTGGGGACCCAGTACATGCTATTCTGTTTTGATTAATATGATATGATATTGTTGACATTGCTATGTGGACTGTATGTGTATCGGTATTTTGAGGTGACTCACTAAGCTTTCGGGCTTACAGTTTCAGTTTATGGTTTCAGGTACCTCAGGGGATCGCGGCAAGGCCAAGTCGTGATCGTACAGCTCCTCCTACTATGTTATGTTTCTGGGAAAAGACTCTGATAATCAATGTTTTGAAAACTAAATTTGTAATGTTTTGATGAACATGACATGTTTTTAAAAGTTTAAATTTGCTTGAAATTTTGGATGTTACAACCGGACTCTTTTTCTCTCAGTCATTACCTTATCTTTTCTCAAAATCATTTCTAACTTGATCGTCGGAGCTTCGTTCTGGGAACCACTCCCGGAGGTTGTCTAACGATCATCACTTTTCTTTGTACTATGATATCAGGAGAAGAAACCAGCTCAACACCCACTCTTGATCTCGATCCTACCATTTCCGGCATATCACAACATTTGGCGCCATCCGGACGTATCTCTAAAATGATACATCCACGAAGCAAACCCAAAGAGCAAAGATGTAACGCCTGTGTTTCCGGGCTTGCCACTTTTAGCAATGTAATAGTCTAGGTTAACCTTTGTAACCCATTTTGGAGTAATAAGATTGTATTATTTGAGTATTTTGTGTTTTGTGCTTAATTGCTTAATTATGTGGTTTGATTAATTAAGAATAAAAATAAGCGTCAAAATTTAAGTGTAAAATAAACTTAATAACTTTGATTTATGTTGTAGTAGTTGAAACGAGGTTTCCGAATATATATAGAACGCCCAAATCTGACTTCGTATGAGGAAGTTATGATTTATCGAAGTTTCGGCTTAGCGGTGAGCAGCCTGTTTTACTCGATTTGAGATCGAGCGGTTTTTAGCCGAAGCAATCTAAATGAGAATCGAAGATCTCATTGTTGGTATCAAAGCGATAAAAAGTTAGGCGAGAACGGACGTCAAACGAAGAAGTTATGAATTTATAACGAAGTTTTTCTGTCGCGGCCTATTAAAAATAAATAATAAAAATAAAGTCGAAATTAGCCGACAAAGTCTAAACGAAAGTCGTAGAGCGTAGTCTCACCTTTCCGTGGATATAAAGAACGTCGAAAACGGAGTTCGTATGAAGAAGTTATGAATTTCCAAAGTTTATTAATCATTTTGTATTTAAATTTAAATCAAAATTCGGAAGCCTTATCCAAAGGCGAGTCATCGATCTGATCCAAGGTACGCGCCGCGTACTCGACTACGCCCCGCGTACTCCGAAGGTGTCGACATCGCAGCAAGTGGCTTCGGATGACGCATGCGCTTACGAACTTGGAGCAGTACACCCCGCGTACTGCTGTACGCCCCGCGTAATTGAGGCTTCTAGCCTCCTATAAATAGGATGCGAGGGTTCCAGGTTCATTTGCTAATTTCCTCTCGTTTTTGTGCCAAAGCTCTGCGCGTAAACCCCCGAAGCCATCCCGAAGCCCCGGTAATATTCCCGAGCCCCGAGGCAAGTCCCGAGATCCCGAAGATCCCGAGAAGTGCGGTTTCCGAGTCGAAGCTCTGCCCGCGAGAAGTTCAATTTTCGAGGAGATCTTCCAGATCTGCTGAGGATTACTACTTCTGCAAGTCGTAGTGCTGTCCGATCATCTTCTGATCAAGTGAGTGTATACTAACTTTCATAAACACGATAATAATACAAGTTTGGTTCGAGTGTATTAAGTATATTGTTGTTTATAAGTGTGAGTGTGTAGTTACCTTCTTCCAAATACAATAATATGAAGTATTTTAAATAAAATACGTGCTATGTGTATATATTTGGTTGTGTTATGTGTGAATGTGTATTCACTCTCTTCTATCTCATAGATATGATTTATTCTCTATGAGATATGTGCTATGTGTGTGTGTGCCTCATCTGTTATGTGGATTATGTGTTGATTAAAGCATGCTATACAGGTTTTCAAAACTATGTATAAAAAATGTATATTTTATCTACTAATATGTTGGGTAGAACATGGGTAGATAGTTGGTGTGTAATAAACAGATGAGAGGCCTCGTTGTTGTTTGATTTAGTCATCTAGCGGAGTTTAGATGACGACCACTAGCTATTCTAGACAGTCTTGTGGAAACATTAGCATGTTCGCCACCTGTAGGTGTTAATGAACTCGGGTGTTCATTTGTTGTACTCCATCCCCCTCATGGTTGCCTTATTTGACTTATATTGCTGAGGTACCCCCGAAGCATGTGTTGTCGCCCCGATGAAATATTCTTAGACTAGGTCCCTGGTGTTACCTATTTTAGGGACATAAAGTGAGAATAACGGGAATGGGTAATTGGGTTATTGTTGGTTGGTGAAAATTAAATATGATTATTTATTGTGGGTCGAAAACCCTATATGCTCACCAGGCTCCCAAGCCTGACCCACTCAGTTTTAATTGTATTACAGGAAGTGGTGCGAGGGCATGAGATGGATGAACCATCAGTTGTTTTGATTGCAAGTCTGTATATGTTTATATTTGTTGAATGACTTGTAATGTATTCGTTTATGCTTATTGGTCTGTATCGGAACATGACACCCCGAGTTTTGATTATAATGAAAATACATTTCTTTTATGAAATGCTTTGGTAAACATTGTTTTATCATGTTTTGTTTTTGGGAACAAATTCCGCAACTCTTTCAAATCAAAAGGATTTACTCTGAAAATATTTTAAAAGCATAAATGAAAATCGGTCTTTTCTGGCCGAGATTTTGGGGATGTCACAAAAGATGCCATGCGAAATTTCAACGGCGTCAGGGGCAACGGAGAAAAATCTGTTGCGTCCAATGCAACCGCTAGATAGAGGGCAATTTTCCGTCCAGGAAGAATACGCTTCAAATCGCACGCCGGTCTCACAGACACCATTCAACTCTGCAGCTGAAACGACGGCAACCTACATAGCAAATCTATGGCGTCCAACAGTTAACCCATCTCAGCAAGTAGCAATCATAACCACATCTCCACAGATCGTCGCAACATAGCAAACAGAGATACCTATTTCTCAGCAACAATCGGTTCCACACAGTTTGGGCACCGGTACCTGGATCCCTCACAATATTCAACCGCAATCATAGTATTCATCGGTATTTTACCCAAATGTCGCCATGATGAACATGTCACACATGCCATTATTCATACGGCAACCACTAGTGTTCAACCCCTTCGTACAACAAACTAAAGGTCTAATTCCAGAAGTGTCTCAGCTGCTGTTAAAAACACACAAGATAAATTTCCCAACATCACCATTTCTCATATCATTTGAGGACCAAGAAACAGGTGGTTTTCAAGTTACTTACAACTCAAAACTCATTACAATCACCTATTCTACTCTCTCCATCTTTCACTCATCCTAAACTACTTCTGATCAATACATACCGACAGAGAGTTAATTACAGAACTCTAACAGATGAACACACGATAAAAAAAAATAGATGTAAACAATAGCCAACAACAAAGAACACTCGAGAGAGAAAACTCTAGATCTGATCTAAACACTCTTCCGAAAAATTACACCAACCCCTTCTCTCTCTTTATTTATACTCCGGATACCAAATACGGATTTAAAACACCACTAGAAATTTTTTCCCTAACATAATGCAGATCAATTTCAAAATGTATTGTCCTTTCATGAAACACAGGATTAAGAGCTAACTTAATCGTGGAACTATTATCACAAAAAACAGAAACAGGAACAAGACTTTTATCTTCAAGTTCAAACAAAATCTTTAAGATCCAAATTATTTCACATGTGATTGAACCAAGAGCCCTATATTCTGATTCAGTTGAAGACCTAGAAACAATAGAATGCTTCTTACTCTTCCAAGAAATTAAACAATTATTAAGATATACCATATATCCAGATACATACCTTCTTGAGGCTAAACACTTAGCCCGGTCTGCATCAACAAAACCTTTTAATTCAAACACACTAGACCTAGTTAAAGCAACTCCATTTCCAGGACTAATTTTCAAATATCTTAACAGCCTGAAAGCAATGTTTAAATTTGACTTTCTAGGATTATGCATATACTGACTAAGAACCTGAGCTGCATAAGAAATGCCAGGCCTTGTAACTGTAAGATAAATAAGTTTACCTATCAATTTTGAAATTCAGTTTTATTTTCCAACAATTTATCTTTTTCATCACAATTACCTGAACTTGTAACAAAATTTGTTTCCAAAGGTGTACTCACAGGCTTACAACCAAGCATACCATATTCATGTAATAACTCAAGATAGTATTTCCTTTTGTTTAAACATAATCCATTGTCAAATTTTACTACTTCAATTCCTAAAAAATATTTAAGAGTTCCAATATCTTTGATTAAAATTTGACTATTCATAAAAGACTTTACCTTTTGTAACTCTGTTTCACTATTTCCAGTTAAAATAATATCAACAACATATACTAGCAAAACAGTTATTGATCCTTCAACCTTCCTAACAAACAATGAGTAATCACTTATACTCTATTGAAAACCAAACATAAACAATGAAGCACAAAGTTTTTCATTATACTTTCTAGGAGCTTGTTTTAAACCATATAAAGACTAAGTAAGTTTACATACTCTAATATGATTACAAGAATAATAGTATGGTGGAAGTGACATATAAACATCTTCAGTAAGATCACCATATAAAAAAGCATTATTAATATCCAACTGATATAAAGGCCAAGAATGATGAACAGACAAAGAAATAACAATACGAACTGTAACAATTTTTGCAACATGAGAGAAAGTCTCTTCAAAATCAATTCCTTCTCTTTGGTTATATCCTTTAGCAACTAAACGAGCTTTATATCTTTCAATTTCACCATTTGACTTATATTTAATCTTATAAACCCATTTACATCCAATTGGTTTTCTGTTTTTAGGTAAATTAGTTATTTCCCATGTATGATTTCAATGAAGTGCTTCTATTTCATCATTCATAGCTTTAATCCAATTTGGATCAGAAAAAGCTTCATTATAACTTTTAGGTTCAACAGTTTTGTTGAGATTAGAAACAAAACATTTAGTTTCAGAATCAAGAAAAGAATAGTTAGCAGATCTCTCAATACCATATTTATACTTTCCTTCAACAACATAATCAGCAAACTTAACAGGCATATGAGACTCACGCCTAGACCTAGAGACACCTACAGACTGATCCATAGAAGGGGTTAACATAATCTGACTACTTCCCACAGACACACTTGAAGAAGAAGGAACAGATGAAACAGTAGGAGGCACATATGGCTTGCCACCATGGTTGACAGATTCACTAGAATTAACATCATACAAACTAATGGTTGCATCGGTACCATCCAACTGGGACTCTACTCTCAGTTCATCAAGATTAATATAATCATTTATATATTCATTAGTATCAAATACATCATAGGAAAAAGGATCACTAATAACAAAAATTGTTTGAAACATTATCAACAGCAGTTGATTGCAACTTTTATGGAAAAACTGATTCATAGAATTTTACATCCCTGGATACAAAAGAAAAATTAGTATCCAAACTAAGAAGCTTATAAGCCTTTGTATCAGAACAATTAATGTCCTAATAAAATACATTTTTCAGTATGTTCAGACAGTTTATCAGAAATATTTGGCTTGACAGCAAAACATAAACAACCAAATACCTATCATCTTTATTATAAGTCTCAAATAATTCATCCCAAATATCTTTAGCTTTATCTGAATATACATTACTAGCATATATAGTTTCAGAAATTGACCCTAAAATCCAATTACAAACAACAGCATTAACACGTTCCCACTTAGAAGCTTTAGTTTTTTCAGTGTTTTCAAGAGTAATGGAACCATCCACAAAACCCAATTTATTCCTAGCCTTTAGACCTCTAGACATAGCACTACGCCACAAACGATAGTTTTCATTACCAGTCAGTTTAACTGTTATAATAGAGGTTACAATATTATCAGAAGGATGGACATACAAAGGATCATCAAAGTCAACAGGACTATCCTTAGGAACACCACTTCCTTCAGGAGTATCACCAGCCATAGTAAATCACAGAAGATACACCAAAGAAAGCAAATAACAAATAGCAGACCAGATCAAGTATAGAAATAAGAAATTAAGAACAAAACACTTGTGTTGACTTAAAGTCCAGATGGTCACCACAGTATGTCGGGGCCCATGACAATCAACTCAGTGTAAAAAACAGAACAACTTATAGAGAGAGAAAAAACAATCAACAAATAACTAATGTACTCAAGACAACAGGATCTCCCACATCTACAACTAATAAAGGAGAAAGAAAGGTACAAGAAATCCTCACAGTGTAATAGGCAAAAAAAGGTTATCGAGATCGACTCCCTGAATCTGTTTCCTTCAAGGGTTTATCGGTGATGAAATCCGACCCCGAGAGGATTATTTCAGATTAAAGGGGATTGGTCGATTACGTTTCAGAGTTTTAATCTTCAACACAACAGTGCTTAGTCAATAATCCGATTCTCACAAAACTTGAAAGATTAAACCAAAAAATCTCACAGTACCAGGATCTCAACAACTAGATTCAAGTTTAGGGAAATAAAACACAAACCCTAAACTACAATCGTTCAATCATATGAAAAAAAAAAAGAAGAAGGAAGGTATACCTTTCGCAGATCGTCAAGCGCAGAAACACCAGACAATGAACAATCAAGAAGTGAACGTCAGGATCAAAGAACACGAGCCTTACAACTCTGATACCATGTTAAAAACACACAAGACAAATTTCCCAACATCACCATTTCTCATATCATTTGAGGACTAAGAAACAGGTGGTTTTCAAGTTACTTACAACTCAAAACTCATTACAATCACCTATTCTACTCTCTCCATCTTTCACTCATCCTAAACTACTTCTGATCAATACATACCGACAAAGAGTTAATTACAGAACTCTAACAGATGAACACACGGTAAAAAATAGATGTAAACAATAGCCAACAACAAAGAACACTCGAGAGAGAAAACTCTAGATCTGATCCGAACACTCTTCCGAAAAATTACACCAACCCGTTCTCTCTCTTTATTTATACTCCGGATACCAAATACGGATATAAACCGAACCCGACTTGACCCAAAATACAATCCGCGTGTTTTCTCCATAAGAACTTTAACCTGCATAACACTCAACCCCTTGCAGTATATATTCTTTACACAGTACACCCTTTACCATAAATTATTTCATAATAAATATGAGATTGCAGAAATATAACATATTTTCAACAGCTGCAAGTCACAGGCATGTAGACTTTGATCGGCCAGGCATCCATTTCTCAACAGCACCAAAACTCACCCTTTTCGTGGCGACTGCTCAACCATTTAACTCGTCTGCACAACATGGCACGGGAGCAAACCCATACATAGTTCACCCAACAGGACAATATGTATTTCAGCAATCTGGATCGCAGCCAAACTTGCAATAGTATCAACCGTACATCTCGCCGACAGCCATGTACAACCAGATGTACGCAAACCCCTACCAGGCGCAACAGTATAATACATATGGTGGTATGCAGTACTCGTACATGGACAACCCCATGTGAAGTGCAAGCTCTAATTTCAGCCATGAACTGCTATAGTATGAGATCCCATATATTGCGATGATACCGAACATACCGAAATATGACAGTACTTCCGACCCAGACGACCACATCGACAACTACGAGTGGACGGTGACATCCCTTAAGATGGACCGTCGCTTCACCTGCACTTATTTTCCCTGCACTCTAATAGGAAACGTAGGAAAATGGTTCAAGTCTCTGAGACCAAGTAGTATTTTGAGTTTTGAGCAACTGAAGTTCATTTTCCTCAACAACTTCATGAAGTTAAGGAAAGGAAAAGGGAACGCCAACTTTGTGATGACATGTAAGCAAAAAGAAGGAAAGTCGATTTGTGCCTACTACGATCGATTTATGTTAGCTACCTTGAACGTCCCAGGACATGAAGAGTTCCTGGTGACGGATGTTTTTGCTCAAGGTCTGCTTCCAGGGCCCCTATCTAAGAAGATGCAAGGGACAGTCCCCAGAACCAAGGACAAGCTCAAGTTTCGAGTGGTAAAATACCTGAGACAAATCGAAGACGAAGAGAAAAATGAGGTCAATCTCAAAGTCATAACCAATGCATACATGAAACAGGAGGAGGCGACGTCACAACCAAGTTCAACTCAGCAGGAGAAGCAAGAGAATAATCAGCAGAAACACAATCGCCACTCTAGACACATGTCAAGGAGATACAGGCCGTTCAACACAGATGACAACAAGAATGGTCAGACAGTTGTCCATGCAATCAACAAAACTCCATCAAAGGAGAGCAAGGACAATGTCAAGTTCCGTGAGTACCACAAGAGAAAAATCCATGATACCACCGAATATTATTTTCGTCATTTGTTTTGTCCAAAGAAAAATTAAAAATTAAAATTTTTTTAAAAATTAATTTTTTTTAAATATACTTGAAATATTCTAATAAAATATTATACTGTAAATATTCAAATCGAATTTTTAAAATATTAGAATATTTTTTAAAATATTAAACTATAAATATTCAACAATTCTAATAGAATATTAAAATATATTCTAACAAATCTAACAATTCAAGTAGAATATTAAAATATTTTAAAATATCTATCAATTTTAGTAAAATATTAGAATATTTTAGTATTCTAAAAATTTGATTTGATTATTTACATCGTAATATTCTATTAATATATTTCACTCATATTTCAAAAAAACGGTGAATTTTTTTAATTTTTTTTTATGATTTTTATGGATAAATTAAAAAACGAAAATAATATTTAAAAAAAAAAAAAAGAATTTTTGGATTTTTCCTTTTATTTTGCAATATATAATTTTTATTTTTATTTTTATTTTTTTTGTTCTCCAAGATGAGTGTCTAGGATCGCGTCCACATGTCTTACAGAATTAACATGGTCTCAAATAAACTTATATATATATATATATATATATATATATATATATATATATATATATATATATATATATATATACTAGTTTATAACTCGTAGGAACCACGGTTATATAGTTAATTAAACTTTTAAAATAAAAACTAAAAATTATTAATCAATTATTTTAAATAAATTATTAATTAAGAGATTTTTTTAGTTATATAAATTTTAATCATTGATTTAAATAAATATGTGAAATTATATCACTTTATAATGTGTATTAAATTTATTTTTATTTTTATTCTAATGTTATTAATTTAATATAATTAGAGTGAGAAATTTAAAATTTGAAATGGAGAATTAATAGGTTTACAAATGTCATGTATTAATTAGGAGATATAATATGATGACACATGGCAAAATAAGAATAAAATATGCATTAATTATGAGGCTTAATAAGATGACACATGTCAAAAGGAGAATAAAACTATTCTTTTATTACGTAAGGAGATATATATATATATATATATATATATATATATATATATATATATATATATATATATATATATCGGGTCTTAAAATGGGCAGATAGTACTATACATATCTAATCTCCATCCCTGATCTGTTACCCATTAAAGCGGGGAATCCCCGGTCCATTCACGTCGGGTCCCCACGGGTTATGGGGAATACCCCGACTCATTTGCATCCCTACATACGTCAATTTACTTTCAAACTTCTAAGTGTACATGTTTGTTTTGAGGATACCGTTGTAAGGTAGTGATTCTGTCAAATCTTTCTCCATATAAAAATGGGTCCATGTTGTTTCTCCAAGATATAAGTATTGTTGGGTTGTGTATTAATAATATTTGTTAAAAACGACATTATATCATGTGTGTCCGGATTGAGAAATTTTCTGTTAGTTTATTTTTATTTGGTTTAACTAAAGAAGTTTTCTTTAGTAGTTTCACGCTGTTTTTTTAAACCGTTTCTGATTTTTATTTAAATTTGTTGCAAAGTTTTTTTTTTTTTTTATCATTTTGCATTCTTATGTCTGTAGTTCGTTTATGTTTCATTTATTTTTTCGTCTAAAATCTTATTAGTCATCAACTTGCATCCGAGTCGTTCTAATTCTTTATTCTTTCTTTAAGGACAATGAAATGTTCTAAGCTTGGAGAAATTTTTTGAATGCATTTTACTGCATCTTTAGCACATTTATTCCATGTATTTACATCATCTTTAGGCTTTAAATCTCATGAATTTTGCATATTTCGGGACTTTTGGGTAAATTTATGGAACCTTCTGATTTTGCAAACATTCTTGTGAGTTTTTAGGTGTCTTGAAGCTTGGAACACTCTCAAGGTGTTATTGGAAAGTTGTTGATCAATGAATAACGGAGTTGATGTGCAAAAGTTGAATTTTTTTTGAAGATTTTGACTTTTACAGAAGATTAAACGATTAAGTCATGTGATGTTTGTACTTTTGCTCGATCGAGTCTGTCAAAATACATGTTTCGTCACTCGATAGTTTTGACTCAGTTGAGTCAAACTTTGCCTTGAATTTGACTCGATCGAATCTGTCAAAATACATGTTTCGTCACTCGATGGTTTTGATTCGATTGAGTCAAACTTTGCCTTGAATTTGACTCGATTGAGTTAGGGTTAACATGGTTAAAAGATCTATAAAATCTACATTTTTGGTCTTCGGGTGAGTTGACTCGGTCAAGTCTCTCTCATGAGTAATTTTAACTCGGCCGAGTTAGGGGTAACTTGGTCCCACACTTCCTAAAACCCTAGGATATTATCTTTTTACCTTGGAAATTTCATGAAATTATCTTCTTATAAATATTAAAAAGAAAATGTTCTAAACTAATCAAATGTCTAAAGACTAAAATTTTATTTTAAGATAAAAAGAAAAATCCATCCATATTCTAAGTCTTTTCATTGATTATCACAAAAAAGTTCTACTGTAAACAAGATTACTGTCAATTCCATATAGATATACTACAAAAATTTTATTTGCTATAGACTTGGCTTTTTTGTATGACCTCCACCAAAATTAATGAAGTTATTTTTGTTGTTAGGGATCTTAAAATCCCAATTTCATAACACAAAGAAAATTTATAATATGAAATTGATGCAAGACAAAAGCAAGAACATCGAAATGTTCAAGAAAATTTTTATTATTGAATTCAAGATACCTATGAAAGGCTTACAAACTTTTTTTATATACAGGAATCTAAATTTGACAGGTGTGCCAAATTTTGAAAAAGTGAAATTGACGTTAAAAGATAATAAATAAAAACAGAAATTGCACGAAAATTGACAAAAAAAAAAAATAGATGCCTAAACAGTGGAGTTTGAGGGACTTCAATTTTTTTACGGATAAAAATTTACATCCGTTTTAAGTTTATCTTCTTTTGGCCTCATTCGTCATGTTCCCATTTGTCCATAATTCTTCGGCGATGTCTTCAATATGCTCCATATTATAAATTGAAGTGTTAGATTAATAAATGAGAAATTTCAAAAATAATTATTGTAAGTTGTAACAAGGAGGAATAGTCAAAAAAAATTACTTAAAAAGAAGGACCAATTTTGTAACAAATAACGATTTAAGTGATAGTTATATTATAAAAAATGGAAATATTTGATAACTTTACGAAAAGCCTTATATAAATATGGCTATATCTTTCTTTTTTTTCTTCTTCCAGTTTATTCCTTCCAAAATACTTTTACGCATAAAGTTTCTAAACTTCTGTTTTTATCATATTTAGATGAACAAAATTTTAAGAAATATACATATATAATCTTTGTGAGTATACATACATTTACTTTCTTTGTATTTCAAAACCTAGAAAGTAACTAGTAATTTTACTCGTAATCGGAACATAGAAGTCAAGTGAAAAACTACAATTATGGGATATGGCTTACGTACATGGATACGAGAAGAATGAAATTTGCGAGCTTGATCTCCGTTTCGTCTAGAAAATGATAATATGCATCTCTAAATCGTTTGCTGACAATCAACGTGCCAATTGTGATCCAGAAACCAACAGCCAATCCAACGATGATACATATCACTAGGATCCAATCAGTGCCATCAGGTTCACCATGATCGTGATTAGCTCCCTTGGTATCATCAGTTTTTTGTCGGCACCCCGGAAGAGGAACCCCACAAAGTGCATGATTTCCAATGAAACTAAATTCATTGAAGGTTTGAAGCTGCCGCCCTGTCGGGATTGTTCCATTAAGATTGTTGTATGATACGTTCAACAAACTCAGAGCAGTTAACCCAGCCAAGCTCAAAGGAATCTTTCCATCAAGATGGTTCACAGACAAATCCAAAGACTCGAGCTCTCTCATTTCATCGAAAGTGTTGGGAATGTTTCCTGTTAATTGATTTTGAGAAAGATTCAGGTAGCGTAACCCTGAAAGTGCCATAAGTTCATCAGGAATCGAACCAGAAAACTTGTTATCCGAAAGGTCTAATGTTGTCACTAGATAAAGAATGGTGCTATATGAAGAAACTCGTCCCTTTGTCACCAACGTGGCACTGCCTAGAAGTTGATTCTGGAAAAGAGCATCGTAAAGAACAATCGGACTGGACGTTTCTTTTCCAGAAATGACACTGAAGTTTGTAAAGCATTTCGGTAGGTACCCAGAAAGATTGTTATCAGCAAGATCCAAGATTTGTATAGAAGCGAGACGACATAATTCACTCGGGATTTCACCTTCTAATCCGTTGGAACGAAGACTGAGAATTTTTAAACTTGCATCATTTCTTCCTATTGATGTCGGTATTCTCCCAGTGAGTTCATTTTCGGCAAGCTCAACAATCAACAGGCTTTTGGAATTCAATAAAGACATTGGTATTTCATTCGACAACTTGTTATTTCCCATGTCTAGTGATTCCAAGGTAGGAATATTTCCCAAAGATGATGGGATTTTACCAGATAACTTGTTTTTCTCTAGGCTCAAGATTACTAAAGATTCCCAATTCATCCAACAATTCGGGAGACCACCTGACATGTTATTGTTCGCTAGATTAAGAACTCTTAGTTGTCGCGATTCTTGAATGCCATCACACAAGAACTGATCAAGAGACCCAGAAAGATTATTGTATGAAAGATCCAGGAAATCCAAGTCAGGTTTATTGAAATTACGAGGTAATCCCCCAGAGAAATGGTTTGAGCTTAGATCTAATACTGCTCCTGGTGGAAGAACACTAACATCTCCCAATTTTCCGACAATGTTATTATGGGATATGTTCAAGAACGTTAGAGAAGAGAAACTACTCCAGATCCAATTCGGGATGGTGTCTGATATGTTTGCGTTTGCTAAATCCAATTGTTCCAAGCTTGTTTGCGATTGAACCCACAAAGGAAAACGTGGGCCCAAATTGCAAGAACCTAAACTCAGCACATTGAGTTGAAAAGGTGGAATCCAGGTGTTGACTAGGTCAAACGCTAACTTATTGTCCCCAACCCACAAAGTGTCCAAATCTGTTAGATTCGCGAAATGGTCTTCGGTCACAATACCTGTTAATGAATTGCGATGAAGAGTCAGAAAACTTAACTTCCCAAGTTTTCCAATACTTTTCGGAAGACTTCCATTCAACTTGTTATACGAAAGATCAAAATATTTCAGGGAGGATAGATCACCAACTGAATCTGGAATCCAACCCTCCAATTGATTTGTATTAAGCTGCAATGTCTGCAAGAGTGACAAACTTCCTAAAGAACGTGGAAGAATTCCTGTTAACCTATTGTATGCAATATCAATGCTGACCAGATTCTTCAATCTTCCTATCTTTTCTGGTAGTCGACCAGTGAGATAATTGCCACGTAAAGATAACAGCTCCAGTTTAGGTGACTCACATTCACAAAATCTTTCAAGAAGCTCAGACACATCACCGAAAAATTTGTTATACTGCAAATCAAGGGTTGTCAAATTGCAAAGATTACCTAAAGATTTAGGTATCACCTCAACGATTTGATTGTTTGATAAGTCAAGATGAACAATATTCGAAGACGGGATTTGAAGGTTGCAAAGAATGGGATCAGTAAGATTGCAGTTACCAGCATCAAGATAATGGAGATTACTTAAGCTAGGCAAGCTGTTTAGTATGGAAGAAGAATTAACAAAATTGTTACCGAAAACACGAAGAGTCGTCAAAGAAGGCATACTATTGAAACCACCACGAGTTCCAGGATTTAAACCACCAATAAAGCAACCAGTAAGATCTAACGAAACTAAATCATGAAGACTGAAAACCCACCCAGGCAACAAACCGTTGAAGTTGTTATACGAAAGGTCTAAGACGTTAATGGAAGTAAAACTAACTCTGGTTGGGTCACTAGGAATTTGAGATAAACCACATGAACAAAAGTGCAGTTCTTGCAAAGAAGGTAGGGAGTTGATCGCCTGAAGCCAGTGATCTGAAGCTCCGGTGAGGTTGATGCCACTCATATCCAGGTATTGCAAGCGCTTCAGATTCATCTCTATCCATTTTAAATTCTCTGATTGAAGATTACCGAGCATAGGATCGTCATGAAGATCAAGAACAAGCAACTCCGAAAGATTCCCAAGCTGGTGAGGAACTTCCCCACCGAATTGCGACATTGAGATGTTAAGATATCTTAGATTCTGAAAAGAGCCAATGAATGATGGAATTGGACTGAATTCAAAATCGTTGCAACTCAAGTCTAGGTATTGAAGTTGTTCCAACTTGATCAAAGAAGGACTTATGATTCCTCCTAACATTTGTTTTGTTGCTTCTTCACGTTCATCATCATCAGGTCCACGAAGGCGAAGCTCCTGGACATGGTGGGTGAAGTTATCACAGACTACACCCGACCAACTGCAACAGTTGTCACCGGACCAAGAAGAGAGGCGGTTGGAATGGTCTACCAGGTTGTTCTTGAACTGGATAAGCACCAATCGTTCCGTGGATATACATTGTATATGATCTGAGTTCTGATTACAGGAACACAAGGTGCAAAGTGATGAAGCAAAGAGTAACCAAAGGCAAGATGAATAAAAAGAAAATGTTACAAGTGTGATCAGAGCCTTCATGGCTGTGATGATTGATGCCAAAAGGCTGTGTTTTATCTGCTATATATATACAATAAGTTGAGAGAGAAAGAATTATTCCAAAACCCATGCATGGACCACTCACTCAAAATCGAGAGGCTACCACAACCATACGTTTATTCGGGTTAAAGACTTGATCATAAGATAATGCATTATGTCCGGTGTATGCGTCCCGTGTATAGAAAATTATTTTTTCAACTTAATCCACTTGTACAAAATTTCTCCTTGAAATCAAACTATTCATATGTACGCAATGCCTTTTATTAAGTCAGTCAATGGAGATACGACCAAAGTGTGAAATAATGGGTCTAGAAACTTGTATTTTAGTTGGGAGCATTATGTACGGAAAATTTTGGTTACACGGGTCAAAATAGAATTGTGCCACTTGTCCACTTGTATATTATATATATATATATATATATATATATATATATATATATATATATATATGATTCTTCCACTTAAAATAAAATGTTTTGACATTTTTACCTTATTTAAAGTTTACAAAAAAATGAAGAGTTATAAATAGATAACATGTGCCGCTTCTTATCTATTAAAACATTCAACCAAATGATTCAATCTTTTCTTTTTTTTTTCCCTTTTTTATTGCTTATAAAAATCAATTTGTGTTTTTATTATTCATCACACAAACCCATTATTGGAATTATTGGAATGCATTCAAGTTAACGTCATTTTAAAATATACAACTGTGTTAACCATAAAATCATTTAAAAATATGCTACGACTTCATTTATGTATAAAATTTATCCTTGAAATCAAATTATTCAAATGCACTCCCTTTTAATAAGTCAAAGTCAATCAACAAGGGCTTTCACGAAACTGTCAATTTGTGCATCAAAAACCTTGAACCAGGTCTCTAGTTGAGAATATTATTCTTCCAAATATTGGTTTTCAAATTCCATTTATTCTTATCATTAATCTTCTACCTTCTAGAAACAAATGAATGGGCATGCACATATTAATTTTAGATTCAAACGTCGACTACTCTCAATCTGTAGCACCTAGTTCCTGGTACGTAAAATTTATCTTAATGTTTTTCATTTTAGTCTTGGACTCGGCGAGTTGTAGGTCCGACTTGCCGAGTATAGACGGGATCCGGAGCATGTTTAAGTTGGCGACTCGGGGAGTCCATATTCCAGACTCGGCGAGTCCCCGCTGTCTGATGAAACCCTAATTCCAAGGGTTTACCCCCTATTTAAGCTAGCTTGTGCGGCCCAAGCTTGCCCCCTTTCACCCTCAGAGCACCCTACATCAAACCCTAACTCGTTTCTTGTGAGATTGAAGTGGTTAGAGTGATTCCTTGAAGTTTTTGGGAGAAGAAGGAGAGTGGATCAAGAAGAGGAGAAGGAGACCAGATATCTTGGTGCTATTTCAGAGTTCTCTGAGGTATATCTCTGCTCCATTCTGTTTGTATGCTTAAAACCCCATTAGAGCACATTTTGAGCTCTTCTTGAACCTTTTTCCAAGCTTGTGCATGAAGTAGAATTCGTAATAGGTTGATTATCCACTAGATCTAGTCATGTTTGAGCTCCAGAAGCTCAAATCTATAACCTTTATGGGAGTAAATTGCTTGAATGTCCTAGATCTACCTTCTTAGCCCTTAATTCGCCTTTAATCCCCATTTTATGCATTTCTACACGTAAAGTTGGAAACTTTACGTGAAAATCCTGCCCTAAGAACCCAGATCTGTGAATGGCATGGACTGGATTCGAACAAGATCGAGTGTATAGTATTTGCATGTGCCAGACTCGGCGAGTCGCTCATCGAACTCGGCGAGTCGAGTCGCGAGTCCCCGAGTTTTCCCCCTTTTCGTTTATGCCGAGTAGAGTAGTGAGTCCTGGGTGGACTCGGTGAGTTGGAAGCTGAACTTATCCGGGAAGGAACTCGGCGAGTTCAAGGCAACCTTCTTAGATCAAGAACAGACTCAACGAGTTGTTCATACAGCTCGGCGAGTCACAGCATAAAGTGTTCATCGGATGAAGATGAACTCGGCGAGTAGGATGAAGGACTATTGGCCTTGGGTATAGAAGGAAAACCCGTCGAGTGAACGTCTAACTCGACGAGTAGAGACGGATTTATGGTCAGACTAAGGGAAAGGGACTCGGCGAGTTGGCAAGGCAACTCGGCGAGTCTGGTTAACTGGCAGTTGAGTGTGACTTGACTCTCGATTTGTTAAGGGTAAATGGTCAATTTACCCTGCAGTTGATTAGCAGTATTTGACTAAGGGTTTTGTGGGAATTATAGTCGGAGGATTTCCGGAGCGGCAGTAGCAGCAGATAGACAGTTCCCACACAGATCGGCAGTTACTTTGAGGTGAGTTTCCTTCCAGTAGTAACGGTTCTAATGCACCAAGGCTGGCCCGTATAGACGAGATGTTAGTATTAGAGTTGTTAGGTTTTGAGCAATCTAACACTTCCTAAGTGTGCATGCAACCCTAATAAACCTTGGATCTATGTTTGTCTAAATACATGCAAAATAATAATTTTTCAAGGTTCATAACCTATCTAACATGGCATGGGGTACTTTTAAACATAAAAGAATTAGATGAAATTACATACCTTTTGATGATGAGTTTGATTCCTAAGGAGTTTGAGGGCCTAGCACCAATAGTGTGAATGCCTCAAATGGAATCACAAATCACCACAAACTCTTGGAAAACTGTGACATCCCCATTTTCACGGCCAGAAAAGACCGATTTTTGTTTATGCTTTATAAAAATCAGAGTACTTCATTTTATAAAAATGTTGCGGAATTTGTTCCCAGAAAAACATGGTAAATACGTTATTAAAACATTTTCGATGAAACGTATTTATTTCATTTTAAAACGTTTGGGATGTCATCGTTAATACAGAAACATAAGCATAAACAGAACTTACAATTATTTACACTAGTGATCTACATCTCTTTAAATCTCTCAGTGTATTGTGACTTCATATCAACACCTGTGATAAAAATAAACTGAGTGGGTCAGGTTGGGAAACCTGGTGAGCACATAGGGTTTTCAACCCACAATAATATAATTATTATTTTTAAACATCAAACAATCAACCCAATTACCCATTCCCGTTATCCTCACATTACGTCCCTAAAACATCTAACACAAGGGACCTAGTCAAAGGACTATCATTGGGATGGAGTATATCTGGTGAGCACACAGTTCACACAGTTCGAATAAACACACAGTTCGAATAAACACACAGTTCGGTTAAACACAAAGTTCGAATAAACACCTACAGGTTGCGAGCCTGTTAGTGTTCCACTGGACTGTCTAGAATAGTCCGTGGTCGTCATCTATACTCCGCTAGATGACTAGATCATCAAGAACATCTATAACGAGGCATCTCATTATTTCATTTTATCACACAGCAACTAATACATCTACCCATGTTTTACCCAACACATTTTGTAGATATAAAATACATATACAGTTTAAATCATTGAAAACATGTATAAAACGTTCATCCAGCATAGATAGCAAGTATACAGATAATATACACACACAGCACGTAATTTATATAAAATACTTCATATCTATGTGTAAGCTGAAAGTAACTATGCACTCACCTGAGAAGGTGGTGACTCGGTACTCGGACAGCGCTTCGTTTACTTTAAAATAATTTCCTTTGACGAAACCTAGTATTATCACCACTAGATTTTAGTCTAATATTACCGTGACTAATTATTAGTCTTATTATTATTATTATTATTATTATTATTATTATTATTATTATTATTATATAAGCGTTTAAACAATACTTTCCAACTACTATGTACAGACAGGGGCCAGACATAAAACACCGGAGGGCAGGACCATTTTGGCGTATAGCACTTCTGAAATCCAACAACCCTATGCGGCCCTTTAAACCAGATTCCCCGTACCGCGAGTAGTTAAAAGATATTATAACGACACTTATATAAGTCATAATAATAGCCCAAATATTTATTATAAATTTATAATAACAATACTAATTTTAAATATAAACTATATTTAAAATAGGGTAAACATAACTTACTTTCAAGGGGATTTTAGCTAGGAGTCGGGCTCTGCAGGGGCAGAACTTCGTCGCTGAATCTTTCTAAGAAAGATTCGTGCAGCGCTTCAGCGCTCACCTTACTATACTAAAACTACAGAAAGAGAAGTCGAATCACGAGGGACCGAAATGCTCGGGGGATAAGGAGAGAAAGACTCTTGAATCAAGAGAATGGTGCAAGAAATATGAGAGCCCAAGGCTCTTATTTATACTAATTGAATTTTCAAAAACTACCCTCCATAATTACTTAATGACCTTTTAGTTATATAAACAACTAAACACCCCTCTATAATACTATTTTAAATGGATTTAATGATCTTTGTACTAAACTAATGTCGAAAGAACTCAACATTAGTTTTATAATAACCGCATCGTCGATACCTTTCTAATGATATATACATATGTATATATATGTGTACGTATACATGATTTATACTTTATTTTAATACGTAAATATACTACTATAATTTGTAACTCGCTCATACGAACTCCGTTTTTGACGTTATTTATATCCACGCGTAGGTGGAGACATACTCTACAACTTTCGTTTAGACTCCGTTGGTTAATTTTGACTTTATTTTTAAAGTTATATTTTTAACAGGCCAGGACAGGATTGGTCCGTTAAAATCTCATAACTTCTTTATTCGATGTCCATTTTCGTCTGCATTTTTATCGTTACGCTACTAATAACGAGATCTTCGATTCTTGTTTAGGTTGTGTCGGCTAAAAATCAATCGATCTAAAATTCAAATTTCGGGTTGTACACCGCTAATCCGAAACTTCGAAAAATCATAACTTCTTCATACGAAGTCAGATTTGGGCGTTCTTTTTATCGATGTTCTTAGTTTAACATATTCTACGACTTTTGTTTAGAGCGCTAAGGCTAAATCTCTATATATCATAAATTTACTATTTACGCTTCCCGGCGCCGTGCCGGTTCCGACGCGAAACTTCGACGGGTCATAACTTCTTCGTTATAACTCGGATTTCAGCGTTCTTTATATGTACGGAAACCTTGTGACATATTCTACAAATTGGTTAAGATTATTTATTCTAAATAATCTTTTTGTCAAAAAGTCGTTTTCGACCCCTATTGCCTCTAAATTGACTAGCCCGGATCTGCGGGCGTTACAATTATCTCCCCCTTAGGATGATTACGTCCCGGAATCATCAACGAAACAGGGCTCGTATAATGACTCCATACGTCATCTTTTCATCCTAGTTAATAATTATAACTTCTATATTCCTTCAAGTCTATCTCTTAGACTCATTGACTGTAAGCAGTACTCGATCGTGCACCTGCTCTCTACCTCGGGCTAGACTTCAAATTATGACCTATCATCATGTGATGCACATTTAGACTTAGGTCTCTTAGAGTTAAATTCTAAAATAGACTATGCCTTCCTTCATGTTCTAATGTGATATAATCACACTTTAACATGTAGCGTTTCTGGCTACCAACTTCTTTAACAACGAACGCGATACTTCTATTGATTGCTTTGATTTCAATCGTTTGGTTTAAGTCGGACGCTACATCAAACTTGGTTCTCTGAACCACGCAACATACTCATCGTAGTCAGACTCAATTCGGTATGACCACTAGGGTCGGAAATCAACAATCTTTTTAGTCATTATCGAAACGATGGTAATGACATACTTGAAAAAAAAAATAGAATCAGTTACTAGCTTCTTGGTAACCTTGTGACTTTCCCTGATCCAAGTGTGAGTCCTGTGCTTCCGGTAGTATAGGCCTCTACTACCATTCACACCTACTCATACTCGTCCCAAGTATTGTCCCGCAGTCTCTCCAAGTCACCATACACGAAAAAAAACAACTTAACACATCAGATAACAAAACAAAGGTTTCATATTATTTCTTGAAACGATTACATAGGTGTTCAAGTTCACCCTAGACTATGCCTCTAACAGGCTACATCATATGATTCTATGGCTACATTATAACTCGATCCTTGGATGTCAAGCCGTCATTCCTGAATCCTCGCATTGTCATCTGCTTCGTCTAGGATCATATGGAATGCTCTTGCCTTCGGTTTTGGCGGAATGTTTGGTTTTTCCGCCTCTTTCTTTTTCGGGCAATCCTTAGCAACATGCCCTTCTTCACGGCATTCATAACACACCCTTTTGCACTCGTTGGCGTAATGTCCGGTCTTCCCACACTTGTAGCAAGTCACTTCTTCGCTACATTTCCCAAAGTGATTCTTTTTGCACTTCTCGCACCATTTCACTTTGTTTCCTCCTCCGCTAGACTCCTTTGAACCAGACTTGATCTTCTTATTGGGCCTCGTAGATTCCTCAAACTTCCTCTTTTCGCCAACCTCAATCTTGTTGGCAGCTCTTCCCTTAATCATATCTTCCACAGACTTGGCAGCCCAGATAGCTGCCTCCAGAGTAGGAGCCTGACGCACTGGCACCGCGTACTCCCATGGAAGTCCCTTTGCGTACTTGTCAATTTTCGTCAGCTCATCCGGAACAAGACGCAAGGCAAACTCCATCTTTTCTGTGAAGTTGTTCGTGTATTCATCGATTGACATGCTTCCCTTCTTCAGGGTTAGAAACTGGTTCTCTAGCTCAAGCAGGTTTTGAGCTGAGCAGTACTTTCGTTTGAATTGCACCAAAAATTCTGCCCATGTCAGTTGCAGGGGCTCATTAGGGCTCAGAGTCTTCCCCAAGGTATTCCACCAACGTACAACACTTCCTCGAAACTGACGCACTGCAAATGTGGTCTGTAGCTTCCCTCTGCAACCGCATGTCATGAAGGCTAACTCCGTCTCCGAGATCCAATCCATGACCCCGATCGGATCCTCCTTTCCAGTGAAAGTCGATGGCTTGCAAGTCAGAAAATCCTTGTACTTGCATCCATTCCTCTCGACTTTGTCATCTTGGTTGTTTTGTCGAACTATTGGTGGGTTGACTTGACCAACAGTCCCACTGTAGTTTCCTTCCTCAGTCTGCCCTTCGTTCAACTCGGGCTGTTCGATCTGAATAGTGGCTTCCTCACGATTTTGCTGGAGCAAACGTCTAGTTTCCTCCATTTGACGATCCAACATTGCCTGGATCATCGCTTGCACTTCGGCCATCGTTATTGGTCCGGCAGCGGCTTCCACAACTGGTATTTGCTCGATCACGGGGGGTTGGTGTCCGTTCCCATTTGCATTCACGTTTCCACTACGGGTTCTTTCCATCTTGATCTATACACCGAATAAGGTGAATCCAGATCTTTACTTAGGATTGACGGTTAAATCATCCTTATCACTCCGAAACGTTTATATGCTAGTTCTAATATCGTAGTCGTACGTTTAGAATCCTAAACACATAAGGTTTCCAGATCTGGTCGGCAACAGACCATAGATCCGAACAACTAACAGCATATCAGGCACAAGTATTTAGCACATAAAAGCATTTTAGGCACAATTCCTAAAATAAGCTAGTGCTCACACCTCACAATCATCGCTTAGCATTCTAAGTTTAAGTCTAGAAATAAATCCATATTCCTAGTTCGCTTAAACTAATGCTCTGATACCAACTGTGACATCCCCATTTTCACGGCCAGAAAAGACCGATTTTTGTTTATGCTTTATAAAAATCAGAGTACTTCATTTTATAAAAATGTTGCGGAATTTGTTCCCAGAAAAACATGGTAAATACGTTATTAAAACATTTTCGATGAAACGTATTTATTTCATTTTAAAACGTTTGGGATGTCATCGTTAATACAGAAACATAAGCATAAACAGAACTTACAATTATTTACACTAGTGATCTACATCTCTTTAAATCTCTCAGTGTATTGTGACTTCATATCAACACCTGTGATAAAAATAAACTGAGTGGGTCAGGTTGGGAAACCTGGTGAGCACATAGGGTTTTCAACCCACAATAATATAATTATTATTTTTAAACATCAAACAATCAACCCAATTACCCATTCCCGTTATCCTCACATTACGTCCCTAAAACATCTAACACAAGGGACCTAGTCAAAGGACTATCATTGGGATGGAGTATATCTGGTGAGCACACAGTTCACACAGTTCGAATAAACACACAGTTCGGTTAAACACAAAGTTCGAATAAACACCTACAGGTTGCGAGCCTGTTAGTGTTCCACTGGACTGTCTAGAATAGTCCGTGGTCGTCATCTATACTCCGCTAGATGACTAGATCATCAAGAACATCTATAACGAGGCATCTCATTATTTCATTTTATCACACAGCAACTAATACATCTACCCATGTTTTACCCAACACATTTTGTAGATATAAAATACATATACAGTTTAAATCATTGAAAACATGTATAAAACGTTCATCCAGCATAGATAGCAAGTATACAGATAATATACACACACAGCACGTAATTTATATAAAATACTTCATATCTATGTGTAAGCTGAAAGTAACTATGCACTCACCTGAGAAGGTGGTGACTCGGTACTCGGACAGCGCTTCGTTTACTTTAAAATAATTTCCTTTGACGAAACCTAGTATTATCACCACTAGATTTTAGTCTAATATTACCGTGAGTAATTATTAGTCTTATTATTATTATTATTATTATTATTATTATTATTATTATTATTATATAAGCGTTTAAACAATACTTTCCAACTACTATGTACAGACAGGGGCCAGACATAAAACACCGGAGGGCAGGACCATTTTGGCGTATAGCACTTCTGAAATCCAACAACCCTATGCGGCCCTTTAAACCAGATTCCCCGTACCGCGAGTAGTTAAAAGATATTATAACGACACTTATATAAGTCATAATAATAGCCCAAATATTTATTATAAATTTATAATAACAATACTAATTTTAAATATAAACTATATTTAAAATAGGGTAAACATAACTTACTTTCAAGGGGATTTTAGCTAGGAGTCGGGCTCTGCAGGGGCAGAACTTCGTCGCTGAATCTTTCTAAGAAAGATTCGTGCAGCGCTTCAGCGCTCACCTTACTATACTAAAACTACAGAAAGAGAAGTCGAATCACGAGGGACCGAAATGCTCGGGGGATAAGGAGAGAAAGACTCTTGAATCAAGAGAATGGTGCAAGAAATATGAGAGCCCAAGGCTCTTATTTATACTAATTGAATTTTCAAAAACTACCCTCCATAATTACTTAATGACCTTTTAGTTATATAAACAACTAAACACCCCTCTATAATACTATTTTAAATGGATTTAATGATCTTTGTACTAAACTAATGTCGAAAGAACTCAACATTAGTTTTATAATAACCGCATCGTCGATACCTTTCTAATGATATATACATATGTATATATATGTGTACGTATACATGATTTATACTTTATTTTAATACGTAAATATACTACTATAATTTGTAACTCGCTCATACGAACTCCGTTTTTGACGTTATTTATATCCACGCGTAGGTGGAGACATACTCTACAACTTTCGTTTAGACTCCGTTGGTTAATTTTGACTTTATTTTTAAAGTTATATTTTTAACAGGCCAGGACAGGATTGGTCCGTTAAAATCTCATAACTTCTTTATTCGATGTCCATTTTCGTCTGCATTTTTATCGTTACGCTACTAATAACGAGATCTTCGATTCTTGTTTAGGTTGTGTCGGCTAAAAATCAATCGATCTAAAATTCAAATTTCGGGTTGTACACCGCTAATCCGAAACTTCGAAAAATCATAACTTCTTCATACGAAGTCAGATTTGGGCGTTCTTTTTATCGATGTTCTTAGTTTAACATATTCTACGACTTTTGTTTAGAGCGCTAAGGCTAAATCTCTATATATCATAAATTTACTATTTACGCTTCCCGGCGCCGTGCCGGTTCCGACGCGAAACTTCGACGGGTCATAACTTCTTCGTTATAACTCGGATTTCAGCGTTCTTTATATGTACGGAAACCTTGTGACATATTCTACAAATTGGTTAAGATTATTTATTCTAAATAATCTTTTTGTCAAAAAGTCGTTTTCGACCCCTATTGCCTCTAAATTGACTAGCCCGGATCTGCGGGCGTTACAATTATCTCCCCCTTAGGATGATTACGTCCCGGAATCATCAACGAAACAGGGCTCGTATAATGACTCCATACGTCATCTTTTCATCCTAGTTAATAATTATAACTTCTATATTCCTTCAAGTCTATCTCTTAGACTCATTGACTGTAAGCAGTACTCGATCGTGCACCTGCTCTCTACCTCGGGCTAGACTTCAAATTATGACCTATCATCATGTGATGCACATTTAGACTTAGGTCTCTTAGAGTTAAATTCTAAAATAGACTATGCCTTCCTTCATGTTCTAATGTGATATAATCACACTTTAACATGTAGCGTTTCTGGCTACCAACTTCTTTAACAACGAACGCGATACTTCTATTGATTGCTTTGATTTCAATCGTTTGGTTTAAGTCGGACGCTACATCAAAATTGGTTCTCTGAACCACGCAACATACTCATCGTAGTCAGACTCAATTCGGTATGACCACTAGGGTCGGAAATCAACAATCTTTTTAGTCATTATCGAAACGATGGTAATGACATACTTGAAAAAAAAAATAGAATCAGTTACTAGCTTCTTGGTAACCTTGTGACTTTCCCTGATCCAAGTGTGAGTCCTGTGCTTCCGGTAGTATAGGCCTCTACTACCATTCACACCTACTCATACTCGTCCCAAGTATTGTCCCGCAGTCTCTCCAAGTCACCATACACGAAAAAAAACAACTTAACACATCAGATAACAAAACAAAGGTTTCATATTATTTCTTGAAACGATTACATAGGTGTTCAAGTTCACCCTAGACTATGCCTCTAACAGGCTACATCATATGATTCTATGGCTACATTATAACTCGATCCTTGGATGTCAAGCCGTCATTCCTGAATCCTCGCATTGTCATCTGCTTCGTCTAGGATCATATGGAATGCTCTTGCCTTCGGTTTTGGCGGAATGTTTGGTTTTTCCGCCTCTTTCTTTTTCGGGCAATCCTTAGCAACATGCCCTTCTTCACGGCATTCATAACACACCCTTTTGCACTCGTTGGCGTAATGTCCGGTCTTCCCACACTTGTAGCAAGTCACTTCTTCGCTACATTTCCCAAAGTGATTCTTTTTGCACTTCTCGCACCATTTCACTTTGTTTCCTCCTCCGCTAGACTCCTTTGAACCAGACTTGATCTTCTTATTGGGCCTCGTAGATTCCTCAAACTTCCTCTTTTCGCCAACCTCAATCTTGTTGGCAGCTCTTCCCTTAATCATATCTTCCACAGACTTGGCAGCCCAGATAGCTGCCTCCAGAGTAGGAGCCTGACGCACTGGCACCGCGTACTCCCATGGAAGTCCCTTTGCGTACTTGTCAATTTTCGTCAGCTCATCCGGAACAAGACGCAAGGCAAACTCCATCTTTTCTGTGAAGTTGTTCGTGTATTCATCGATTGACATGCTTCCCTTCTTCAGGGTTAGAAACTGGTTCTCTAGCTCAAGCAGGTTTTGAGCTGAGCAGTACTTTCGTTTGAATTGCACCAAAAATTCTGCCCATGTCAGTTGCAGGGGCTCATTAGGGCTCAGAGTCTTCCCCAAGGTATTCCACCAACGTACAACACTTCCTCGAAACTGACGCACTGCAAATGTGGTCTGTAGCTTCCCTCTGCAACCGCATGTCATGAAGGCTAACTCCGTCTCCGAGATCCAATCCATGACCCCGATCGGATCCTCCTTTCCAGTGAAAGTCGATGGCTTGCAAGTCAGAAAATCCTTGTACTTGCATCCATTCCTCTCGACTTTGTCATCTTGGTTGTTTTGTCGAACTATTGGTGGGTTGACTTGACCAACAGTCCCACTGTAGTTTCCTTCCTCAGTCTGCCCTTCGTTCAACTCGGGCTGTTCGATCTGAATAGTGGCTTCCTCACGATTTTGCTGGAGCAAACGTCTAGTTTCCTCCATTTGACGATCCAACATTGCCTGGATCATCGCTTGCACTTCGGCCATCGTTATTGGTCCGGCAGCGGCTTCCACAACTGGTATTTGCTCGATCACGGGGGGTTGGTGTCCGTTCCCATTTGCATTCACGTTTCCACTACGGGTTCTTTCCATCTTGATCTATACACCGAATAAGGTGAATCCAGATCTTTACTTAGGATTGACGGTTAAATCATCCTTATCACTCCGAAACGTTTATATGCTAGTTCTAATATCGTAGTCGTACGTTTAGAATCCTAAACACATAAGGTTTCCAGATCTGGTCGGCAACAGACCATAGATCCGAACAACTAACAGCATATCAGGCACAAGTATTTAGCACATAAAAGCATTTTAGGCACAATTCCTAAAATAAGCTAGTGCTCACACCTCACAATCATCGCTTAGCATTCTAAGTTTAAGTCTAGAAATAAATCCATATTCCTAGTTCGCTTAAACTAATGCTCTGATACCAACTGTGACATCCCCATTTTCACGGCCAGAAAAGACCGATTTTTGTTTATGCTTTATAAAAATCAGAGTACTTCATTTTATAAAAATGTTGCGGAATTTGTTCCCAGAAAAACATGGTAAATACGTTATTAAAACATTTTCGATGAAACGTATTTATTTCATTTTAAAACGTTTGGGATGTCATCGTTAATACAGAAACATAAGCATAAACAGAACTTACAATTATTTACACTAGTGATCTACATCTCTTTAAATCTCTCAGTGTATTGTGACTTCATATCAACACCTGTGATAAAAATAAACTGAGTGGGTCAGGTTGGGAAACCTGGTGAGCACATAGGGTTTTCAACCCACAATAATATAATTATTATTTTTAAACATCAAACAATCAACCCAATTACCCATTCCCGTTATCCTCACATTACGTCCCTAAAACATCTAACACAAGGGACCTAGTCAAAGGACTATCATTGGGATGGAGTATATCTGGTGAGCACACAGTTCACACAGTTCGAATAAACACACAGTTCGGTTAAACACAAAGTTCGAATAAACACCTACAGGTTGCGAGCCTGTTAGTGTTCCACTGGACTGTCTAGAATAGTCCGTGGTCGTCATCTATACTCCGCTAGATGACTAGATCATCAAGAACATCTATAACGAGGCATCTCATTATTTCATTTTATCACACAGCAACTAATACATCTACCCATGTTTTACCCAACACATTTTGTAGATATAAAATACATATACAGTTTAAATCATTGAAAACATGTATAAAACGTTCATCCAGCATAGATAGCAAGTATACAGATAATATACACACACAGCACGTAATTTATATAAAATACTTCATATCTATGTGTAAGCTGAAAGTAACTATGCACTCACCTGAGAAGGTGGTGACTCGGTACTCGGACAGCGCTTCGTTTACTTTAAAATAATTTCCTTTGACGAAACCTAGTATTATCACCACTAGATTTTAGTCTAATATTACCGTGACTAATTATTAGTCTTATTATTATTATTATTATTATTATTATTATTATTATTATTATATAAGCGTTTAAACAATACTTTACAACTACTATGTACAGACAGGGGCCAGACATAAAACACCGGAGGGCAGGACCATTTTGGCGTATAGCACTTCTGAAATCCAACAACCCTATGCGGCCCTTTAAACCAGATTCCCCGTACCGCGAGTAGTTAAAAGATATTATAACGACACTTATATAAGTCATAATAATAGCCCAAATATTTATTATAAATTTATAATAACAATACTAATTTTAAATATAAACTATATTTAAAATAGGGTAAACATAACTTACTTTCAAGGGGATTTTAGCTAGGAGTCGGGCTCTGCAGGGGCAGAACTTCGTCGCTGAATCTTTCTAAGAAAGATTCGTGCAGCGCTTCAGCGCTCACCTTACTATACTAAAACTACAGAAAGAGAAGTCGAATCACGAGGGACCGAAATGCTCGGGGGATAAGGAGAGAAAGACTCTTGAATCAAGAGAATGGTGCAAGAAATATGAGAGCCCAAGGCTCTTATTTATACTAATTGAATTTTCAAAAACCACCCTCCATAATTACTTAATGACCTTTTAGTTATATAAACAACTAAACACCCCTCTATAATACTATTTTAAATGGATTTAATGATCTTTGTACTAAACTAATGTCGAAAGAACTCAACATTAGTTTTATAATAACCGCATCGTCGATACCTTTCTAATGATATATACATATGTATATATATGTGTACGTATACATGATTTATACTTTATTTTAATACGTAAATATACTACTATAATTTGTAACTCGCTCATACGAACTCCGTTTTTGACGTTATTTATATCCACGCGTAGGTGGAGACATACTCTACAACTTTCGTTTAGACTCCGTTGGTTAATTTTGACTTTATTTTTAAAGTTATATTTTTAACAGGCCAGGACAGGATTGGTCCGTTAAAATCTCATAACTTCTTTATTCGATGTCCATTTTCGTCTGCATTTTTATCGTTACGCTACTAATAACGAGATCTTCGATTCTTGTTTAGGTTGTGTCGGCTAAAAATCAATCGATCTAAAATTCAAATTTCGGGTTGTACACCGCTAATCTGAAACTTCGAAAAATCATAACTTCTTCATACGAAGTCAGATTTGGGCGTTCTTTTTATCGATGTTCTTAGTTTAACATATTCTACGACTTTTGTTTAGAGCGCTAAGGCTAAATCTCTATATATCATAAATTTACTATTTACGCTTCCCGGCGCCGTGCCGGTTCCGACGCGAAACTTCGACGGGTCATAACTTCTTCGTTATAACTCGGATTTCAGCGTTCTTTATATGTACGGAAACCTTGTGACATATTCTACAAATTGGTTAAGATTATTTATTCTAAATAATCTTTTTGTCAAAAAGTCGTTTTCGACCCCTATTGCCTCTAAATTGACTAGCCCGGATCTGCGGGCGTTACAAAAACTTTGAGAGAGTGTATACACACTTATAAAATCGGCCACACACAAGCACACATACTTTCTAGTTACACTAGTCACACTAGTGGCTATTTCATGCAACATAAGCATGCTTATATAGTGTACATGATTAGGGTGAAACCCTAATAACCCATGACCTTTCCTTTTTCCAAGGATCCATGGGTTAAAAGCTCCATGGATCATCCATGGACTTCTACATAAGCCTAGCCCATTAACAAATGAGTGTTAGCCCACACCATATAAAACAATAGCCCACAATTTAATTAGTCTTTCTTTTAATCTCTAAATTAATTCATAATTAATTTAAGACTAAGACTAATTAAATAACATAACCTCATATTAATATATTATAACTTATAATATATTAATAAACATATGTGTATAACTCTCATAAAATTATCCATAAATAGTTTGGATGAAATGCAACCCAAATGGACCATGTCGGGTCGGGTCAAGTATGTACCAAATAAGTTATCGACGTAGACACCTTATCCAACAGACTCCCACTTGGATAAGTCTAATAACTATATTTGCGTATGTTACTTCAGGAACCAACCAGCAATCGTAGCTCTCGAAAACTCTGTTGAACTATGAAGCGCCATTTTAGATAAGTGATCATATAATCCTCTGTTCTCATGATATCAGTCGGACAAATACATGGAACAACGTCGTACTTATTGTCCAGCAGTTTGTTTCCCGATTTTCGATTTGTTTGACAAAGAACTTAATCGAACACATCAATTTAGTTCTGACCGGCCGGTACATAGGTCACAACAAAATCATCGAGGGGCCCAGATATCGCTTCTATTTCTAAAAGGAACAGATAAACTTCGACTCATATGCTTGTTCTACTACTTGTTGAATTGTACACAAAGGCACGTTTTATAACATCAAGTTACTGATGCGTTTACGTGCAATCAATGCACAACCAACTCATAGGTAACAACTCATATATCTAGGTTTGAAGATTTATATGATATTACCGTCTCACGATCACTCGAGATAAATTCCATGAAGTGATACAAGTGAGCGTGGGTTTATTCCAATACGCATAACTTATGAGCACTCATGAATGTTGTAGCAACCACTGCTATGACTAAACCCATTTAGCCATCTACAAACTCGATTCATGACAATCTTGATTCATACCTACTTCCAACATATGAATGACTGTGGAGTGTTTAAATAACTTAGTCATTTCGAAAGAATAACCTAGCTATTTTGGAAGTCAAAACATGCAAAGTGAAACACAATAATAATCGAATCCAGTATGGTCTCAGAACCCTTTTGAATATAAATAGAACCACCTTTTATTTATCACCATATTGATTACACATTATTCATTGTATAATGTTTCAAACAATCAACTTAAGACTTGAATAAAAACAACAGTCGTCCCATGCTCCTAGCATGTACACTTTGTTTTTCTAAACAATAGTTATGCCATACTCCAAGTATGCACACTATGTTTGTCTATGATCCTTACATTGTGATGTAGATCAATTGAACATCATTTCAATGATACTCATTTCACAATCCCAAATCCTTATTGTAAATGTGAGAATCCCCGATTCCTATCATTTACCAAAAAATCTGTTAGATTTTAAACTTTTATGCAATGTTCCTCTTGTAATGATTATGCACAAAGTCACCAAAACCTTGTCACCAGTTATTACAGAGTATTCCAAAGAAGGTCAACCTCTATGGAACGGAAGTCTCATATTCAAAGTACATTGCTTTGAACATCCTTCTTGCATTAAGGTTTTCTAATATTACATAGATTGAATAACTTCCACCTATGGAGACATTTCCATAGTCCCATTTTGACTATCACTTCCGAACAAGAGTTACTTCTTTTCAGAACATGTCAATATGGTCCTGTCCGACAACTTACATCATACTTCCAACTTTCCCTGAGCAACCAATCTTTGGCGAACCTCAGATTTGTCCTCGACAATTGCTTAATCACTTTAGTCATATCCAGTTCTAGACTTTTCCCTTCTCAATGCCTTAAGCATTTGGAAAATTTAGAAAGGATGAATATTATAGCACATGAAATCGATCCTATATCTGAAGCATATGGGACACGATTCATGATGTTTGACATAAAGACATGATACTAGACCAGTCTTTTGCTACAATATTTTTTATTTGCCATGTTTTCAAAATTTAACTATGAAGAGGGATGCCGTAATCATAATCGAATTTTGAAAACGCAATATATATAGAATTTCTTCAAGTTGAACCATTCCAACATAAAATTCATACATATATATTCTTGACTAAAGATGATTAAAATCTCAATCTAAGCTTTAGAATTGAAATGAAGTATAATTTCCTCTCCCTTAATTATAGCAAAACAACTTTTCAACCCCTGCAACTTCACGAATTGAAACTTTGTTTTCTATAATTAACATTGCTAACTTGCAACACTAAACGTAATAATCATGCTCCCACTAACATGATGATTATCAGCATAACACTTATGCTCCCACTAGCTCTGACATATTTCCAGAAATCTGCTGGACTTCTGAAATTTAGATTCATACACCCTTTCTTAGATAGCTCACATGTGTGTCTAAACAATTTTTAGAACTATGAAAAGGGATACCGTAATCATAGTCTCAATTGCTTAGGCATTTTCCATTTCTCACAAGTCCATGTTAGTGTGCCAGTTAACCACACGCACTCCACTAACGACTTTTGAAAATGCAAATATCACAATTGCTATCTACTTAAAATCTACTTAGTGAAAGCGTTTCCTCACCATCATTTTCATGAATCGGAGAGAAACCTTATGACACTTAGATTTTATAGTGTATGAGTTCCTATCCATGTGAATTTGTCAAAACCATAATCACAAGATAAGGTTAGTGACAAATTCAGCCTTACATGGATTAAACTTGTTCAGTCTTAGAGTCTTGTCACCTTGGTAGCACAAGGCCCACCAATGCTTCCAAGTTGAACTCTGATAACTCACATGCAAATTCAACTTATTTGAAGTAGGTACAGAAATAAGAATTATGTCAACACGATAGGTTGCAAACCTTAAGTCGTGTGCTAGTGATAAATTACAGGTTTTACTCTTGATTAAATCTTGAAACTCTTTCAGGATCAAGGCTCCCACTGTCCCCTTGACATATAAGTTTCCCCAGTCAAGAACCATTCCTTGACAAAACAAATATTCAAGGGATAGTGCGGATTCTTATCAAGACTAACACTTCACACAATTGGTCTTAGTTGGTCTTTGTCTCATCCAAGACATCACAACTTACCAATCTCAAATGTACAAGGGTAGAAACATTCTACACTACATTTGATAAGTGTTTTAAACCTTACTTTATGTCACTCAATGTTACAATCTTGGAGTATGACTCTAAGAATTGTTTTGGAATGAAGTATGACTCATCTTCTCGATCTTAACCAATCCAACAATTCATGACCTCTCTTTTTAGCCATAACAATGCACTAAGACGTCCTTAGATTATGAATTTGTGATATGGTTTCATAATCATTAAGATGATCATGAAATACGATACTAAAGTACTCTCCCATCCTTTCAGATTTGAGAAACTTTTATCTTCCTGCCTAATTTGATTCTTCTCATTTGTTTTGTCATACATTGTAACCTTTCCAATGTTACATAATTATACTTAACCTCATAAGTATAATCATATTTATTGATCTTTAGTAAATCATGACAAATCAATCTTTGTGGTGGACCTTGACCAGCACACACCCAGTGTACCTAATTCCTTAGTCCTTCAATTGACTCACATATACATGTGATCAAAGAATTAGTCTTAATTTTCAAAGATGAAAATTCTCATTCATCATACAATACAACTTGTATGATTCCAAGTTTCTGTCCAATTGAAACTTGGGTGATGAAAAACTTTCTTCATTTGGTAAATTCAGACACTACCACAAATGAAAGAATCAAATCCACTTTCCAATATTGTTATTACTGGAAACATATAAGCAAAAATTTTCCACAGATGTCATTGTAAGGATATTTTTAAAATAAATAAAATTAAAACCCTTTTTTTTCTTTTATTTTAAAACTTTTCGGAAAAACTTATCCTTACAATCCACATGAAAACCTTGTTGTTATCTATTCATAAGCAATATATTATAATTCTTAAGCAACAGCTCAAAATTCTGATTACCGAACCATGCGATCGAAACCCACCTTTGCAATCAGAATCAACATATACTTACTTTAAGCTTCCTATCTTTTCTTTGATTCTTAAAAACATCAGCATGTGACCCATTCACATTATGTAATAAGAATTTCCAAATAGGAACTTAATAGAGTTAGACAGTGGACTTTACCCGAAGTAGAGTCAAACCTCTTGACTTGATCAACCTTATGACCTTTCAGGTGAATAGGGCAGCTTCGCAACCAATGCCCCTTCCTTTGGCAACAAAACACATGGACCCTTTGGTAATGGCACATGAGACTATCTCAGAATTTGCCTTTCTCTTTACCATTTGGTCAACCGAGTTGACTATGTCCGATCCCTTTCCATTGGGAAGAGAAATCCTTTTCTAGATATCCAATGCTACCATTGTCAATGTCCATGTAGACTTGGGAAGTTGTTCTTTTAATCAAATTTGCTTTACTGGTGTTCCAAATCATTATTGATTCCACAACACCAAGCAAATAGATAACATCATTAAGGGTCATGTCATAGTCTGCCTCATAGTAGTCCCAAAGAGACTCACTATGTTACTAAGAAAGTGATTGAACATCCAACTTTCACGGGACTTTGACACCCAACTCTCCCGGCTTGTCAATATGTGACTTTATCTACAAGATGTGAGCACACATAGACTATGCTTGCCAATAGGGATTGAGTGACTTTAAACTTTTCAAGAACTTGTGAGTGAGGGAGAATAATTGGAGGAGGTGGAGGAAGTGAAGCATGATGTTGAGTGACACCATCTTCAAGAGATTTGGGAAGATCATAGTTGTCTGAACCAGACATCTATAATGGGAGAAAATCAAGTTAGTTGATTCAAAGTCCTTAATATAACACCCAATATGAAATATTAAGGCTAGGACCCAACACAATATTTTATAATTTGGAAGAGGGATGTCGTAATCCAAGCTATAAAATATTTGAAGGTAGGCGAATGACGATTCACCAATTTCCACCATGAAAAACGAAATAATTTATTAGGTTTTAATTGGATTTGAAATTCCTAGATCTTTTGAGATTCATTGAACTTTTCAATGGCATGTTTCAATCTCGAGTGTGCCCTCTCAAATTTTGTGAATGGGATGCCGAGGATCACAAAACAAGGTGTGAATAACCATACCAATTCACTTGGTACCCTTAATATTATCACCTAATCAATGTGCCGGTTAACCACACACGCTCCATTGATCTATGACAAACATTAAGTCACCCTCCGTGATCCTTACTAGTCCAAGTTAGTGTGCCGGTTAACCACACACGCTCCACCAACGACTTGGTAAGGTACAAAGTGTGAATTCCATGGGCTAGCACCAAATTCACATTTTTCCTAAAGTAACTAAGATTGGGAATTAAATAAAAAATATTTAGTTACTTTATAATAATCATTATACTTTTAATGAGAATTTAAAGTCATTGTCCTACCCGTTCGGCTAACGACCCTCCACCGATCAAGCAAGCGGTGGGTGAGAGTGGACACCCATTAAGTCGCCATTTTATAGGCAACAACCTTATACCCACCTTATAGACCGGCTTCGTGAATGAGACCTACTAACGGTAAAACGACTTGTACTTATACATATATATAATAATTAACCATTAATGTTATAAATAGTATAAGGGTTGAATTTAACTATTAAAACTCTAAGGGTTGGAATTAAAGTTTATTAAAGTGTGTGAAACTTTACAAATTCCAAAACTTGAGGACAAGTTTTGTAACCATCCAAAACTTTTCATTTCATAACTTATGAATTAAAGGTTCATAAAAATGAAGACTCTTCATTTTCATGTAACTTATGTGTTTAAATGTGTGTTAAAGAAAAGTGACATTTGGATATCCATAACTTGAGGACAAATTATGGACTCCATTAAAACACATAAATGATCAAGAATTAATTCTAAACAATTCAGCAAATAATTCCTATCATCTTCTAAATTCATAAGCACATGAACATGATCATCAAAATTCCAAGAATTATATGAACACATAAAAATCATGGAATTTTTTATATATGCTATTGTAAATGGATTAGAACAACCATTACACCAACTAAAAACAAGTTTTAAAACACCAAAACAGTTTAGGGTAATGTTTCTAGTCCATTTCCAGTAGCAAAAGTCGAAATTCTGCATTCTGATCATTCTACTCGCCGAGTGCACGAACCTACTCGCCGAGTAGGATGAATTTTGCCTTGAACTCGGCGAGTCCCCCCATGGACTCGGCGAGTCCATCAGCCAGACAGCAACAATTTCAACTTTTTTCACTATTTTGCGTCAAGTATCAAACAAACAAGCCTAGGCTCTGATACCACTGTTGGGTTTTGAGCAATCTAACACTTCCTAAGTGTGCATGCAACCCTAATAAACCTTGGATCTATGTTTGTCTAAATACATGCAAAATAATAATTTTCCAAGGTTCATAACCTATCTAACATGGCATGGGGTACTTTTAAACATAAAAGAATTAGATGAAATTACATACCTTTTGATGATGAGTTTGATTCCTAAGGAGTTTGAGGGCCTAGCACCAATAGTGTGAATGCCTCAAATGGAATCACAAATCACCACAAACTCTTGGAAAACTTTGAGAGAGTGTATACACACTTATAAAATCGGCCACACACAAGCACACATACTTTCTAGTTACACTAGTCACACTAGTGGCTATTTCATGCAACATAAGCATGCTTATATAGTGTACATGATTAGGGTGAAACCCTAATAACCCATGACCTTTCCTTTTTCCAAGGATCCATGGGTTAAAAGCTCCATGGATCATCCATGGACTTCTACATAAGCCTAGCCCATTAACAAATGAGTGTTAGCCCACACCATATAAAACAATAGCCCACAATTTAATTAGTCTTTCTTTTAATCTCTAAATTAATTCATAATTAATTTAAGACTAAGACTAATTAAATAACATAACCTTATATTAATATATTATAACTTATAATATATTAATAAACATATGTGTATAACTCTCATAAAATTATCCATAAATAGTTTGGATGAAATGCAACCCAAATGGACCATGCCGGGTCGGGTCAAGTATGTACCAAATAAGTTATGGACTTAGACACCTTATCCAACAAGAGTGTGGGCCGAGCCCGTATCTCTTGGTTGAGTTGATTATGATATATGCCAGTATGATAGAGTTGTCTATACTTGTTGTTTGTGTGATACTTGTATATTATGGGTTAGCAGCTGAGTGTGGGCGAGGCCCGTATCTCCCAAATAGTGGAGTGTGGGCGAGGCCTGTATCTCCCGGCTAGCGGAGTGTGGGCAAGGCCCGTATCTTCATGAGTGTGGGCGAGGCCCGTATCTCCTAGATGTATATTGTATGCTTTCCTGGTATGAGGTATTATGGGGGAACTCACTAAGCTTCGTGCTTACAGTTTTCAGTTTTGGTTTCAGGTACCTCTTCTTTGAAAGGGAAGGAGTTGGCGCGGTAGCGGTACATCACACACACCTGCTTGTATTCCGCATTATGATATCTTCCTGGGAAATTGTACTCTGACATTTTTATGATTATGACAATATTTTCTGACATGCAACATCTTTTGTGAAATGAAATGATTGTTGAATGAATTATTCCTAAATGTTTTGCTAAGTACATGTAGTGGTGTTGATTATGATGGCATGTGCGGAATTAGGAAAGATCTAGTGATTTATCATACAAATCAAGAACACATGGAGTAAATAAATCTTTGTAAGCTCTTATTAGATCTAGAAAGATTATACAAATGGGTTTGTATACAATTTCTCTCTCTAGTCTAACACTCCAAAATGGACTCTTCTTACTTACATAATGGGAGTCACTCACTTCCTATTTATAGGAAAGACTCAACCCATTTACACATACAAAGAGGAAAGCCTAAACACTACATCCAAGCATGACTTTGCACCCTAACATTCTCCCCCTCAAAGTTAGGATTGGATGTCCGGCTTTAATCTCCAACGAGCTAGCGCGATCAAGACCAAACTCCCCCTCGAAGTAACACCGGTCTTCAAATCTGCAAATGAATATTCGATAAACCCGAGAAGCTTCGAATACCCATCATTCTCCCCCTTTTTATAATCAAAAAATGATTATAAAACCCACTAAGGATGAGAAGCGCCCGAGGAATAAACTTCACGATACTCCCCCTTGATGTGTACCAAAAATCTTGCACGGAAAAACAATCACGAAAAAGCCACACAAATTTCCAATTTATGAAAAAATTTGACTTTTTGAGTGAAAGTTGCAAGATTTTTCAAAATCCGGGTAGAAATTGTCACTTTCTGAAACTTGCAGGGACCCGTTGCGCCAAAAACAGTCAAATATGCGAAACTCTAGCCCATTTGCGAAACCGGGCATAAAGCGTAAATTCGCACAAACTGCAGGGACCAAAACTGAAAATTCTGTAATTTCTCAGCTTTTATTACTCATATGCGAAGTTGGGTATAAACTGTCATTTCGTGAAAAGATCAGGGGTGCAAACTGAAACTCTTTGTGTTCTTCCCCAAATCACCATATGCAGTAAAAGACTTCGCACGTTCCATTCTTCGCACATGAAACATGAATGCGAATTATGTTTAAGAAAACTTCGCATCTTTATCCCAAGTAACCAAATATGCGAAATTGATTGAGACCCAAATGCGAAATCAATTTTTTTTTATACATTCAAATGCGAAGTGAAGTTAGAAACCCAGATGTGAACTCATTTGATTTTATATGCGAACCAAAAAAAAAATCATCAACCACACACTTGTCTCACCAAATGCGAAATCCAAGTGAACAACAAAATCGATTCATAGATGCGAACTCATCTGATTTCATATGCGAACCCAACAATTTTGTTATCTGCTATCAATCTTCGACCATCTGTAAACCGAGTTCTACCACTTGGCTTGTTGACAACCAAAATCAAAACTCCAAACATCGATTTCGCAATCGGTTCTTCAACTCAAGTTTTCAAAAACTCCCAAATCGATTTGCAGTAAATCAAAAATCACAAAATAAAAATTTGTTATTCGTCGACCTTTCGCTTTTCAGTCAAGATCGACTCCAAACTTGCGAACATTACTCCCCAATTCTCAATCAAACACCATCTAATTCATCGACAACAACAGTTCAACTAAACGGGAATTCAATTTCACGAACTTCGCTTCCTATAAACAATCAACCAAATCAAAATCCACATCAACCACTCCAAAACTGAATTAATCCATTCACGCTTCGTTTTTCAGCCAAATACACCAAATTCGAAATCAATTGTTAATCAACTATTGATTATAAACTCCAATTTTCGCTTTTCAAAACCATCAACCTCAATAATCAAGCTTTCCTTTCTAAGTCATGTATGCGAACTCGATTCTCGCTTGCAATCATCGACTTTCCAAACCATCGATTCAGAGTTCACCTTCAAGCCTTTTACTTCGCATCGATCAACTCTTGCATTAACTTTGCTTTTCATTTACCACAAAAAGTTTAATTTTCAAGTCTTGTTCAAGATACGAACATGACCCATTCACAGTGTTCGTTCATCACGAAGACAACTCATCCAAATTCGAAATTAAACTCAAAATTGAACTTGATTTCGACATCCACATCCCAAATACAACCTGTATTAACACATTTCGGCCTCTAATTCATCGATTCACCTCTTAAATCGCATCTTTTTCACAGTTTGACTTTTTAGAGTCAACGAACCAAAAACACGAAATCGATGATTCTAAGGTCCAATTTTAGATCAAAATGTGTTCCTTCAATAGTTCTTCACACATTCAGTTTGTTCTTGATCGACAATTTCATCAAAATCAAAGTATCAATTTCCGATTTCTTCATATTAACTTGATCATAATCAATTTTGTGACCGAACATAACACATAGAATTGATTCACAAGTTGAGTTCGACTATTAGATGTTAACGATTCAAAGAAATCGATAGAACTAAAACGAAAAGAATTCAATTACAAACTGACGCTTAAATGAAGAAAAGATGAAGAACAAATCCAATTGTACAACCAGATAAAGCTGGTGTACAAGTCAGGTGACGAACAGTGACATACGTCAACTAGAAGATATGAATCAATTGGCTTCAATCATTTAAATTGAATTTAATAACATTTGGACTTATTGTTTTTAGATATCAGATTGAGAAGTGGGCTTTTGTTATGAATCAATGAACAGAAGATTGTTTGGGCTTGAACAAACGAAATATGAATATGAAAGGTAATATATCGAAATTTGGTTTTTAATTTTGATTGGATTTGATCTTAAAAAAAATATTGGATCAACAATGAGTTTGAAACGGATTAGATCCAATGAGGCAAATCGATCAAAAATGAAAAACGTAAATCACAAATCGAAATCATGGATGTTTTGGAATCCATTTGAGAATTTGAGATACCTTTTTGACGAATCGAGATCCATTTTCAACGAACGAACCAAATTTGGAAGATCTTGGTTCTTTTGTTGGAATGAGAAAATCTCCAAAACGAACATTGTACCACCCAGTGAGTCGGAAGCTGAACTCATCTATGGAGGAACTCGGCGAGTCAATGCCCTGACTCGGCGAGTTCAAGGCAATCTCCTTAGATCAAGAACAGACTCGGCGAGTTGTTCATACAACTCGGCGAGTCGCAGCATAAGTGTTCTTCGGATGAAGATGGAATCGGCGAGCTGTTCATACAACTCGGCGAGTCTTAGCATAAGTGTTCATCGGATGAAGATGAACTCGACGAGTTGTTCATACAACTCGGCGAGTAGGATGAAGGACTTGAATATCAGTTTAGAAGGAGAACTCGTCGAGTCGTCGCCTAACTCGACGAGTAGAAACGGGATTCAGGACAATCGTTTGGGTAAGGACTCGGCGATGTTGGAAAGCCAACTCGGCGAGTCGGGTCAACTGAAAGTTGACTCTGACTTTGACTTAGGGCATGATCAGGGGTAAAATGGTCATTTTACCCAAAGGACAGTTAGCAGTGTTTGATTGAGTATGTTGTGGGAATTGCAGCCGGAGGATTTCCGGAGCAACAGCAGCAGCAGTAGACAGTCAGTTCCCGATCAGATCAGCAGCTACTTCGAGGTGAGTTACCTTCCAGTAGCGGTGGGTCTACGACCACAATGCCGGCCCACCAGTAGGAGTCGTATGTTAGATGATTGTCTTTGTGATATCATCTAGGTTTGCTACTACCTGATATGTTATATGCTAGCATGATATGTTATATGAGATAGAAGTAGAGATCGGTTGATAGGACCGAAGGGTAGTTCAGACACCCCAGAAATGTCTGACAGTACGTGATGATATGTTTGCATGCTGGCTTGTTATGTTATATGCTATAGAGGTAGTGGGAGGGGACTAGTCCCCGAGGATCGGTTGTTAGGACCGACGGGTAGTCAGCACCCCAGAATGGCTTGACACGGGTAGGACGGCACCCCAGAATGGCCGCACGGGTAGTCGGCGCCCCAGAATGGCCGTACCGGGTAGTCAGGCACCCCAGAATAGCCTGGTAGTAATTGTGTTATGTGTTTGCATGGTATGTGGTAGGTTGGGGGAACTCACTAAGCTTTGTGCTTACGGTTTTCAGTTTTGGTTTCAGGTACCTCCTCAGCTAGGGGAAAGGAGCCGGCGCGGTAGCAGCATGTCACACACACACACTCTCTTGTTTCCGCAGTTACAAGTTTATTTTGGGATTGATACTCTGATATTTGATTGATCGAATGTTGTGGTTTTCAACTTGGTTTTCGATGTGAAATGGTTTAATCAAACAATGTTTTAACTATTGATGCTTTTATGTAATGTTTTATAACGAAATTTTTGGACGTGAAAATTGGGTCGTTACAAGTTGGTATCAGAGCCCTGGTTTGAGGGATTCAGACACACCTTCGGGGGTGTCTGAACTCAAATCGAGGGATTAAAAGATTTTCTAAAAGAAAATGTTTTCTAAAAACTGAGAAAAGAGTTTCGAAAAAGAACGAAGTGTGTGATGTGAGCGACCGGCCGAGCTCAAGTAAGTATTCCCCAAAGTACCCATACGAGTTTATGTTATGTTTATTAGCTTTGGTAGAACAGCATGCTAGAATAGGACTAAGGATCTAGGAGTGATGCCTTATGTGCCTGCTTTATGTGTTTCAGTTGTATAAGAATTGCATGCTAGTTATTGAGTAGACAGCAAGTAGGATAGCCTGATTAGGTTATGCCTGATAGTATGAGCTTAGCACTTTATGCTAGTACAGTTCCTGTAAGCAGATAGAGTTGATTGAGATTGTTACCCTTGTCTGAATGCTGCTTGCTTTGTGCTATGTGGGACTCTGAATAATGGAAGTTAGCCATTAGGCGAATACGTCACGTCACATATGATCAAGGTTGAATAATCTTAGAGTGTCGGATTTGATCCTACTGCGCAGCTCTTGTTTGAGTCCAACCGTTGTAGGGACGAGTCGGATACTCGAAGGATTATCTGATCCTCGTCACATGTGATGGTACTCGGGTAATGGCTAATTGGCATTACAAGGAGGCCTGCAGCAGCTGAGGGCTGGATAGAGTAGAATCAGAGATTTCCCTAGGGTAAGCCCAGGATGAGTATAGCAGTGATCAGCAGTAGTGAAAGGGATCTGGTGGAGTCAAGGCATTCCTTGAAGAAGGTACGGATAGATGTGGAAGGTAGTATGGGCCCGTACTACTGAAAGTAGAGGATCCGTACCCGAACCAAGGAAGGCCAAGATAAGACCAGGGAACTTGTAAGTAGCAGTGATCCCTAAGGAAGTATCAATATCACTAATGATTGTATTATGTATTGCAGAATGGTGGTACTTCGATCGAGGCCGGTAGATGGCGGTTCAGGAGAGGGGTCAAGTTCGGGATCAGGTTCCGAGCCGGTAGATGAGGGACTACGCAAGTTCATCGCGTCAGAGATCACCAGAGGCATCCTTGAGTCGACCCCCATCCTCTTTGGGTCGATCAAGGAAGGGGTCATGGAGTTGATGGAGGATCGCCTTCGGGCATTCAGGAGTGATATGGCATCTAGCCAGTCGGGATCTCGCACACTGTCCTTCAAGGACTTCAGGGGCAGTGATGCGCCGGATTTCCATGGGGTGAAAGACCCCATTGCTGCCAGGCGATGGATTGCAGACATCGAGTCTGCACAGTTGACTAGCTTCTGCCCCGAGGGGTCGAAGGTGAGGTATGCAGCCGGGTGCTTACGGGACCGAGCCCGGGATTGGTGGGAGTCAGTGGGTGACTCGTTGGGAGCCTCGGCTATCGAGGCTATGACCTGGTTGGACTTTGTGACCAGGTTCAGGGCAGAGTTTGTGCCGGCTGTCGAGCTTCAGCAGCTGGCCAGGGAGTTCCTAGACATGAGGCAGACGACAGAGACTGTGGCGGAGATTACCGCCAAGTTCCGGGAGAGGGCATTGCTGGTGCCCCAGTACGCAGGAGATGAGGACATGAAGAGGACCCGCTACCATGACATGCTACGGGCTGATATCCGGGAGCACGTCAGTTTTTCAGCTTGCCCCACCCTAGACTCCATGATTGCCAGGGCGAGGGAGAGGGAGATAGATTTGGAGCACATCCGGAAATGGAAATCAGAGGAGGGTCAGACAGGAGGGGCTTCGGGGAAGAAGCCCAAGGGATCAGACGGGAGGCCGAAAGGCCAGTCAGGACCGAGCCGCTGCAGGAAATGCGGCAGGCCGCACGAGGGGGCGTGCAGGTTGGGATCATCGGGCTGCTACAAGTGCGGCAAGCCTGGGCACTTCAGCAGGGATTGCACTGCTCCGGCAGCAGTTATTCAGACATCTGAGTTGTTGTGTTTCCACTACAACCAGAGGGGCCACAAGAAGGCCAATTGCCCCCAGTTGACAGTTTCAGCGCCGGTGAAGGAGCCAGCTCCAGCAACCCTGCGGATCACGGATGGCCGGCAGGGCAAGGCAGAGGCTCCAGTGGTGAGGAGCCGAGCATTTCAGCTGACTACCGAGGAAGCACGCGCCGCACCCGATGTGGTGACGGGTATGATCCTTTCCCTCTATCTTATTTTTATGATGTTATGTTATTGATATGTGCTCCGTATGTATATGTATGCATTAGGATCGTTCCATGTGAACGGCCTTCCAGTTCAAGTGTTGTTCGACTCGGGTGCGTCCCGATCATTTGTTTCCCTTGCACTTAGCAAGAAGTTTCATGAGTCATCAGGCGAGTTAGATTGCCCTTTGGAGGTAGAGATTGCTGATGATCGATCGGTGCGAGCATCGATGGTATTTCGAGATTGCGTGAAACGTTTGTTTGAGGAGCGCTACTTGGTAGATTTGGTTCCCATTCCGCTGCGTGGGAACAAGGTGATTATAGGCATGGATTGGCTGAGCCCTAATGGGGCAGTGATAGATTGTGCGCAGCAGCTGGAGCGAGTCAGGACCCCAGGTGGGGGAGAGTTAGTGATTCATGGCGAGAGGCCACCTTGCGGACCTACTGTATGTTCAGCAGTGAGGGCTAGGCGCTATCTTCAGCAGGGATGCACAGGATATGTCGCGTATGTGATGGATACCCGGGAGGCGGGTAAGGCGACAGTGAGCAAGGTTCCGGTGGTTCGAGATTTTGCAGATGTTTTCCCGGAGGAGCTTCCTTGGATACCTCCGGAACGACAGGATGAGTTTAGGATTGACCTCGTTCCTGGTGTGGCTCCGATAGCCAGGGCACCGTATCGGTTGGCTCCTCCTGAGATGCAGGAGTTGTCTACACAGTTGCAGGAGCTGTTAGACAAGGGATTCATTCGACCGAGTAGTTCACCCTGGGGATCCCTGATTTTGTTCGTGGAGAAGAAGGACGGGTCGTATCGGATGTGCATAGATTACCAGGAGCTGAACAAGGTAACGGTGAAGAACCGTTACCCGCTCCCGAGGATCGATGACCTCTTTGACCAGATTCAGGGAGCATCTTGGTTCTCCAAGATTGATTTGCGTTCAGGTTATCATCAGATGAGGGTCAGGGAGGAGGATACGCAGAAGACTGCGTTTCGGACGCGCTATGGCCACTATGAGTTTGTGGTGATGTCGTTTGGGCTCACCAATGCTCCTGCCGCGTTCATGGACCTCATGAACCGCGTATGCAGACCGATGCTGGATCGGTCTATGATAGTCTTTATCGATGACATCTTGGTTTATTTCAAGACTCGGGAGGAACATGAGGAGCATCTGAGAGAGGTGTTGGAGACCCTGAGGAGGGAGAGCTTGTATGCCAAGTTCTCCAAGTGTGAGTTTTGGTTGCGTGAGGTGCAATTTCTCGGACACCTTGTCAACCAGAACGGGATTCTGGTCGATCCGGCCAAGGTCGAGGCCGTGATGAGATGGGAGGTTCCGAAGTCTCCATCTGAGATTCGGAGTTTCCTGGGATTAGCAGGCTACTATCGGAGATTTATTCAGGACTTCTCCAAGATAGTCGTATCCCTGACGCGGCTGACAAAGAAAGCCGTAGTCTTTCGGTGGGGACTTGAGCAGCAGGCTGCGTTTGAGACGCTGAGGCAGAGACTGTGCAAGGCGCCGATCTTAGCCCTGCCAGAGGGCGTAGAGGATTTTGTGGTATACTGCGACGCGTCTATTTCTTGGTTGGGCGCGATACTGATGCAGAGGGGGCATGTCATTGCCTACGCTTCGAGGTAGCTCAAGCCTCACGAGGCGAACTACCCGACGCATGACTTGGAGTTAGGGGCGGTGGTTTTTGCCCTCAAGATTTGGAGGCATTACCTCTACGGGGTTCGATGTACCATCTACACGGACCACAAGAGTTTGAGGTACCTCATGGATCAGCCGAATCTAAACATGAGGCAGCGTCGGTGGTTAGATGTGGTTAAGGATTATGATTGCGAGATCCTCTACCACCCGGGGAAGGCCAACGTGGTGGCCGATGCGCTTAGCCGCAAGGCGGCACTGATCAGGGATATATGCATGAGGATGACCGTAGTGACTCCCTTGTTGGAGCAGATTCGGGAGGCCCAACAGGAGGCTATCAAGGAGGAACATCGGAAGAGTGAGCGTGTGGTGTGTCAGGTTTCCTCCTTTGATTATGATAGCCGAGGACTATTGACACTACACCGTAGGGTGTGGGTACCGTATCACGGAGGCGTGCGCCAGATTTTGATGGAGGAGGCGCACAAGTCCCGATTCTCTATTCATCCCGGGGCGACGAAGATGTATAGGGATCTTCGTCTAGATTATTGGTGGCCCTGCATGAAGCGGGATGTGGCATGGTACGTTGAGCGCTGCTTGACCTGCAGGAAGGTCAAGGCCGAACATCAGAGACTGCATGGCAAGATGCAGCCGTTGGATATTCCACTGTGGAAATGGGAAGATATCACGATGGACTTTATCACGAAACTTCCCAGGACCGCGCGTGGAGTGGATTCGATTTGGGTCATCGTGGATCGATTGACCAAGAGTGCTCACTTTATCCCGATTCAGGAGAGCATATCGGCCAAGAAATTGGCCGACATCTATATCAGGGAGATCGTGGCGCGGCACGGGGTGCCAGTTTCAGTTATCTCGGATAGGGATGTGCGTTTTACTTCCAGGTTTTGGAAGAAATTTCATGACGAGTTGGGCACTCGTTTGCATTTTAGCACCGCCTTTCACCCGCAGACGGATGGTCAAAGCGAGCGGACCATTCGGACTTTGGAGGATATGTTACGGGCATGCGTGTTGGATTTCGGTGGTAGCTGGGATACCTATCTTCCCCTGGCCGAGTTCTCCTACAACAACAGCTACCACGCGAGTATTGACCGTTCCCCATTTGAGATGTTGTACGGTCGGAGGTGCAGGACCCCGATATGCTGGGGTGAGGTTGGCCAGAGAGTCATGGGGAGCACCGAAGTGGTGCTAAAGACGACCGAGAGGATCTAGCAGGTCCGGAGCAGGCTTCAGACTGCTCAGAGTCGGCAGAAAAGTTATGCCGACAAGCGTCGATCCGACTTGGAATTCCAAGTCGGGGATATGGTCCTCCTGAAGGTGTCGCCTTGGAAGGGCGTCATTCGATTCAGGAAGCGAGGCAAGTTAGGTCCGAGGTTCATCGGACCATTCCGAGTCATGGCCCGGGTGGGCAAGGTGGCGTATAGACTGGATCTGCCAGTCGAGCTCAGCCAAATCCACAACACTTTCCATGTTTCCCAGTTGCGGAAGTGCTTAGTGGACGATTCAGCAGTAGTGCCTTTGGAGGATATTCAGGTTGATGACAGCCTGAATTACATTGAGCGCCCAGTCGCAATCCTCGACAGGAAGTCGAAGGATTTGAGGAACAAGAGGGTGGAGTTAGTGAAGGTGCAATGGCAGCACCGCAAGGGTTCGGAATGGACTTGGGAGCCGGTGGACGAGATGATGGAGCATTATCCCAAGCTGTTTCAGGATCGAGCAGCAGACTTCGAAGACGAAGTCAAAAATAAGTAAGGGAGATTTGTAGCACCTGGTTCCTGGTATGTAAATCTTATTGAGTATTTTCCTTCTTTTTAGCCTTGGACTCGGCGAGTCATAGGTCCGACTCGCCGAGTAAGGACGGGACCCGGGACATGTTTAAGTTGGCGACTCGGCGAGTCCATATTTTGGACTCGGCGAGTCACCGCTGTTGGATGAAACCCTAAGTTTCAGGGGTTGCACCCTATTTAAACGATGTTTTGTGCCTCATATCCGCCCCCATTGCGTCCAGAACACTCCTTCTCGAAGCTCTAACTCCTCTTTTGGTAATTTGGGTGATTTTGGTGCATTTCTTTGAAGTTTTGGAGAGAAGAAGAAGGTAGATCAAGAGGAGAGGAAGAAGATCCAGAATCTTTGTGCCATTTCAGAACTTTTAGAGGTATTGGACTCGAAACCCTCTCTGTCCCTTCATTATTATCTCATTGAGAGCTTGTGATAGCCATTTCAAGGCTTCTTCTAGTCTTGACCTTTGTGTAATGAGCTTATAGTGTTGAGGGACTTCGGATCTAGGCATGTTTGGGCTCTAAGGGCTCGGATATGTAGCCTTTATGGACCCTCATTGCTTGAAAACCTTGGATCTACCATTTTAAGTACATTTTGAGCCCTAAAATCTGTATTGGTGAATATCTACATGTAAAGTTGGAAACTTTACGTGTGATTCGTGTTCTAGGAGTCCAGATCTGTGAATGGCATGGACTGGAATCGAGCAAATCTGTGTATTTAGTGGGTGCATGGCAACGACTCGGCGAGTCTGTTCGCGAGTCTCCGAGTTTGTCCCCTTTTCGTAGTGTCGAGTGAGCAGTGAGTCACGGGGTGTGACTCAGTGAGTCGGAAGCTGAACTCATCTATGGAGGAACTCGGCGAGTCAATGCCCTAACTCGGCGAGTTCAAGGCAATCTCCTTAGATCAAGAACAGACTCGGCGAGTTGTTCATACAACTCGGCGAGTCGCAGCATAAGTGTTCTTCGGATGAAGATGGACTCGGCGAGCTATTCATACAACTCGGCGAGTCTTAGCATAAGTGTTCATCGGATGAAGATGAACTCGACGAGTTGTTCATACAACTCGGCGAGTAGGATGAAGGACTTGAATATCAGTTTAGAAGGAGAACTCGTCGAGTCGTCGCCTAACTCGACGAGTAGAAACGGGATTCAGGACAATCGTTTGGGTAGGGACTCGGCGAGTCGGGTCAACTGAAAGTTGACTCTGACTTTGACTTAGGGCATGATCAGGGGTAAAATGGTCATTTTACCCAAAGGACAGTTAGCAGTGTTTGATTGAGTATGTTGTGGGAATTGCAGCCGGAGGATTTCCGGAGCAGCAGCAGCAGCAGTAGACAGTCAGTTCCCGATCAGATCAGCAGCTACTTCGAGGTGAGTTACCTTCCAGTAGCGGTGGGTCTACGGCCACAATGTCGGCCCACCAGTAGGAGTCGTATGTTAGATGATTGTCTTTGTGATATCATCTAGGTTTGCTACTACCTGATATGTTATATGCTAGCATGATATGTTATATGAGATAGAAGTAGAGATCGGTTGATAGGACTGAAGGGTAGTTCAGACACCCCATAAATGTCTGACAGTACGTGATGATATGTTTTGCATGCTGGCTTGTTATGTTATATGTGATAGAGGTAGTGGGAGGGGACTAGTCCCCGAGGATCGGTTGTTAGGACCGACGGGTAGTCAGCACCCCAGAATGGCTTGACACAGGTAGGACGGCACCCCAGAATGGCCGCATGGGTAGTCGGCGCCCCAGAATGGCCATACCGGGTAGTCAGGCACCCCAGAATAGCCTAGCAGTAATTGTGTTATGTGTTTGCATGGTATGTGGTAGGTTGGGGGAACTCACTAAGCTTTGTGCTTACGGTTTTCAGTTTTGGTTTCAGGTACCTCCTCAGCTAGGGGAAAGGAGCCGGCGCGGTAGCAGCATGTCACACACACACACTCTCTTGTTTCCGCAGTTACGAGTTTATTTTGGGATTGATACTCTGATATTTGATTGATCGAATGTTGTGGTTTTCAACTTGGTTTTCGATGTGAAATGGTTTAATCAAACAATGTTTTAACTATTGATGCTTTTATGTAATGTTTTATAACGAAATTTTTGGACGTGAAAATTGGGTCGTTACAATTTCGTGGAGTAATTTCTTGTCGAAAGATAATCTATTTTTGTATATCGTTTTTTTATTTGTGATTATTTTCTTTTCGACAGTTGTCAAATAATTTATTTTAGTGAATAGTTTTCTTTGTCGATTAGTGTTATACGGAAACATTTTATATTCCTGATATATAATGTTGAATTAGGCCTGTCAAATCGGGCCGTCGTGTCGTGTTTTTGTCTGACACGACACGACACGATGTCGTGTTTTTTTCACTAACACGAAAACGAACCAATTAAAAAACGACAACACGACACGACACGACAAAGATAATATTACATAACTGTTATTTTATTTTATTCATATTTAATCATATATAACACGATAAAAACGAAAAACACGACAAACACATGCTCAATCGTGTCAATTTCGTGTGGATTTGTAAACACGAACACGACACGACACGGCATCATGTTTTTTATACTTGACACAAACACAACACGAAAACGAATTCGAATTTTGATTTCGTCCTAATTTCGTTTCGTGTTGTGTCATAAATTGACACCCCTATGTTGAATGTTTAAACTACTGCTCGATTAAATTCATTGGAGTGTGGTGCATCAAATATAACTACACATTTTTTTATTTTCTATTGGGAGAGGTGTTCTTAATTTTAGATGTGTTTTAATGGGTAGTTGATACTGACAACATGACTTTGTTTTTTTCCTAGCAGACGGGGTGTGAAAAGTCATATGTCTATATTTTGTTGTAGATTCAATTTTGAGTCATACAAAAAATGAATTTCAAAAACAGACAAAAAGAATTAATAAGAATGATTCAATTTTTGACAAAAATCAAAATCTAGTGAAAATGAACCAAATCGAATTCAAATTCGTCTAAACCAAACCAAAACCAAATTCTAATTTGGTTTAGTTCGGTTTGGGAAACAACAAAACCAAATATTATCTTAAAAGATTAGTGTTGCAATTTTCCAAACATAAATTACAAAGTTCCAATTTTCATCGAAGTAGTGAGCGGAGACTATCCACGGTCATGTAGTCGTTTGTAGCTTTGCAGTGTTTTTTGGAGAGCATTAATTGCATGACAGCATGAGCAAGGAAACTTGAATGAACGGGAATGACAAATGAGGTATTAACGATGATCAAAATTTTGTGAGGGGCTATGGGAGTGAGAGGGTTATGAGTCATGAAAATTGAACCCTAAATTGCTAAAAACTGTAAAAAAAAAAAAAAGGGCTAAAATGTCTTTCTTTAACAACTTTTACGGATAAGGAGTAATAACGGGATAAGGAGTAATAACGGGAGGCCCATTTTGTAAAAATGAACTTCAAATAAAGCTAGAAATTTATTTATAGACGGGTTAGCCACTAACTCAACCGTTATTGTTAACCTCTTTCGTTGCTCAGTTGACAAACCATTGACACCTGGCAATCCAACTAACGCATCCTTCAATGGATTCAATTCCACAAGGTCCATCACATCATCTACAAATTGTTGTAAACAAACACTATTCAACTTGAGAAACCAGTATAATAATCGACTAAAAAAGGTGCTCAAAATTGAAAAAGGGTATAACGGACCTTTCTCTTGTGTTCATCGACATCTGTGGCTAACCTGAGCCAGGCTGAGTATAGCAAAGACTCGTAAACAGTAACATGAGGTGAATGGATGTCGTTTTGTTCACAATATCCAGAAATACGTGTGAATGTTTCTTATTTTTTTGGATACCGGCAAGCATGTTCATGAGAGTGGTTTTTCTGGCGCCACTAACTCCCATCAGAGCTGTGAGAACACCAGGCCTGAAAGCTCCACTAACACCCTTGAGTAGCAGTATTCTGTCTTTATCACCGCCTCCGTTACAGATCTAAAAAATCTAGCCCTAATTTTTCCTTTTTTTTTCAAACAACGGATCAAGATCAGAGGTTTCCCTCCACGGATCAATCAATCGAACGGAAAAACCTTATAAATGACGGTTTCTGATCTACGTGTGCCTCCGGGGTTTCTTTCCACTCCACACGGGCATTCACCAAAGCAGAGGTTTGATCGGTTCATCACCGCATCCGTTACAGATCTAAAAAATATTGCCCTAATTTTTCCTTCTTTTCAAACAACATATCAAGATCAGAGGTTTCCCTCCACAGATCAATCAATCGAACGGAAAGGGGAAGTCTTCACCGCATCTTTGGTGTTGTCGATGTGAATAGGTTAGATGGCAGCTGTGTTTAGGATATTAGGTAAGGTCCTTGTACTGTCTTGTAATTTTCTTGAACATATCCATTAGGGACTCCACTTCACACTGCTACAAAAGAGAAGAACAGAAGAGCAATCAGATTTCTAATTGAAAATGGAGCATTCTTACCTGATAACATTAAGGATACCCAATTTAATCCGCCACTTCATTACTGTCCTGGTCTTGAATGGGCATATGAGGAGATGAAGCGAGTTCAACAAGAAAGTAGATCATCATCAGGTGAGGGCTCTTGTACTATATTGTTAATGGAGCATTCTTACCTGATAACGGATTAAACGGAAAAGGAAGTCTTCATGGTTTCTGATCTACGTTCGCCTCCTAGGTTTCCCTCGAATCATCGGATGAAGTTGGAAAGGGGAAGTCTTCACTGCATCTTTGGTGGTGTCGATGTGAATAGGTTAGATGGCAGCTGTGTTTAGGAGATCAGGTAAGGTCCTTCTACTGTAATATGTAGATGATCCGCGTAGTATAATACGTATAAAAATGGTTATATGCTTAATATTATTGTACATGAAGTAATATATGTTGTACCTCTTAATTTTCAAGAAATGGGCAATATCCTTAATAATATAGTATATATATATATACTAGTAGGATACCCGGGAAATGCGGCGGTGTAAGATAGTTTGTTTCGACGATTAGTGTTATTTCGGCAGACTTTTCCAGCATAAAAAATTAAAAATATAGCGTCTGGATATTAGTTTCTTTTCGATATTTGGAGAATAGTTTATTTCACCGAGCGGGATGGACAGGTTTAGGACAATCCGAATGTATAATAATTAAATATTTATTCGTAATTTTTTTAAAGCAAAATAAATATATAAATGATGTTTTATAAAATAGCAAAAAAGACAAAATTATCAGATCATGGAGTGCACCAAGCAATTATGGGTATTAATTAATTAGTCTTGATCACTCCAAACCATTTACAATTCTATGTAATTGGTCGTTAATTGTTGTTTTTTTTGCCACTGTTTTGTAAATGGTAAATGCATTCAATTATGATTGTTATTAAAAATATGATAACTACTTCCTCTAACCAGAACAGTTATATAAGTAGTGTATTTGATAATGTCGTTAACGTTACATAAGATAATGTTTGATATTTGTGTTGCAAATTATGAAGATGAGGGTCGATGAGATCTATAACTCTTCTCATTTTTTAAATAATCTGATGAGATTTGTAAGTCTGCTCATTTCTGAAATAATGGAGAACACCCTTTTTGGCAAGAGAATGCAAAGTTCGTACTAAAAGGGTAATATGAAAGATTAAACCTTACTTTGTTGGCATAAAGATCAAGTCAATGATACCATGTAACTATATTTAACAAAAAGTTGAAAAGACGACGAGTAATTTAGAAATGACCATTTTTGTAATAGATTGTTGCCACAAGGGCCATTTATGTAACATATTTATTATAGTTAAATATTATAGGGAAAGAGTATGATGTAATTACAAAGTAAAACAGAATAATGAAGTTCATGAACAATAAACTCATTAATAGCAACAAATTGAAAAGTAAATATTATTTGATATGAAACAAATTCATAGATACAACAAAATATTACAACAATTGTTTTTGAATATGTTCGTCCGAAGATGACATAGTTTTTTGTGAATATTTACAAATTAGTGTTTATAAAGATAATTTGTTGAATGTAGCATTGTAAGGAGCAAAAGTGATACAACAAAGTACTACAATAAGTCTATGTATGTTTTGAAAAGATCAAATAGTTTTACTGCTTTGGGCATGTGTTCCTTCGTCCGCTTCGCCACGGTTTTTTGTATTTCATTCATTTAGGACGTGGTGTTTTCTATGTAGTTTCTGTGAAATGGATAAATGTTGGTTATGTGTTGGATATAAATAAACGGTTATATGTTATTCATACCTGTATGTTCTAATTGGAGTCGTTTTCCGGTTTCACGTGATTTAGTACGGGTGAAGGACTCCGTAGTTGTTGTGGTTTGCTGATCCATTGTTGTTGAAGGTGTATTTGGTGTTTTTCGAGGTGATGTGATTGTTGGTTGTGGACATTTTATGTCATTGCTTGTGGTGATTGTGAAACAGATATTTTTAATCGATGGAAGTTTTGTGCATGGTACAAAAACATTCTTTGTCAACTCTTTACAACGTTGTAGTGGATCTGGTAAGGTTTTTCCATCTTGATTGGGAAAGTGGTCTATGATTTCTTGTGCAGTGACATTACCAGACTACGGGTTGCTTCGTCAGACATGAAAATTATTGTTGTATCTCGTTTAGAAACATAACTTTTTTACCTTTTTATATAAATCATTATGAATACAATTAAAACAAATTATTAATATGGATGAAAAGATGTACTCATATTGTATTGTGAGTCTAGAATTGATTAAGATTTTTATTTAAAATAAAAAAGTTTAAGCTTAAAATAAAATACAAAATAAAAGATCATACATTTACATTAAAAACAATATCAAAATAGGAAAAAAAAATGTAATGTATACATTTACATTAAAAACAATATCAAAATAGGAAAAAAAAAATGTAATATTTAAAAAAGTAAGGATTAAAACTTATTTGTATTTGATGGTTTCGTAGTTCGATAGATTTGTAAGATAAATTAACATTTTATGTAAGGTGTATATATATAATACGTGCCTTTAGAGATTTTTTAAATTTTATAATTGATATTCGCTTCTTGTAAACTTTACAATTTAGTAAATATGTTGTCATCGTTTTATGTTTGATGTTGATGGTTTCATAGTAGTAAATATGTTGTCATTGTTTTAACTCTTTTAACTTAATTATTATAGTATGTAAGTTTATAATTTATTAATTAATTTGATAAATTAATAATAAAAAAACGTTATATTTAGTTATTTAAACATTCCAAAAGAATATATTTAAACCAAAAAAAGACTCATGTTACAAATTGTAATATTATCTAATATTTGAAAAAGAAAGTGGCCTCCAAAAATAAATTGGCGATATAAATATTATATACTAATCGAATTAATTATAAATGTTATAAATATAAATTGATGATTAAATTGTAATATATAAATGAGAAAAGACGTTTGGTGTTGAAATAATGGACCAACATATACGGTCTTTATCTAATTATTAGAATAGATTCATATTATATTATAAAATAGATTTATATTTTTCAAATTTAGCTTAATATACAATGTACTATTTCAAAAGATTATTAAACAATTTTAAAGTTTTGATCATTTCAAGGACATGTTAAAAGATATATTTATGTTATAATACTATTTTCTATGCTATTTTTTAAATCTAAGATACAAACTACTAAAAAAATTAAAGTTTTTAATCTAATTCTATTTTCTATGCTATTTTTTAATCTAAGATACAAACTACTAAAAAAATTAAAGTTTTTAGATTAAATCGTACATTGAAATATATAATACAAAAAGTATTAGAAAATTGGTTAAGATGTCTTTTCACGGTGGTGTGTATATATATATATATATATATATATATATATATATATATATATATATATATATATATGGGTTAAGTTCAAATGAGAACACTATTTAATGTGAGAACGTGAGAACACTACTTTATGTTACTATTTTTATATGAATTTAATATGTATAGTATTTTAGTAATTATAATATGAATATATTCAATGTTATATTGCTATTCTACTATAAAATTTAGATATATATGTAGTCATTTAGTAAATTCTAATGTGAATGTTAAATATGTGATTGTTCATATATTCGGTGATGAATAATGTCATAAAGTTGTACATACAACATTTTAATGTGAATATTAATGTGTGATTGTTCGTATATTTGTTGATGAATAATGTCATATCGTTGTATATATACAAAATTCATAATAAAATAGTAACATAAAGTAGTGTTCTCACGTTCTCACATTAAATAATATTCTCATTTGAACTTAACCCATATATATATATATATATATATATATATATATATATATATATATATATATATTTCAAGAGACGACAAGAAGGAGCACGTAAGGACGTTGAACGTGCTTTTGGGGTTTTGAAATCAAAATGACACATTGTTGAACATGCGGCGAGACCTTATGAGTTAGATACTCTACGATATATCATGTATGCATGTATCATAATGCATAACATGGTTGTTAAAGATAAAGGACGCAATATTGCAACGTATTCTCCTACGGAACCAAGACATGTGCAATTTCAACCAGGGACATCAGAATATTTACATAGAGTGGTTGATATTCAAAATCAACAAAAACACAAGCAACTTCGTGAAGACTTGAGGGATTACATCTATGTTGGTCACGAAGATGAAGATGAATAGTTTTAGGGCAAAAAAATGCAGGTTTTATCATCTTTTTTTTTTGTTTTTTTGTTTTATTGTTTTTTTTAGGTTTTTAAATGTTTTTGTGTTTTGTTGTAATTTTTTTAATGTTGTTTTTAATTAAGATTTATTAAAATTTTATTTTTTACTTTTCAAATATAAATAAATAAATAAACAAATTCGAAATATAGAAAAAAAACATCAAAAAGAAAAATAAAAAAAATGGAAAATAATTGGTGTTATCACATGTTATTAGATGTTGTTCATTTCCACCTTGGGTGTTATAACACCATGTATGAGTAGGATGTTGACATGGCACCTTTTAGGTGTGATAACATGTTACCCACACCTAGTAATCTAAAGAAACTAATTATCCAATTACTTGGACTCTACCCTTTCTCTTCGTTGATGTGGTCCAGATGGACCATAGCCAACTCATCACAATTGTAACAACCATGTGTCATTAACTTTCATCAAAAAACCATTACAATACTATTTAATTTATTTACAGACCAAATCTAGTGGCTATGATATAACAGGAAAAAAAAAAGGTAAATAGTAGTCCTAATTAGAGCTAACAAAATTGGCAGTATAGTTAGAATTTTCAACATGTTTAAGTTGAACAGGTCAATCCGGGTGATGAATGGATGTATTAGACGAGTAAAATGAATAGACATATTTGATGGATCAATTGGATAAATGGATTTTATTGATGAGGTGAATAAATCAAAAAAATATGTCAGAAAGACAGATGAATGGATCAATTGGGCGAATCAGATGGATTGGATAGGTAACCATGTCATTTGCAACAACAATTTTCTTATAAAATTTGGTTGCAACTGGTGGAACATTACCCTTCAACTTTGCACGAGTTAGGAAATATTTTGTAAATATTATAAAAATTCAAACGAAATTCATCGTAGTTGAGATTCATCCACATATATTATAGGTTTTACTGCCAATTTTACACACAATGCTACTAAATTTGCAGGTAAACATACATCTTCCTCCAACTTTTTTTCTCATTTCTCCTTCCGCCACTCTCTTAACAGATTCACTAATATCCCCCACTCCCCATGCTATTGATATATGAGGCCGAGGATCCTGTACGTAGTCTCAAATAACACACCATTCTTTATGTTATAATATCACATGTAAATCAAACACGACTGGACTTATTAAGTCTCTATCAACACCGACACTAACTAACCTTGTAAAATTCAGGAAGATTGTGCAGCTTGTAAACCTCATTAACAGCTTGAATCTGTTTCGTTACCTCAGCTACACCTTGCGTTGTATTTTCAACTGAAAGAAATTTACGTGTATGATCATCATTCACAAAAACCTCCCACTTGTTGAAATCAATCACATACTTGTTTCCAAAACATACAAAATAACTAAAAATGACTAATTCCAATTTAAAAAAGTTTGATAGTGAAGATTGAAGGGTTTAATCACAACCCTCGAAGACAAAATTAGATAGCTAGCCACATCATCCTTATAGCCATGTCATCCTTTTTTACCGGTGAAACCGGATAAAAAATAGTTCAATACCATTTTTGGCATGTCAACATGGACTTTATACCTTAGAGTAGGGACCTTTTAAAACAAAAGTGATGGCTATAATGATATTATCCTTTATTTTTCCTAGAACACCTTTACAAGTTTCTAAGCCTATATATGTTTTCACTATATTTGTATTAACAAAATTTGAGAAAAATACAAAAATATTTGTGAGATATAATAAATGTAGTTTTGTTTGAATGTCAAAACATAGAAAGTATACCAGTAACTTAACTCATCATCGTAAACATGGAACTTATATTGGCAAGTACGTGAAGAATGAAATTTGCAAACTTGATCCTCATTTCGTCTAGGAAATGATAATATGCATCTCTCCATTGCTTGCTGACAATCAACGTCCCAATCGTGCTCCAAAAACCAACAGCCAATCCAACGATCATACATATCACTAGGATCCAATCAGTGGTATGATCAGATTCATCATCATTGTCGGTAGTTCCACTGGTAACAGGCTGACACGATGCAAGAGGAGCCCCACAAAGTGCATTTCCAGTGAAACTTGTTTCATTGAAGGTTTGAAGCTGACTGCCTGTCGGGATTCTTCCTGTAAGATTGTTGTATGATACATTCAACAAATTCAGACCACTTAACCCAGCCAAGCTTAAAGGAATCTCCCCATTAAGATAGTTCACACACAAATCTAAAGTTTCAAGCTCTGCCATTTCACCGAAAGTGTTGGGAATTCTTCCTGTTAATTTGTTATGTGACAGATTCAGGTATCGTAAGCCTGGAAGTGACACGAGTTCATTTGGAATCGACCCAGACAAGTTGTTATTGGAAAGGTCTAATGCTGTCACTTGATAAACAATGGTGCTATATGAATAAAATCGTCCCTTTATCACCAATGATATGCTGCCTGGTTGTTGATTCTTGAATCGATCATAGTCATCATACGCGGTGGGTTTCGTTTTTCCAGAAAAGACACTGAAATTTGTAAAGCATTTCGGTAGGGACCCAGAAAGATTGTTGTCAGCAAGATCCAAGATTTGTATTGAACTGAGACCACATAATTCATCCGGGATTTCACCCTCTAACTTGTTGGAACGAAGACTCAGAATTTTCAAACTTGAATCATTTCTTCCTATTGATGCTGGTATTCTCCCCGTGAGTTCATTTCCTGCTAGCTTAATAATCAACAAGCTTTTGCAATTCAGAAGTGACAGCGGTATTTCACCCGACAATTTGTTATTTCTTATGTCAAGTGACTCCAACGAAGATACCTTTCCCAAAGATGACGGGATTCTACCTGATAATTTGTTGTTCTCTAGGCTCAAGATTACTAAAGATTCCCAATTCATCCAACAATCAGAGAGACCTCCTGATATGTTGTTGTTAGCAAGATTAAGAACACTTAGCTGTCGCGATTCTTGAATTCCAGAACACAAGAACTGATCTAGAGACCCAGAAAGATTATTGGATGAAAGATCTAAGTAATACAAATCAAGTTTACTGAAATTACGAGGTAGCTCACCATGGAAATTGTTAGAACTTAGATCTAATACTGGTCCTGGGCCAAGAAAAGTAGTGACATCTCCCAACAATCCCGTAATGTTATTATGGGATATGTTGAAGTATATAGAAGGGAAAATACTCCAGATCCAATTCGGGATGGTGTCTGATATGTTTGTGTTTGCTAAATCCAACCCTATCAAGTTTGTTTGCGATTGAATCCATGAAGGAAAAAGTGGGCCTAAATTGCAAGAACCTATTAGCAACTCATAGAGTTGGAAAGGTGGAATCCAGTTATTGACTAGGTCAAACGCTAACTTATTGCCTCCAACCAACAAAGACTTCAAGGCTGTTAGATTGGCGAAATGGTTTTGGGTCACAATACCTGTTAATGAATTGTGATCAAGTATTAGATTACTTAGTTTCCCAAGTTTTCCAATACTTTCAGGAAGACTTCCATTCAATCTGTTGTACCGAAGATCCAAATTTTCCAACGTCGATAGATTACCTAGCGAACGTGGAAGAATCCCTGTTAACATATTGTATCCAATATCAATGCTGGCCAGATTCTTCAATCTTCCTAGTTTTTCTGGGAGTCGACCAGTGAGATAATTGCGACTTAAGGCTATCAATTCCAGTTTAGGCGACTCACATTCACAAAATCTTTCAAGAAGCTCAGACACGTCTCCGGAAAAATGGTTAGACTGAAGATCAAGGGTAGTCATGTTGCAAAGACTACTAAAAGATTTAGGTATCTCCTCAACTATATAGTTGTATGATAGGTCAAGATGAACAATATGAGACATGTTCTGAAGTTTGCCAAGAATTGGATCAGAAATATGGCAGCCACTAACATCAAGAAAACGGAGGTTCCTTAAGCTAGACAGCCCGTTCAGTAAGGAAGAAGTATTTACAAAAGTGTTGGTGGAAACAAGAAGAGTCCTTAAAGAAAGCATGTTGTCAAAACCACCTTGACTTCCAAGATTTACACCACGGATAAAACAACGAGTAAGATCTAACATAGTTAATTTACGAAGACTGAAAACCCACCCAGGCAACAAACCTTCGAAGAAGTTATTCGAAAGATCCAAGACCATAAGAGAAGTAAAACTAACTCTAGTCGGCTCACTAGGAAATTGAGTTAAGCCACATGAAGCAAGGTGCAGTTCTTGCAAAGAAGGTAGAGTGTTGATCGCATGAAGCCAGTGATCTGAAGCTCCGGTGAGGTTGATGCCACTCATATCCAGGTACTGCAACTGCTTCAGATTCTCTATCCATTTTAAATTCTCCGAACGAAGATAACCGTCTTTAAGATCCAAAACAAGCAACTCCGATAGATTCCCGAGTTGATGAGGAATTTCCCCCGAGAATTGGGACATTGAGATGTTAAGATATCTCAGATTCTGAAAAGAGCCAACGAATGATGGAATCGGGGTGAATCCAAAATCGTTGCAACTCAAGTCTAGGTACCGGAGTTGTTCTAACTTTATCAAAGAAGGACTTATGATTCCTCCTAAAATTTGGTTGGTATCATTAATGTCAAATAATGATCCAAGACAATAGCCGTGCTGATCAGGTAGTCCACGAAGGTGAATCTCGTGGACGTGATGGGTGAAGTTATCGCAGACCACACCGGACCAACTGCAACAGTCGTCACCGGACCAAGAAGAGAGGCGGTTGGCACGGTCCACGAGGTTGTTCTTCAACTGGATAAGCACCGATCGTTCGGTGGCTATACATTTTACTTCATCTGAGTTCTGATTACAGAAACACAAGGTGCAAAGTGATGAAGCAAAGAGAAGCCAAAGGCAAGTTGAAGAACAAGAAACAGCGACACGTGTGAGCGACTTCATGGCAGTGAAGATAATACAAAAGGTTGAGAGAAGAAAGAATTCTTCAAAAACACACGGACCACTAAAATGAAATTTAGTCTCGATTAATAATCAAACCACTACAACCAAAAATTTGTTGATTGTGACACTATGACGTAAATATAATATTCATTTCAAAGAAATTGTTTTATGTAATATTTTGTTCTTTTAGTGTTATTTAACGTATATGTTAAGATAGACAGAAAAAGTAGATAGGAACGAAATTTACAACAGAGATGAACTTTCCTGGTGAGAATACTAAATATGGAGCCTAGTGAAATTGGGGTCAAAAGTCAAAACTCAACAAACCAGAGTCCACCCTAAATTCAGTCAATTTGTTTTTTTATAGAATGTATTATATATAAATATAAAAACTGTAAATATTTGATTTTATCATTTTATGGGTTTCTACAATATAAGAGCGTGTTTGACGGAGTGTCAAAATTATACCAAATTAAAACCAACCAACATGCTATCAACCGAACTGAAAAAGTTGGTAGCCAATATATTGGGTAGCCAACATATTTGGTTGGTAGTATCTTACCAATTGAATAATCTTGGTGTTGTAATGGTATCAAAGTTTAAATATCATGGCAATACCGTACCAACTAATTCATATTATATATATATATATATATATATATATATATATATATATATATATATATATATATATATATATATATATATATATATATATAAACGAAATTGTATTTTTCAATTGTTAATTGTGTTTAGTGTTTACAGTTTTAAGAACATTATATAAGTTATTTGGTCGCATTAGTCAATAGTTATTACCACATTAAAACACAAAATTAAAACGTTACTTTAGCTTTACTTTCAATAGAATTCTTTTGTAAATTAAAATAACTGTGTAACTAATTTCTTTGCTAAACATCAAAAATACCAAATGTATTTGTTTATTTTAAAATCTTATAATAGAAAATTAAAAGAAATCGGTATATATCATTATCAATTTGTATCAACTGAACTTATTGGTAGCCAAATATATTGGTACGGTACCGGTAGCAAATTTTTTATACCAATTATAATTGGTACGGTACACGGTTTAAGAAAAAACGAATTGGTATTGTACCAATTCCACCCCTAGATTTTTTGAGAGAATAACTTCAATAAATTATTTAAATAAGAAAAACTTCTTCGGAAGTATGAGATTAAACCATCATTTTAAACTAGAAACTCTAAATTCAAGAATTACTTCAAATAGTTTTTGAGTTTTTTGTTTTTATAAGTTTTAAGTTTTAACTTTTAAATTTAATATAACTAACATATCTCAAAAGCTTACAGTTATATTTGTCGAATATTTATTTATATAAACCAGAAAAAAAAATAAAAATAAAAATAATAAAACTCATGTTATACAATGGGGTCGAGTTTTTTTTATGTATTCTCGGCAGTTTAGTAAAAGCTAACAGAGACAATTTTGTAATTAGTTTCGTACATAATGGTCAAACCTGTCATAATACAAAAATCTTACACATATGAACTGTTTTTGAAGAAAAAACTTTACAGGGATTTTTTCTATAAATTAAAAAATTACAAGGACTAAATCTTCCAAATTCCAAAATATAAAGCCTTTTGTTGCACGGACTAATTCTATCAAGGATAAATTACATCAATCGTTCCTCGTGCATATGCAAGAAAGCATGCTTAGTCCTTATTTTTAAAAATTAAGTCGGACCGTCCCTCATTTGGTTAAAAGTTACACACTTCATCCCTCCAGACATAAAAAGACGATTTTGCCCTTAAGAATTTCTTTTTTTAATTTTTATTTATCATTTTTAGATTAAAAATAATAATAATAATAATAAATATGCACCGACCCACCCTTCCCCTTCCCTTTTCCCCAGTTTCCTTCCCTTTGTCTCATTCACTCTCGACAAACACCTAAACAACTCCTCATCCTCTTCTTTTTTCTGGCGAGACCAGCCACATCTACTCTTTTTCTTACTTTCTTTTCCGAGTGCCGGAGAATAACATCATAATCTAGTGACTCGGTCACTCAATAGGTTCGATTTTCCGGTGAAGTAACCAGGCTACCATCACAACCCACCAAGCTCTGTTTATGATGCAACGACCGGATGAGGAAGGTGTGGAGATCAGGACATGAGAAGAATGGTTTGAGGAAATCCATGGTTTTGTCATCGATGGCGGACCTGAAGCCACCGATGAGGCCATCGGTATACACCTCAAGCCCTCGTTGGAGTCGTCACCGCTACCGGAAACATGCAGCTCCACTGGCACCACCACATATCTGTGTGAGCACCAACTCCTCTGGCACCACCACCTTTCACCGCAAACACGTTCTCTTTCCCTTTCCCCAACGACCATCGAAGCTACCAATTTCAATCGATCACGATTTTATGACATCTCACCGCAATCGAAATCAGGTCCAAGGCGAATCCATCGAAATAAAATCAAACCGAACTTGAAACTCAAAATCAAAATCGAAACCTTCATCATTTTCAATTTTTGGATTTAAGAAGGACGAAGAAGAAGGGAACTGCCATTTTCATCGAGTTTGTCTCTTCAGCCTACTTCTCTCTTTGTATCGTGCTACATCTCCATCTCACTTTCCATCTATCTTGATATCGCATCAGACCCATATGTGTGTGTGTGTGTGTTTTATGTTACTCTGTTATCTCTAATCAGTAAAAATAGAGTGAGGGTTTTGGAAGTGAAGGGGCAGATGGGTTGGGGAAACTAAGAGTAGGTGTTGAAGAAGAGAGAGAGAGAGAGAGAGAGAGAGAGAGAGAGAGAGAGAGAGAGAGAGTTTGTGTGTGTATGTGTATGTATGTTTGTGTGACATCGAAGGTGGTTGTGGACTTGTGGTATTTTGCAGCTTAACTAAGAGAGATAGAGATTAGAGAGAGTTGTTTTTTTAAGTTTTAAATAATATTAAATTGATTAATAAATAAATATTCAAGGGCATTTTAGTCATTTCAAATGGGGTGTGGACTACATTTGTAACAAAAACACATTTAAGGGACGAAACATGCAAGTTTTAAGCAAACGAGGGACGGTCCGAGTTAATTTTTGAAAATAGGGACTAAACACGCTTTCTGGCATTTGTACGAGGGACTATTGGTGTAATTTACCCTTTCTAACAAATGTATAACCTTTGTTGTAGAGACTAAATCTGTCAAAAGATTTTATAAGGACTAAATCTATCAAAATATAAAACATTTGTTGTGTGGACTAAATCTGACAAAATATAAAACCTTTGTTGCAGAAACTAAATCTGCCAAAATATAAAAACTTTGTTTGTAGGGACTAAATCTATCAAAATGAAAACTTTGTTTGTAGGGACTAAATCTATCAAAATAAAAACTTTTGTTATAGGAACTAAATCTATCAAAATGTAAAACATTTGGGGCAAAATTCCAAAAAGTTAAAAACAGACAGATAGATGAGAATTATAAAAGTTATAGCTTCCGTTGCTAACTTCCAATCATAGCTACATTTTCAAACTAATTTTTTTTTTTTTTTTTTTGGTAAAATATGACCTAAAACTGCAACCTAAAATGACAATATAACCTCATTTTGTAAGCCTTTAATTATTTAATATCATGCACTGGTCATTTGTACTATATAATATTATGAAAAGTAAAAGTTAAACTCACAATAAATCATTATAATGAACGTCTTTTCATAATAGGATAAATTTTTATTAATAATAAACGCATTAAGAAATATGTTACGATTTGATCCACTTTTATAGAATTTCTCCTTCAAATCAAATTATTCATGCAGTGCCTCTTTTAAAGTCGCAGTCAATGGAGAGAGAGAGAGATACCAAACTGTCACTTTATGTGTCCATTGACCCGGTCTCTGGTTAGGAATTTTATTTATGGAAAAACTTATTTTCAATTATGTCCCACCTTATACAGGTAGAATGGTGCCAATGGGTCTCAGAAATTACAGAACATTTTTTTGTTTAGTATTAAAAACACAACACAAAACGCTATCATATTTTATTTTAATAACACGAAATTGATCTAATTAAAGACGGTATACACAGAAATATGACAAAATGAAACTATTGAGACTGATTCATAATATTGGGTGTGTGTTTGTCAAACTGAGGGATTGGATGGATGGACAATTGGACATGATAAATGGATCAAATAGAAATTGGTCCAGCATGGAGGAACCTTATTGCATTTACAAAATATTTCCCAACTCATGTTCATTGTAGTTGAGATTCATCCACATATATTATAGGTTTTACTGCCAATTTTACACACAATGCTACTAAATTTGCAGGTAAACATACATCTTCCTCCAACTTTTTTTCTCATTTCTCCTTCCACCACCCTCTTAACAGATTCACTGATATCCCCTACTCCCCATGCTATTGATATATGAGGCCGAGGATCCTGTACGTAGTCTCAAATAACACACCATTCTTTATGTTATAATCTCACATGTAAATCAAACAGAACTGGACTTATTAATTAAGTCCTATCAACACCAACACTAACTAACCTTGTAAAATTCAGGAAGATTGTGCAGCTTGTAAACCTCATTAACGGTTTGGATCTGTTTCGTTACCTCAGCTACACCTCGCGTTGTATTTTCAACCGAAAGAAATGTACGTGTCTGATCATCATTCACAAAAACCTCCCACTTGTTGAAATCAATCAGATACCTGTTTCCAAAAACTAAAATTAAACTAAAACCTTATACAAAGTTTGATGTTGTAGATTTTCAAGGGTTTAAGGTTGACACCGTTTCTGAAACTGAAGTTTTTGGCGAAGCATTGCGACCATTGAGTCTATTTGATGGACACGAATGGGAACAGTTCTTCCAAGACTTATGTGAAATTCCCTCCCTAAGGCAACTTGTATTAGCTTCTCTTCATCTTTTAGCAGCATAGACAATGGAACATCAAGATCCACAACATGAAGATCTGGTATAAGGGAAGTGGCTTTCTTCAAAAACAGGGCCAGCTCTTTCTTTCTTTCAGATGGTATAAATACTATATAATATAACTGGTTTATGTCAGGCAATCTCATTAAGAACAAATAAACAGTTGCAATGTAATACTGTCAGTGAAGCAGTCAGTACTTTAAAGATCAGGAGTTTGACAATAAAAACCTGCAAACCAAATACTGCCTAATAATATGTTGTAAAAATCTAACAAATTACACAACTATAAGTCAAATCTCAACTTTTCGTGTCAAGAAAAATAGAGTATAAAACAAAGACTTTGAACTCACAGATTACGACTTCTAAATGTCAATCTTAGTTTATATAAGAAACTTTTTCCCAATCTTTGAATCCCCTTTCCATGTAAAAATTGCAGGAATTTCCTTTATGAATGTCCCATACTGATTCACAAATTTCAAACATTTTGATTTTACTGATTTTGATCCACAAGGTCCTCATTTTCTTTGTCAATTTTATTCAGAATTTTTAGTAAAAGACGTCCATCGATCAAGTATTTTGTGATTTTAAAAGTCAGAGTTAGTACCAAGAAATGTAGGAGGTGTAAAATGTTTCAAACTGTGAGGCAAAAACAGAAAAACAAAAGAGAAATGAAACCTGGGATGTAAACATGTAATGCGTAATTGCCTTCGATGTGAGGGAAGCTCCGAATTCTACTGGCCGAATTACGCTGCAAGTAATCGAACGTTCCTGAAAAGAAACCAAAACTTATCATAAAAATTCGAACGCTCCAAGCTCCGATTTTTTTGGTGTCCTTGCTTTTTAGGGTTTAAGTACAATACGTATAGGCGTTTGCTGGACTTACCGGATGAATTGGGAGGGTTAAGAAGGTCGATAGGCGGTGGAGGAAGACTGGATGGCGGTGGTGAGTGGTTGTCAACGGAAGCGGCAAGCGGCGGTTGAGAATCTGATTCTGAGTCGGAAGAAGTGTCGCCGTACGACGCGATTAGTGCCTCCATTGCCGTGGTCGAGTGTAGCGCACGAACAACAACGCATTTGTGAAGGTCCCGGACTATACGGTTAGCAACCCAACTCAACCGAGTTTTTCTATAAAAAAAAAATTAATTTTTCTCTTTTCCTACATCATAAATACTTATAAAACTATTATTATTTTTTTTCAATATCATGTATTTGAAATTCTTTTTTTTAAATTCCTTAAACCACATTAATTTGAAATCTCTTTTTTTTAACTAATACAACTCAAAAGTTTTCTTAATTATAATTTAACACTCAAAAGTTTATAACTTATATTATATTTAATTAGCATTTATTGAAAAGTTTATTATAAAAAGACAAATCTTTTGTGTCTTATGTATTATATAAAATCTTACATGTAAGAAGGATTTAAAAATATTGTGATTCAAAAATTTCCATGTAGTTGAAGCATTCACATCCAAATATGATGATTTGAAGAAATAGGTTATTTCGATCCAAATATGATGATTTGAAGAAATGGATTATGTCGCATCGATAGTAATTGTAATATAATTTTTTCTTTCAACCAAAACAAATGAATCTTTTCTATTCTTTCTTTATATTTAGTTTCTCATTTAATCTTTATATGTGATTTGTGTGTATTACTCAATCTTGAATGTGACTCGCCAAACATCAATGTTTTGTTTGGAATATCTTTCCGATTCTTCTTTTTCAAGAAAAATATTTTGATTGCAGGTTAGTGAAGAATTGTCATCAAGTGTCTATATATGGTTGAATGGTGTTAAATGAAGAAATAAGATTAATAAAATGGATATAGGTTTTTTTATTTGAGCAAAGTTGACGAATGTTAGTTTTCTTTTAATTTAAATGTATGTTTATGTAACATCTTTATTTATATATTCAACCACCCAATGCTCTTATTTATTTGATTGTAGTTTTTCTATTTTGATTATGGTTATTTTCTATTATTTTTTTGTTGGGTTATCCTACACAACATATTTAAAAGACAATATTTAAAAGATAACATAATTTTGAACATTTGATATGTAATTATGATAGACTTATCATGATATGTTCTTCATATGAAAGTAATTTACCCTTATTACTACCACAAGAATTACATATGACATTTACGAAAATATATATATTATATGTGATTTGTTTAACATGTATATGCACCTATGTATGTTATAAATTTATAATTAAATATCTTTATGTTTAATAATTGAAGGGATTAAAATGATGCATCAAAACCAATTATTTAGACGAATATAATAATAATAATAATAATAATAATAATAATAATAATAAATATACATTTCCAAGTACCGCATTCATTTGAAACTCACACTACAACTCAAGAGTTTTCTAATTTATGTATATTTATTAGTTACAACTTAAGAGTTTTTAACTTATGATTATTAATTAGTAATCACTATTAACTTTATATTTTCCTTTCTTTTATAAGATTGTAAGGTTTTGCTCATTCAAAACATTAATGTAAATGAACAGATTTGTGATTTAAATATTAAGAGTTAATATAAATGTTATAATAGATGTTTTAGTGTTTTTATGTTATTAAAAGTTATAGTGTTTATTTTTCATATTTTTTATTATTCCTTGTGTATATATATATATATATATATATATATATATATATATATATATATATATATATTAATACAAATGTTATGATAGATGTTTTTCTATTTTTATGTTACTAAAAGTTACAGTTCATATTTTTGTTCATACATTTTGTTACTCGTTATATTATCATTCATTTGATATATAATTTACACAATTTTAAACGGTTTATAAAATTATCAAATAATTGTATATATCACATTGACTTAAAAGTTAAACTATATTTTTTTAATAAAACTAATATATTAACTATATGTTTGTTTTACATTTAACATTTTGTTTCAAAGTAGAAATATTAAATAATAATTTGGTAAAAGTTATTATTTTAACTATATAATTTTATTCTCGCGCAACAGATTCGCCTAGTTCATTTATACAACCCAAATCAAGCCAATTTTTACTCTTGTTATCAACCCAACTCAAACTCATTTTTATTAAAAAAAATATAATTTATTAAATTTTTATTTTACCAAAAATATTTATTAAAAATAAATACTTTACTAGAAATCTATTTTATATTAAAAATTTATATTTATAAAACTATATCAATCTTAGACTTATTCTATAGAGAAAATTAATGAAATATTTTGATATATTTTATTTTATTTTTTATTAAAGCTAAAGTTTATTTATTACCAAAATTTAGTTTTTAATATAAAACTAGTAGGTGATCCCACACTTCGTACGGGACGGTATTTTTTTGTTTTTATTTTTGTTTTTGTTTTTTGTTTTTTGTTTTTTGTTCTTTTTTTTATTGTTCTACTAAACTGTATTGTTGGTACTAACCGGAGATAGAAAATCGACAACAATACATACACACAAAGAAAAGGCATTTGTTTGGATCTATAATAAGTCATGCATTTTAGAATTTTAATCAAACTTGTTGGCAAAATTACATACTTTTGTTGAGAAAAAATTAAAAATTGTGTTAGATTGAGACTCTTAAAATATCCTTAGGCACCAAGAGGCATACCAGAAACCACCCGGCTCAACACTTGCAAGTGTATTAAACGGAATTTTAACAAAGTACTCCCTTTAACCCTGCTTTTAGGTCTCCTACCAATCAATGACTAAAAACCGGAAAAAAAAAAAAAAAAGACTAACCCAAATTAAAGATTATACCTTCAAACCAACAAATAAACACTAAATTTATTTTAAATAAACCAATACTTGGGAATCACAAAGCAATACCAAAAAGTTACACCAGGACATATATGTAATTGTAATTTGCAATTCTTTTTTAAATCAACATTAGGACCTTAGTACCCTTGTGGAGATGGCAACCAAAATTACATCAAACCCGCATTTGTATTCGATTGAAGGTAAACAATAAACAATAAAAATCATACTTATATATGCTATTTTTCTCAAGCAGAATAAAGAGTACCATTTCAATAGTGTAGATGATAAAGTTAGCTTCAAGCCAAATATAATTCGTTAAAACTTAAAACTAACAATTATGTCACCTGCTACTGTTTTTAAATTTTGGAGCGAAAGCCAAGCTGTAAAGATAAACAAATGGAAAAGCCAAAGGGCAAAATGGTCATTCCTAATTAAGACTACCTCAGCTTTCTACTCTTAAGAAACAACAGACTTCCGAAATTTGCACAACTTCTATAATCAATCATGGATTTAGAGAAAAAGTGTATTGGTGGTCAAAATTGACACTGAGAGAATGAGAATTCTCAAGTAAGTCTCATGCTTTCGAGTTTAATTTCTACATGAATTGATATGCTTTCGAGTTTAATTTCTACATGAACTGTTATTTTTTAGGCTTAAAAATTGGTCTTTTTTGTATTGCATTTTTTGGCATTAGGTTCGGATCAGAATATACTAACTTTAACTTCAGCCACCATTTGAATTGTAATTCTCTGATTGCTAAAGAGATTAAAAATCAGTTCACTTTTAATTTCAATTTATTAGTGGTTGAAAAATCCCAACCAAAAGATGATAAATAATAAGCAAGGTGATCTTAAATTGCATAAAAAAATGTGTTTCAACATGTCACTTTTGTGAAAATTATTAATGGCTAAAAAATTTGTTACTTTTACGTTTTTAACAAATATGTTAGTTGCACGTTCTATTAGAATATACATAACATTAATCTCTAAAAGTATGTTGATCTTGGAACCATAATTATTAAAATTGAACATTACATTGTTTTATTTTGGTTTGCATATTGAATGTCTCAGCAAAATTCTTATGCTTCCGGCTACAAATTCTCATGCTTAAGTAAATTGTAATGTTTTTTTGTGTGTACAACAATAAAGCAAGGTTTAAGAAGGTTATAAATTCTTACGAAGCTATAAATTCTAAAAGAAATAACATCAAATAAAGAAAAAAAGTTTGCTGAAGAATGGAAACTCGGTTTGAAGCCTGGTGAAGAATGGAAAGTAAGACAACGATATTCGTTTAGAATGGATTAACATTTTTTCTGTCAGAATTATTAGCAACATTATTCTATCAGAATGTGTTAGTGTTTTACAAAGATTTCAATGTTTTTATTTGATTTTTAACCTTTCTCAGTTTTATTCTTAAAAAATAAATGTAATTGTTAACCATTATTACTTGTATTTTTTCAGAATGAATGACATTTATGTACGTTCATAGTTGTATTTGTTAAGAATTAATGTAATTACTGATTTTAAGATATTAAAATTCTTTTCATATAAAATTTATATTCATTAAAAATTATTAATTTTGATAATATATGTTTATAGTATTCTGTCAGAATTTAATGTTTTTTTTCAAGAAAATCATAAAACATATTCTTTTAAAAAGTCCGAATTAATATATTTATTATCCAAAAAGTTAGATTTTTAAAGTTTAGAGAATTAATTTTTTCTTAAAATCTGTAATTTTTTTTTTAATTTATCTTAATTGACTAAAACACTTTTAGAATGAAATTAGATGGTATTTTTAATTATCTTTAATTTAATAATATGTATTAATCACTTTCTTAAAATAAGTAAGATGATAGGTCCACAATCATTCCTACGTCCACACAATAATTAGTTAAAATACAATAAACTAAGCATGCATATATATATATATATATATATATATATATGCATGTGAATGATTGGTTCATATTAATCTCTATATCCTTACAATATTTGTTGATCCACATCTGAACCTATATATATATATATATATATATATATATATATATATATATATAGGTTCAGATGTGGATCAACAAATATTGTAAGGATATAGAGATTAATATGAACCAATCATTCTAAAAATCTAAAAGTTGTATATTATTAATTTTATTCTTTAATTAGTGTTGTTAACTACCTAAATCACCTATCATCATACATATACATACTTATAAAGCTAGCATTTTTTCTTGAATCTCATGCATTTGAAACTCACTTTTTTAACTTCCTCAAACCACATTCATTTGAAACCCTCTTTTTTAACTAATTCAACTCAAAAGTTTTCTTAATTATGATTTAACACTCAAAAGTTTTATAACTTATATTATGTTTAATTAACATTTAGTGAAAAGTTTAGTATAAAAAGACAAATCTTTTGTGTTATATAAAATATTACATGTAAGAATGATTTAAAGATATTGTGATTAAAAAATTTCCATGTAGTTGAAGCATTCACATCCAAATATGATGATTTGAAGAAATAGGTTATGTCGATCCAAATATGATGATTTGAAGAAATGGATTATGTCGCATCGATAGTAATTGTAATATAATTTTTTCTTTCAACCAAAACAAATGAATCTTTTCTATTCTTTCTTTATATTTAGTTTCTCATTTAATCTTTATATGTGATTTGTGTGTATTACTCAATCTTGAATGTGACTCGCCAAACATCAATGTTTTGTTTGGAATATCTTTCCGATTCTTCTTTTTCAAGAAAAATATTTTGATTGCAGGTTAGTGAAAAATTGTCATCAAGTGTCTATATATGGTTGAATGGTGTTAAATGAAGAAATAAGATTCATAAAATGGATATAGGTTTTTTTATTTGAGCAAAGTTGACGAATGTTAGTTTTTTCTTTTGATTTAAATGTATGTTTATGTAACATCTTTATTTATATATTCAACCACCCAATGCTCTTATTTATTTGATTGTAGTTTTTCTATTTTGATTATGTTTATTTTCTATTATTTTTTTGTTGGGTTATCCTACACAACATATTTAAAAGACAATATTTAAAAGATAACATAATTTTGAACATTTGATATGTAATTATGATAGACTTATCATGATATGTTCTTCATATGAAAGTAATTTACCCTTATTACTACCACAAGAATTACATATGACATTTACGAAAATATATATATTATATGTGATTTGTTTAACATGTATATGCACCTATGTATGTTATAAATTTATAATTAAATATCTTTATGTTTAATAATTGAAGGGATTAAAATGATGCATCAAAACCAATTATTTAGACGAATATAATAATAATAATAATAATAATAATAAATATACATTTCCAAGTACCGCATTCATTTGAAACTCACACTACAACTCAAGAGTTTTCTAATTTATGTATATTTATTAGTTACAACTTAAGAGTTTTTAACTTATGATTATTAATTAGTAATCACTATTAACTTTATATTTTCCTTTCTTTTATAAGATTGTAAGGTTTTGCTCATTCAAAACATTAATGTAAATGAACAGATTTGTGATTTAAATATTAAGAGTTAATATAAATGTTATAATAGATGTTTTAGTGTTTTTATGTTATTAAAAGTTATAGTGTTTATTTTTCATATTTTTTATTATTCCTTGTATATATATATATATATATATATATATATATATATATATATATATATATATATATATATATATATATATTAATACAAATGTTATGATAGATGTTTTTCTATTTTTATGTTACTAAAAGTTACAGTTCATATTTTTGTTCATACATTTTGTTACTCGTTATATTATCATTCATTTGATATATAATTTACACAATTTTAAACGGTTTATAAAATTATCAAATAATTGTATATATCACATTGACTTAAAAGTTAAACTATATTTTTTTTAATAAAACTAATATATTAACTATATGTTTGTTTTACATTTAACATTTTGTTTCAAAGTAGAAATATTAAATAATAATTTGGTAAAAGTTATTATTTTAACTATATAATTTTATTCTCGCACAACCGATTCGCCTAGTTCATTTATACAACCCAAATCAAGCCAATTTTTACTCTTGTTATCAACCCAACTCAAACTCATTTTTATTAAAAAAAATATAATTTATTAAATTTTTATTTTACCAAAAATATTTATTAAAAATAAATACTTTACTAGAAATCTATTTTATATTAAAAATTTATATTTATAAAACTATATCAATCTTAGACTTATTCTATAGAGAAAACTAATGAAATATTTTGATATATTTTATTTTATTTTTTATTAAAGCTAAAGTTTATTTATTACCAAAATTTAGTTTTTAATATAAAACTAGTAGGTGATCCCACACTTCGTACGGGACGGTATTTTTTTGTTTTTATTTTTGTTTTTGTTTTTTGTTTTTTGTTTTTTGTTCTTTTTTTTATTGTTCTACTAAACTGTATTGTTGGTACTAACCGGAGATAGAAAATCGACAACAATACATACACACAAAGAAAAGGCATTTGTTTGGATCTATAATAAGTCATGCACTTTAGAATTTTAATCAAACTTGTTGGCAAAATTACATACTTTTGTTGAGAAAAAATTAAAAATTGTGTTAGATTGAGACTCTTAAAATATCCTTAGGCACCAAGAGGCATACCAGAAACCACCCGGCTCAACACTTGCAAGTGTATTAAACGGAATTTTAACAAAGTACTCCCTTTAACCCTGCTTTTAGGTCTCCTACCAATCAATGACTAAAAACCGGAAAAAAAAAAAAAAGACTAACCCAAATTAAAGATTATACCTTCAAACCAACAAATAAACACTAAATTTATTTTAAATAAACCAATACTTGGGAATCACAAAGCAATACCAAAAAGTTACACCAGGACATATATGTAATTGTAATTTGCAATTCTTTTTTAAATCAACATTAGGACCTTAGTACCCTTGTGGAGATGGCAACCAAAATTACATCAAACCCGCATTTGTATTCGATTGAAGGTAAACAATAAACAATAAAAATCATACTTATATATGCTATTTTTCTCAAGCAGAATAAAGAGTACCATTTCAATAGTGTAGATGATAAAGTTAGCTTCAAGCCAAATATAATTCGTTAAAACTTAAAACTAACAATTATGTCACCTGCTACTGTTTTTAAATTTTGGAGCGAAAGCCAAGCTGTAAAGATAAACAAATGGAAAAGCCAAAGGGCAAAATGGTCATTCCTAATTAAGACTACCTCAGCTTTCTACTCTTAAGAAACAACAGACTTCCGAAATTTGCACAACTTCTATAATCAATCATGGATTTAGAGAAAAAGTGTATTGGTGGTCAAAATTGACACTGAGAGAATGAGAATTCTCAAGTAAGTCTCATGCTTTCGAGTTTAATTTCTACATGAATTGATATGCTTTCGAGTTTAATTTCTACATGAACTGTTATTTTTTAGGCTTAAAAATTGGTCTTTTTTGTATTGCATTTTTTGGCATTAGGTTCGGATCAGAATATACTAACTTTAACTTCAGCCACCATTTGAATTGTAATTCTCTGATTGCTAAAGAGATTAAAAATCAGTTCACTTTTAATTTCAATTTATTAGTGGTTGAAAAATCCCAACCAAAAGATGATAAATAATAAGCAAGGTGATCTTAAATTGCATAAAAAAATGTGTTTCAACATGTCACTTTTGTGAAAATTATTAATGGCTAAAAAATTTGTTACTTTTACGTTTTTAACAAATATGTTAGTTGCACGTTCTATTAGAATATACATAACATTAATCTCTAAAAGTATGTTGATCTTGGAACCATAATTATTAAAATTGAACATTACATTGTTTTATTTTGGTTTGCATATTGAATGTCTCAGCAAAATTCTTATGCTTCCGGCTACAAATTCTCATGCTTAAGTAAATTGTAATGTTTTTTTGTGTGTACAACAATAAAGCAAGGTTTAAGAAGGTTATAAATTCTTACGAAGCTATAAATTCTAAAAGAAATAACATCAAATAAAGAAAAAAAGTTTGCTGAAGAATGGAAACTCGGTTTGAAGCCTGGTGAAGAATGGAAAGTAAGACAACGATATTCGTTTAGAATGGATTAACATTTTTTCTGTCAGAATTATTAGCAACATTATTCTATCAGAATGTGTTAGTGTTTTACAAAGATTTCAATGTTTTTATTTGATTTTTAACCTTTCTCAGTTTTATTCTTAAAAAATAAATGTAATTGTTAACCATTATTACTTGTATTTTTTCAGAATGAATGACATTTATGTACGTTCATAGTTGTATTTGTTAAGAATTAATGTAATTACTGATTTTAAGATATTAAAATTCTTTTCATATAAAATTTATATTCATTAAAAATTATTAATTTTGATAATATATGTTTATAGTATTCTGTCAGAATTTAATGTTTTTTTTTCAAGAAAATCATAAAACATATTCTTTTAAAAAGTCCGAATTAATATATTTATTATCCAAAAAGTTAGATTTTTAAAGTTTAGAGAATTAATTTTTTCTTAAAATCTGTAATTTTTTTTTTAATTTATCTTAATTGACTAAAACACTTTTAGAATGAAATTAGATGGTATTTTTAATTATCTTTAATTTAATAATATGTATTAATCACTTTCTTAAAATAAGTAAGATGATAGGTCCACAATCATTCCTACGTCCACACAATAATTAGTTAAAATACAATAAACTAAGCATGCATATATATATATATATATATATATATATATATATATATATATATGCATGTGAATGATTGGTTCATATTAATCTCTATATCCTTACAATATTTGTTGATCCACATCTGAACTTATATATATATATATATATATATATATATATATATATATATATATATATATATATATATATATATATATATATATAGGTTCAGATGTGGATCAACAAATATTGTAAGGATATAGAGATTAATATGAACCAATCATTCTAAAAATCTAAAAGTTGTATATTATTAATTTTATTCTTTAATTAGTGTTGTTAACTACCTAAATCACCTATCATCATACATATACATACTTATAAAGCTAGCATTTTTTCTTGAATCTCATGCATTTGAAACTCACTTTTTTAACTTCCTCAAACCACATTCATTTGAAACCCTCTTTTTTAACTAATTCAACTCAAAAGTTTTCTTAATTATGATTTAACACTCAAAAGTTTTATAACTTATATTATGTTTAATTAACATTTAGTGAAAAGTTTAGTATAAAAAGACAAATCTTTTGTGTTATATAAAATATTACATGTAAGAAGGATTTAAAGATATTGTGATTAAAAAATTTCCATGTAGTTGAAGCATTCACATCCAAATATGATGATTTGAAGAAATAGGTTATGTCGATCCAAATATGATGATTTGAAGAAATGGATTATGTCGCATCGATAGTAATTGTAATATAATTTTTTCTTTCAACCAAAACAAATGAATCTTTTCTATTCTTTCTTTATATTTAGTTTCTCATTTAATCTTTATATGTGATTTGTGTGTATTACTCAATCTTGAATGTGACTCGCCAAACATCAATGTTTTGTTTGGAATATCTTTCCGATTCTTCTTTTTCAAGAAAAATATTTTGATTGCAGGTTAGTGAAAAATTGTCATCAAGTGTCTATATATGGTTGAATGGTGTTAAATGAAGAAATAAGATTCATAAAATGGATATAGGTTTTTTTATTTGAGCAAAGTTGACGAATGTTAGTTTTTTCTTTTGATTTAAATGTATGTTTATGTAACATCTTTATTTATATATTCAACCACCCAATGCTCTTATTTATTTGATTGTAGTTTTTCTATTTTGATTATGTTTATTTTCTATTATTTTTTTGTTGGGTTATCCTACACAACATATTTAAAAGACAATATTTAAAAGATAACATAATTTTGAACATTTGATATGTAATTATGATAGACTTATCATGATATGTTCTTCATATGAAAGTAATTTACCCTTATTACTACCACAAGAATTACATATGACATTTACGAAAATATATATATTATATGTGATTTGTTTAACATGTATATGCACCTATGTATGTTATAAATTTATAATTAAATATCTTTATGTTTAATAATTGAAGGGATTAAAATGATGCATCAAAACCAATTATTTAGACGAATATAATAATAATAATAATAATAATAATAAATATACATTTCCAAGTACCGCATTCATTTGAAACTCACACTACAACTCAAGAGTTTTCTAATTTATGTATATTTATTAGTTACAACTTAAGAGTTTTTAACTTATGATTATTAATTAGTAATCACTATTAACTTTATATTTTCCTTTCTTTTATAAGATTGTAAGGTTTTGCTCATTCAAAACATTAATGTAAATGAACAGATTTGTGATTTAAATATTAAGAGTTAATATAAATGTTATAATAGATGTTTTAGTGTTTTTATGTTATTAAAAGTTATAGTGTTTATTTTTCATATTTTTTATTATTCCTTGTATATATATATATATATATATATATATATATATATATATATATTAATACAAATGTTATGATAGATGTTTTTCTATTTTTATGTTACTAAAAGTTACAGTTCATATTTTTGTTCATACATTTTGTTACTCGTTATATTATCATTCATTTGATATATAATTTACACAATTTTAAACGGTTTATAAAATTATCAAATAATTGTATATATCACATTGACTTAAAAGTTAAACTATATTTTTTTTAATAAAACTAATATATTAACTATATGTTTGTTTTACATTTAACATTTTGTTTCAAAGTAGAAATATTAAATAATAATTTGGTAAAAGTTATTATTTTAACTATATAATTTTATTCTCGCACAACCGATTCGCCTAGTTCATTTATACAACCCAAATCAAGCCAATTTTTACTCTTGTTATCAACCCAACTCAAACTCATTTTTATTAAAAAAAATATAATTTATTAAATTTTTATTTTACCAAAAATATTTATTAAAAATAAATACTTTACTAGAAATCTATTTTATATTAAAAATTTATATTTATAAAACTATATCAATCTTAGACTTATTCTATAGAGAAAATTAATGAAATATTTTGATATATTTTATTTTATTTTTTATTAAAGCTAAAGTTTATTTATTACCAAAATTTAGTTTTTAATATAAAACTAGTAGGTGATCCCACACTTTGTACGGGACGGTATTTTTTTGTTTTTATTTTTGTTTTTGTTTTTTGTTTTTTGTTTTTTGTTTTTTGTTCTTTTTTTTATTGTTCTACTAAACTGTATTGTTGGTACTAACCGGAGATAGAAAATCGACAACAATACATACACACAAAGAAAAGGCATTTGTTTGGATCTATAATAAGTCATGCACTTTAGAATTTTAATCAAACTTGTTGGCAAAATTACATACTTTTGTTGAGAAAAAATTAAAAATTGTGTTAGATTGAGACTCTTAAAATATCCTTAGGCACCAAGAGGCATACCAGAAACCACCCGGCTCAACACTTGCAAGTGTATTAAACGGAATTTTAACAAAGTACTCCCTTTAACCCTGCTTTTAGGTCTCCTACCAATCAATGGCTAAAAACCGGAAAAAAAAAAGACTAACCCAAATTAAAGATTATACCTTCAAACCAACAAATAAACACTAAATTTATTTTAAATAAACCAATACTTGGGAATCACAAAGCAATACCAAAAAGTTACACCAGGACATATATGTAATTGTAATTTGCAATTCTTCTTTAAATCAACATTAGGACCTTAGTACCCTTGTGGAGATGGCAACCAAAATTACATCAAACCCGCATTTGTATTCGACTGAAGGTAAACAATAAACAATAAAAATCATACTTATATATGCTATTTTTCTCAAGCAGAATAAAGAGTACCATTTCAATAGTGTAGATGATAAAGTTAGCTTCAAGCCAAATATAATTCGTTAAAACTTAAAACTAACAATTATGTCACCTGCTACTGTTTTAAAATTTTGGAGCGAAAGCCAAGCTGTAAAGATAAACAAATGGAAAAGCCAAAGGGCAAAATGGTCATTCCTAATTAAGACTACCTCAGCTTTCTACTCTTCAGAAACAACAGACCTCCGAAATTTGCACAACTTCTATACCTTAACCTATAGATCTTAGATTGGGATTTGAAGCGATTGGTTGAGAGAACAAAAGAATTGGAGGATGACTGTCGTCTCTGACATGAAAACATCTGAAGAAATAGTCCATCGTCGTGCGATTTTACTTTACGAAATTCAATTTCAGTTTGGCAACATAACATGAAAAATATATGGATTTTTTTAGTATGAAAAAGTAGATATTTTTAGAATTTTACAACTAAGCATTGTATTCATCATGTACACTGTTATATAACCGTATATAGAAGGAATGCCTAACCTCAAATTAGACTTCCATTGATAATGTCATCGAAAAAAAACCATTATAGGGAAAGTGCATAAATGTATAAAATAAAAAATAAGATAAAACAAAAGAAGGAAGATATTGACCTGAATGATATTGTTGTTTTTGATGATAGATTTGGGGTATTGATTGTTGAATCCAAAATTGAAATCAAAAAAGAAGTTGCGGCTTAAATCGAAAAACCATTACAGGGAAAGTGCGTACATGTTTAAAGTAAAAAATAAGATAAGAACAAAAGATCGAAGATATTGACCTGAATGATATTGTTGTTCTCACTTCTCGATATTTCATGAAGGTTGAGAAGGAAAAGAATGATATCTTGGGGTTTTGTTTGTGATTCAGAGGTGATTTTTTGGAGCAATCCAGAAAGACTTGGTACCATGTATGACATGAACCAAAGAATCCTAAAGTTGTCAACACTTCTAACATACACGGACCATAAACGTGAACAATAAAGCATCCAAAAACAACAAAATGAAAAGTAAAAAAATGCTTCTGATATCTAATAGTAACATAGATACAACAAAGGATTACAACAATTTTTTTACATATGTTTTCAGCAAATAAAACAGTCTTTAGTGAATATTTAGAGATTATAATTTATATATATAATGTGTTGCAAGGAGGTAATCAAAAAAGATAAAACTATATGAAAATTGGATAGATAATGGTTAAAATTAACATCATAAAGATTTTAAAGTAGATTCTATTGGAAAGGTCAATTTCACATATTTGGAATGTAAGAAAAGGAGAAAAGTCGAAATCCAAAACCGGACAGAAAATCAAAATCATATGACAGAGAGCATACCTGGAATTCAAATTGCAATTGAGTGTAGATGATTAGAGGCTACAACAGATCATAGTCGTTTTCTGGCGACAGAATTGAAATACCAAGTTTTTGATTGAGAAGGCGCCGGAGATGTCAAACCCAGAATTCAATTCCTAATTTTTGATCGAGAAGGCGTAGAAGATGTCAAATCCACACAGTCGGAAAGTTCAATGAATCTCAAAAGATCTAGAAGTTTCAATTCATTTAAAACTTAAATTTTCTTTTTCGTTTTCATGGTGGAAATTGGTAAATCGTTATTTACCTACTTTCAAATATTCTGCAACTAGATTACGGCATCCCTCTTCTAGGTTGTAGAGTATTGTGTTGGATCCTAGCCTTGATGTTTCATTTGGGTGTTACATCAAGGATTCTAATCAACTTAACTTGAATTTCTCCCGTTTTGTAGATGTCTGAATCTTACAATGGTCTTCCCAAATCCCATGGAACAAGTTTTCCAAATGGAGATGATATTCCACGATATGATCGAGGAACCAGAGATCATGCTTCACTTCCTCCACCTCCTCCAATTATTCTCCCTAACCCACAAGTTCGAAGGCTTGAAAAGTTCAAGCTCACTCAATCCCTTTTGGCAAGTAAACACAAAGATGGGAAACCTGTGTGTGCACACATCTTAGAGATGAAGTCACACATTGATAGGTTAAGGATGATGGGTGTCGATATCTCAGAGTTGTTGGCTGTTGATTGGGTTCTTCATTCGCTTCCTGAATCATATAGTGAGTTCGTTAGATAGTACTATATGATGGACCACGACGTGACCCTCATTAACCTCACCTATTTGCTTATAACTACTGAATCAACAGTGATTTGGCGTGTCGGTCAAGCAAATTTGTCTGGTGAATCAAACTCCCAAACTTCAATGGACACTGGCAACATTGGAAGTCAAGAAAGGACTAAGTATGAGATTGTCTCATGTGTTGTGCCAAAGGAGTCCATTTTCTTTTATTGCTAAGAGAAAGGGCATTGGAGACGAAGCTGTCCAAACTACCTGAGAGATCTAAGAGATGGGAAAGTCAAGACGTATGGCTCTACTTCAAGTAAAATCCAATATCCAACTCTTTTGAGTTCCTATTCTAGATTCTTGATTCATGATGTGACAAGATTACATTTTGATGTATTGTAGGATCGAAGAAAAGAGAGGAAGCTTAAGGGAAGAAGTGAGCTGAATCTAATCATGAAGAAAGTGGATTTTGATTGCATTGTTTGAAGATTGGATTTTTGAGCTACTACTTGGAGTTGGAATTGATTTCTTAGGAATATGTAATAGCATAGTTTTTCAATTGAATTGCATTGTAAGGACAAAGTTTTTTCCGCAATAAAATAATTTTTTTTGTCTTATTTATTTATCCTTGCAATGGCATGTATGAAAAATTGATGTTTGAATATTTCTACTATTAGCAATAATGGATTTGATTCTTAATTATGTTATTTGTGGAAATGTCGAGGATTTACCAAATAGGGAGAGTTTCTCATCACCCAAGTTTCAATTGGACAGAAACTTGGAATCATGCAACATGCATTGCGTGATGGATGAGAAACTTCATATTTGGGAATTAGACTAAATCTTTGGCAAAGTGTCAAGTGAAGGACTAAGAGATCGAGTACATTAGGTTGTACGTTGATCAAGTCCACCACAAGAGTGATAAAGATATTCGTCATGATTTACTAAAGCTTAGTAAATATGATTATACTTATAAGAATAAGTTTAATTCTTAGTTGGTTGAAAGAGTTTCAATGAATAGCAGAAGGAATAAAGAAGAATCAAGTAGGCAGAAAAATAAAAGTTTCTCCATTCTAAGAAGAAGGGAGAGTACCTTTTATTATGTTTTTTGATAAGTCTTAATGATTAAGAACCATATCTCAATTGATACTCTAAGTGAGTCTTAGTGCATTTGTATGTCTAAGAAGAGGAATCGAGAATTGTGGAAATGGTTAAATCAAGAAGTCAATCATACTTCATTCCAATATCAAGTCTTAGAGTTATACTCCAAGATTATGAATTGAGTGACACGTCTTTAGTAGGTTTATAACACTCAACAAATATGGAATAGGAAAAGGTCTTCTTATTCCTACACATTTGAGATTGGTAAGTTGTCTTGGATAAGACAAAGACCAACTAGAACCAATTATGTGAAGTGATAGTCTTGATAAAAACTACACTAACTCTTGAATATTTGTTTTGTCAAGGAATGTTTCTAGACAAGAGAATCTTATATGTCAAGGGTCAGTGGGAGTCTTAATGGTCTTGAAAGGTTTCAAGAACAAATCAAGAGTTAAACCTAGTTGATCATCATTAGCACACGACTTGAGGTTTAAAGCCTATCGTGGATGACATACTCTTTTTCTGTGCCATTCCAATTGAGTTAATTATGCATGTGAGTTCTATGAGTTCCCATTTGAATGCATAAAGACAAAGCACCTTGATCAATGGAAAGTACATTGATATGAAGGGGTGAGTTGCTTGGAAGACATGGTGGGCATTCATGTTACCATGAGGCAAGAAATCGAGATTGAACACGTTCGGTCCATATGAGTTTGGATCTGTCGCAAACTTTGGTTTTGGCAAATTCACATGGATAGAAACACATACACTTTAAAATCTAAGTGTCATGAGGTTTCCTCCTTCATGAAAATGATTGTAAGGAAATACTTTCACTGAGAGAGAATTTTAAAAAGATTGCAATTGTGAAAATTGTATTCTCAAATTCGATTATGATTACGGCATCCCTCTTCATAGTTCGATTGTGAGATTTAGCAATTAGTCTGAACATTTGGGACTTAGTAACATAAGTTCTGAATTTCTTTAGACACACATGTGAGCTTTCTAAGGCAAAGGTGTATGAAGTTAAGAAGCTTAGATAAAGGGTTATCAAAGCATCAAGAATTTAGAAATATGAACTTAAGGAATTCAATAAACATTGTTTTGTGGAAGTTCACATGTTTTCTGAATATATGTCAAAGCTAGTGGGAGCATAAGTGTTATGCTTGTATGGTAATAATCATCGTGTTAGTGGTAGCATGATTACTATCGCAAGTTAGCAATATTAATTATAGAAAACAAGGATTCACTTTGCCAAGTTGTAGGGGTTGAAAATTTGTTTTGCTATAATTAAGGGAGAGAATATTATACTTCATTTCAAATCTAAATGCTTAGATTGTGGAATTTTAATCAAATTTAGTCAAATATATATGAATGTTGTGTTGGAATGGTTCAACATGAGGAAATTCTATATATGGAAAGGATAATTGCATTCTCAAAATTTGGTTATGATTACGGCATCCCTTTTCATAATCAAAATTGTGAGAACATGGCAATTAGAAATATTATAGCAGAAGACTGGTAAAGTATCACGTCTTCATGTGAGACATTATGAATCATGTTCCATACGCTTCGGGTATAGGATCGATTGCATATGCTATAGTGTTTGATCATTCTAAAATTTTCCAAATGCTTAGCGCATTAAGAGGGAAAAAGGACTAGAACGGTTTTGGCTAAAATAATTAAACAACTATCAAAGGATGATCTAATGTTCGCCAAGGATTTGTTGCTTGTGAGTAGTTGGAAGTATAGTATTGGATGGACCATGTTGACATTATTTTCAATAAATAAGACTCTATTTAGAATGAGTTGTCATATGGCAAATATGGAAACGTTTCCATATTGGGAGATGGATATTGAGAGTTTATGGCTAGATTAGAAACTTTTATGCAAGAAGGATGTTCAAAGGAATGTACTTTGAATGTGAGACTTCGCGTCTATGGAATTGTCTTGTAACAATTTCCGATAGAATACCTTGGAATTTCAGTAGCCAAGTCTTGGTGACTTTTGTGTTATGACATTACGAAAGGATCGTTGCATAAAATGTTAGAAGCTGACATATTCCAAAAGTGGCAAGAATTTGGTATTCTTACACTAATGATGAGGATTAGGAATTGTGAAATGAGTTTCATTGGAAAGGTTTTCAATTGATCTATTTCACAAAGTAAGGATCATAGGTAACATAGCGTGCATGCTCGGAGCATAGGACAACTATTTTTGTAATTCAAGTAATAAGTTGATTATCCGAAACATTAAACAATGAATAATGAGTAGTCAATATGGTGTTTAAATAAAAGTGTTTTATTTACGCTCAAAAGTTTTGAGGCCATATAGGATTAAGTATTATCGTTGCGTTTCATTTTGCATGTTTTGACTTCCAGAATAACTGGGTTATTCGAACCTCCACAGTCGGTCATACGTTGGAAGTAGGTATGAAGGAAGACTGTCATGAATATGTCTGTAGATTGTCTAAAGTGTTTAGACATAGCACAAGTTTGCTGCAGAGTTCATGAGTGCTTAGATAAGATTCAAGTATTGGATTAAACCCACGCTTACTTGAATCACTTCATGGATTTATCACGGGTGATTAGTGAGACGATAACATTGTATATTCTTGAAACCAAGACGTGTGAGTTGTTATTTGCTGGTCGGTTGCACATTGATGATAAGTAGACGCACCAGTAACTTGGTGTTATAAAACTTATTGTTGTGTGCGATTCGATTAGTAGGTGCAAGCAAGCATTTGAGTCAAATTTTATCCATTCCTTTTACCCAAAGTGGGATAAAATTAATATCTATGGGCCCCTCTATGATTTAGTGATGGCATCCTAAGCGCTTGGCCAAGCCGGGACTAAGTTGATGTGTTCAATTGTAGTCTGTTGTCAGTCATCATAAATCAGATGTCGGGAAACAATACATAGACAGAGAGAATGATTTAAATCAATGTCTCGTGTCTATACAATATCTTGAGAATGAAGGAATATATAATCCCTTATCTAAAGGACACGCGTATCTGATAAGATCAAAGTTGACAACGGCTTTTGAAAGTTACGATTGTTGATCAGGTTCTGAAGTTATACAAAATAGTTATTAGACTTATCCAAGTGGGAGACTATTGGATTAATGTCTAAGTCCATAACTATTTTGGGATGTACTTGACCCGATTATGAGCATAGTCCTTTTGGGTTGCCTTCACCATAGCAATATGTAGGATGAATTAAGGAGAGAAAGGTTTAATTATGATTTATTAATATATTATGATAATAATATATTAAAGGAGAAATCATATTGTTTAATTAATATTAGTCAAGAATTAATAAAGATTAATTTTGTGGCTAAAAGAGATTGATTAAACTTAGGGGACTAGAATTGTAATTATAAGATAATTGTAATTGGGCTATGAATCACCTTGGAATAATAGGTTGGACGAATTCTATGGGGAAGCCCATTAGAAATCGTCCAAGGCATGTTCCAGAAGGGGTCCATGGGCTGCTTAGGGCTTAAGCAGTCAAATTAGGGTTTCCTTGTTAGATAACCCTAATTGTCTACCTATATAAAGAACCCTTGAGACCCAAAAAACGTGGCTAAGTGCTCCTTTAGGGTTTCCAGCCATTTTTGGTGCCTCCTCTCTCCTCCCTCTTCATCCAAGTTGCTTAGTGGTGTTTGTGACTCCATTAGAGGTGCAACACTTGAGTCACTAAGCTTTCTGAAGCCAAAGATTGATTGTTATTGCTATATAACAATCAAAGGTAATATCTAAACCCTAATTCCAGTTATAGTTTATTAGATCTAGGGTTTATGGCTTTGGATTATCAATTGCATGTTCATTAGAAAAACTAGATCCAAAGCTATTATGGTTTGCATGTACACCATAGGATTGATGTATTGCTCAAAACCCATCAACTTTGTTAATTTTGGATAAGGAAAAATTGTCGTGTAAAGAATTCGACATAACAAGGCCGCTTAATTGAAACCTTAATCAATAGACTTAATGTTATGGAAGTAGGTCGGCGGGCTGTTAAGCTGTCATAAAGGAACAAAAAACATTATTTCGTGAAATAATATTGTGTGGAAACAAGTACTGAGGTAAATCCATACTAGGGTATCGAGAGGCGACTTAGGAATCGTTATTCAGAGATGTGTTGTTGTTGTATGATTCTGGAACATAATCATCCCAAGTGGGGGATAATTGTAACGCCTGCAATTTTGGGCTAGACATTTAGAGTATAATTGTAGTAATTATACATTTTATCGAACAATTAAAATTGTTAATTAAAATAATTGTTCTTCATATGTGTTATGAGATAATAAACAATTATCGTATACACAATAAGTGGACAAATATTAGGAGTATAAAATATTTGTAGAAAAACCTGAATATATAATTTATCGTTAAACGATAAAATAAACTATAAAATAAAAGATTAATTTGGATAAATAATCTTAATGTAAGTTGTAGTAGTCGCGATGATGATTATGTGGACATAAATAATGACAAAATCTGACTTCGTATGAGTAAGTTATAATTTATCTAAGTCTAGCGTTCAAATCGATACGACAAGGTGCATCATAAAAAGTGAATCAGAGATAGGATGCTTTTCGCCAAATGATGTAAATGAAAGTCAAAGTGCTCGTCAATAGGAACGCGTCAATATAAAGACCGCCAAAATTTGACTTTGTACGAGGAAGTTTTGATTTTTCAAAGTTTCGAGTGTGACACTGTACAACAGTGTGTGATACAAAAATCGAAATTAAAATCAGTTGATTAGCCAAAACAATGTAAACGAGAGTGTAAGATCTCGTAAATACGAATCTGTTGATATAAAGACAGTCGAGAACGGAGCTCGTATGCGAAGGATATAAGCGAAACTTGGTCCCTAAGTTTCGAAACGCACGCGAAATCTATTCGTATTTGTAAAATTGAAATAGAATGTGAATTAGCTAATAGACTCTAAATGAAAGTTGTAGTACTCGTCAATACAAAGTTAGGGATATAAAGATAGTCGAAAATAGAATTCGTATTAAGAAGTTGTGAATTTCGTAGCGTTATTTATAGGTTAAGCCTCCTTGAACCGAAACACGAAAAATAAAGTGAGAATTAGTCAATAGAGTCTAAATGAAAGTTGTAGTACTCGTCGATGGCTAGGCGTTGATATAAAAATTGTCGAAAACGGAGCATATATGTGAAAGTTGTGAATTTTAGAAAAATATTAAATTCTGACCGTCAAGATTGCGACACATGACACCACAGATGAGCGACACTTGGCATAATCTGGTGGCACCCTTCCTCCCCAAGACTTGCAATAGATGGGCGACACGTGGCATCCTTCCTTCCCAAGACTTGAAAGTTATATATGAGTTTGAAACCCATTATTTTTGGATATATATATATATATATATATATATATATATATATATATATATATATATATATATATATATATTAAACATCAAAATATCATATTTGTCTAATTTAATTTCTAAACCTTCATAAATTTTTAGAATATCATATATAATTTTTTAAACATCAAAATATAATCTGTCATTTTTAAATATCAATATATCATATATGTTTTTCTTAAAAATCAAAATATAAACGATAATTAAAATATATGTTATTGTGAATATTGTAATACGAATAAAATTTTTTTACAAGTGATAAGTTATTGCTAAATTAGGGGGGAAAATGTTTAAACACCAGCACACTAAACCATTAAATTCTCTAAGGGAAGAATCAAATAGATAAGTGAAAATATATCTGTAATATACTTTTATTAATACAAGGACAAAACATATGTGTAATTTGACTCATTTGTATTTTTGAAATGGAAAAATACGTTGACACAACGTCTTAAAAAGCCAACTTTTTTCAAACTTGCAACCCCACACATAAACTCCCCTCTGGCCTCTCCGCGTGTCCTCTCCTCGCTCTGCAGTATAACCGCTCGCTCCACTCTCTAGTGTGCTGTGCTTGCCCCAAATATTCTCTAACGTTACTTTCAAGTAAGAATTTTGCTAAAATTCCGCTGTTTTGTAATGATTTATCTATCTTTGATTCGTACATCTTTGTAGACTTCCATTTCTTGACGAATCGTCATGGATTTCGTGTTTAATCTTCATTTTTCGCGTTGTCCATGTACCGATGTGATCGATAATAGGATATATCTGCTAAAAACTTACGTTTGCAATCAACAATGGTGGTGAGGATTTTTTTTCTCCATTGTTGTCTGCATCGATATCCGTGCTCACACGGATGCAAGAAAAAAATTATAGAGCGTTTAGTTTTTGTATAAATCCATTTGTTCTTTGTTTAAGGTTTTTACGAGCATTTATGACAAGTTTAATTGCGGAGATCGTGTTTAAAATTTGAAATAATTAGTTTATCGTTTTTTGTTTGTTCTGCGCATTAGTTAGATGTTGATGATCTATGAAAGCCAGCGGTTACATCTTCGTATAATGATTACTAACGGCTGTATTGATTAACTTTGGTCTGTAAATTATGTTTTAGATTGGTGTATATGTACAGTCGCTGACATGCAAAACCAAGGAGTTCTTGTTCTTTGTGTGAAGTTCAATCGCAATTATTTCTGAAGTTATTGTTTATTTACTGTAGCATCTTCTTTCCGTTCAGATTTCTTACGAACGTAACCTCAAATTGAAGCTTCAGAAGCGACAATGGCGTTCCCGAAGGAGACATCTCAGCCTGTCATTTCTATCAAACGGCCATTAGATGATGCTGATGACTGTGAACTTGACGAGTTCAGAAAACCTAAAACGGTGGCGCGGAAGTATCCCCCTCCTAAGATCAGAATCGGAGTAGAAGCAGTCCGTGATTTCCCTCCTGGTTGTGGAATCTTACAGGATTCTGATGTGAGTAAAGTAGAGAAGAAGCCATTGAAGAGATTAGAGAATGTTGAGTCCAATATTGAGCACTCGACCTCCCATGGCAAGGATAAGGTGGTGAACTCTCAGTCTTTTGAAGATAATAAACTCAATAGCTGCATTAAACCTAAAGGATTATTAGGGTTCAAGAAACCATCTTTTGGCTCAAGACAATCTGGTAAAGTGAAATTTTGGGATCCCACAAAGCAAGTGGTCCACGATTTCCCTCCTGTTTCTGGGATCAAACCAGAAAGGAAGCCTCTGAAGAATTTAGACAATTTTGACTCAGATCTCAAGAAGCTGAACTCCATTGACAAGGTTAAGTTGGTGGACAGTCATCCTTTTGAGAATAATAAACTCAAAAGCTTTAAACCTAAAGAATCAGGAATCAACAACAATCCAACTGGTAAAGTCAAATATTGGGATCCTACTTCTTCAAATGCTGGTGATACTGAAATCTCAAAACACATCAATACCGAGGAATCACGCAAGGAACAGGTTAGACGCGAAAAGATCCGTGATGCAATGATCTTGTTTGAAACAGTTTACACTCAATTATTCCAAGAAAACGGATCAAAACAACAGGGAGAAAAGATTGCTCATTGGAGGGTCCCCATGGAGGCTGCAAAGATAGTCAAACAAAAGCTGAAATGGATGAATGCTGACAAGGCATTAGGTCAAATCCGCGGTGTTCAGCCTGGCGACAGGTTCAAATTTAGGTCACAGCTTCAAATGATAGGTCTTCATTGTCAATCACATTGTGGTATAGATTACACCAAGATCAATGGGAAGAATCTTGCTATAAGTATAGTTGATTCTCATCGTTACTCAAACGCAAGTGAATCTTGTGATGTGCTGTCATATTGTGGTGAAGGTGGTGGTGGTGGTGGTGGGGTTGGGTTCTTTGGGTCTAAGCGACAGGTGGCGCCTGATGATCAAAAACTTGAAAGGGGTAATCTTGCTTTGAAGAACAGTATGGATGAGAAAAGTCCTGTTAGGGTGATTAGGAAACTTGTTGGAGTTGGAAAAAACAACACTGATGTGTTTGTGTATGATGGGTTGTACACTGTGGAGCATTGTACACAAAAAAGAGGTTCAGAAGGGAAGATGGTGTTCATGTTTCAACTACAAAAAATGCCTGGTCAACCTCAAGTTCAAAAAATGGTCAATGCTTTACACCATCATTCTACCTTTCAAATGCTTTAGTGAGTTATATGATGTTGTTGAACTATAGTTGGAAGTATATACTTGTTGTTTTAGGTAATGATTGAATCTCACAGATGCAATTTTGACCTAATATTCTTCGGCTTTGTATTACTCTTGGCCTTGTTTCTTTTAGTGCGACTTGGTTGGATTCTATTTCCTTTTTAGGCAAGACGTTTAAATATTGTCAACCCTCAAAGGGAATTATATATGATAGCAATAGTTTTTTTGTTTTTTTGTTTTTTTTTTTTTGTATTCATGGCGACAAATACTCCATCGGTTCCTTTACCTCTCGGATGTGCAATTAAATTCCAAATAAGATATTTTAACAAAAACCTAAAGGAAAGAGAATCAAGGAAGAGTAAATTCTAAAGATGGTTGTTTGTTGCATATATTGTAGGTTTCAAAACATGTTTGTAAAAAGGGTTTCTAAAGATAGATATGCTTACTACATCGAATTTCGGTGCATATTAGTACATAATGTTATTAATTTATTAATTGGGGTAATAACTTATAAGGGTAATAAACTTTACCCGTGAACATATTACCTATGTTTTCCGTGTATACGTATGACCATTCAACTTGGTTACCATGACTACAAAAAAGAAAAGACATATATGGTTAATGTAGATTTTCGGTTGAACATGAATTTTTAGTCATTTTCTCGAGTCAAGAGGCCGCTTATGCATGCGTTGGTTGACTGGAATGATGTCGGTGGTGGTGATTAGTTCTTTAGAAAGAAAGAGGAGAAAGTTGGTGGGTTGGATCCAACTGAAATTGTGGTTCTTGAGGAAGAAAAAGAAGGAAGATGGTGGGTATATAGTTAGGGTTAGATGGTTTTTTAATCATTAAAGTATTATTTTAAAATTAACACCACTTTTTGCAATAAAATAAAACAATAAGAACCAACCATTAACAAAATGAAACCACAAGAAGCTGAAACCATATGGACAAACGCATGAATATTCTATAGTTGTCCTCGATCAACTAGTTCTTGGAATCATTTAATGTTGTGTATAAAGTTGTATTCTTGAATAATAGATTTGTTAATATAATTTTAATTGAAAATGGAAACTATCTCGGTGGTTTGGTTAAAATTGTGTGTTTTGTCCCCTAATATTTTTTTGCACTCAGACCATCTTGTGGTATGATTTTGTTGCATTTTCTCTCCCTGAATGATTTTTTTAAAAAAAATTATATTATTGCTTTAGGTATTATTTATAGATTAAAAAAAAAACTAAAAATTGTAGCTCTCTCTCTCTCTCTCTCTCTCTCTCTCTCTCTCTCTCTCTCTCTCTCTCTCTCTCTCTCTCTCTCTCTCTCTCTCTCTCTCCCCGACACACACACACAAATACACATATATTTTCTTTTCTCTCATCTTCAAGACACTAAAATAAACTAAATCACTAAGACCTCATCAATAGCCACCCACCATACAATGTTTTAAAAATCGGTTTAAATCGGCAAGTCGAACCGGTTAGACCAGGAACCGGAGGAGGAAGTCGTTCAATCAGCACCGATTATATGTTTATTTATGAATCAGAATAAACCGGACGGTTTTTACAAAAACTCGGTTGAACCAGTTAAACTGAATAAAAACATATGAAAATGAACCATTTTACATAACAAACTTTGGTAGGTTTTTTCATATCTATTTAGATTTCTTTAAATAAAAATACATGATAAATATTATAAAGTTTTTTGATGTGTTTGTATTCATCTAAAACTATATTTTGCTTCCGTATTATACTTTATTTTCTTTTTGACGTATTTGGATTGGTATAAACTTATGATTATATGTCTTTTTAATGTATTTAGATTGATCTACCAATTGTATTTATGTTTATTTTTAATATTTGAACTTATGGATGTTAAAGTCTTGATTTATGTATATATGTAATAAAATAAGAAAAAAATGAAAATTATAGAAACCGGTTGACCTGACAGTCAAACCAGTTAAACCGGAAACCAGCCACAATACTAGTTTAACTAAAAAAATCGTATATTAAAACATTGTCACCATCCACTACAATTGGACAACCTCCACTAAACATAACCGGTCTGCCATCGCCTCGCATGGTGGTCACACATAATCGCATCGGTGTCGACCTCCTCTTAACCCTTATGCCCCAATTTGAAACTAAATGTTGTTGGAAACCTTCGCCCTAACACTTTGGTTGTTATTTATGATTATACTCACCAGTTTTGCTCCATCGCCACCAGTAACCTCCTTATCCCTTCAACTTCTTTGGTTTTGCTCCATGTCTGTCTCCTTTGTTGTTTCTGATGATGATACTCATCGCTTCCTTTTTTTCGATGATGATACTCACCTATGTCTCTTTGTTGGATCAGATGTAAAGCACCAACTGCCTCTTACCCTTATACCTTAATTTGAAACTCAACAACCACTTGATTGTTTCTGATATGAAAATCAACGACACCTTGGTTGTTTTCTATTTGAATCTAAACACCGCCTTGGCTATTTTTGATATGAACACCGAAGAATGAAACCCACAAACAAATCCTTGAATCTATTAAAAAAATATACAACCTTGAAGATGAAGATCCTTAAACCTACTATCATATATGTGTTCTGATACATTTTTTTAATTATTAGGATTGTTATTGTGCATTTTTTTTCTGTAACTTTTGAAGTAATTGAGATTGCTAGTAGTATTAACAATAGTGGAGGTGGTGGGATAATAGTGGTGGTGGTGGTTTCGTGGCAATGGTGGTTGAGGGTGAGAAGACTAAATATGTAAATAAACGAATTAAATAAATCAAAAAATAAATAAGCAAGAGTAGTATATTCTTTTCATGTCTGCTAGAAACTACAAAACGCAACAGAAGCATACCACAAGAAAGAACGACCTTAGTACAACAAAAAAAAAATTAAGGACCAAACACGTAAGTTTTGGCCAAAAACACATACAGTTTTAATACTTTACTCTGTTGGAAATATGTGCAGTGTCCCAACATGTTAACGATACAATAGTTGCATGAGCCTGTATGAGTTACACACTCTGCTCAAGATTATGTAGCAGGAATTTTAGGAAAAATGATATCAAATGGCCATAAATATACTTTATTTGTTCTTTAAGTAACTAAACATTTAGTTGTATTCAACTGACCAACAAACTTCTTTTTTTGTTTCCTTATACCATTGCCTATGTTTTTTAACGGGCATAACTCGTTCCCAACCTATGTGGATTCCACGTCACCAATATTGTCCATGTAGACAATGATATAATGAAACCAAAATAAATTATTGATCAATGATATAACTAAACTTTTAATTGTATTGAATGTATCACTATCTACGTGGACATGACCGATGACGTGGAGTCCATACAAATTGGGAATAAGTTATTAGAACATCCATCACTAGAGTAGTTTTAAAACTTATTATAAAATCATTGATTTGATATAAAAATGACTTTATCTCAATTTATGCAGAAAATACGGTCCAAATATGTTTTAAAATACATAAAAATGATGTTGTGCGGAATTAGGTCCCAAAATAGAAAAAATATAGATTTTTGATTAAAAGCGCGATATAGTAATCAATTTAATAATCATCACAAGTTCAAATACAAACTTACTAATTGAGGCCTTTAAAATATCATCCTTATCTTCTAAGAAACTCCTAAGTTTTCAATTTGAGTACAAGTCAAAATGAATTAGACAATGAAATGCCTAGTGAGAATACCCGAGGTTGATTCATTTAGGATGAGAAGATAACAATCTATCTCACTCGAATCAAACCCCTAAGAATATTTGAAAAAACAGTACAAAAAATTAGGGTTCTAAAGACCCAAACCCAAACCAAAATGGTATTATGTATCCCATAGTTCCAACTTAATTTATTAGCAAATACCTATAAAATCAAATCAAACTTCCAAAATGGGTAATAATTCGACAACTCAATATGCAATGCATGCATCTATTTCAAACTCATCTCCATATCATAATATGTTAACTCACCTTTTATGGTTATTAGGACTTGTGTATGAAGGACCATATTCCAAACATACACCTTGATGAATTATGTAAAAAGAACCATATTACATTCATACATATCCTAAGCTCACTCAATTGAAAGAGTAGGTAACCCATGAATCATAATACGGGTTCCACATATAGGATACCTAACCACATTTGTGAAAACTGAGGACTATCTAGAAAACTATTCACACTCAATGTAATTGTCAAATTGTATCATGTATGAAATCTATGGACTCCCAACTTTAATGAATGTGTATATGAATGCCAACACATCTTTAACTTATCAAATTTTCAAATCATCAAAACAACTTTCCAAAAAATAAACATTTTTAACTTATCAACCTTTCAAAATAATCAAAACATCTTTTAAAAAATGTAACTTCCTTGCATGAACACATAAAACATATAATAGGTACATAGCATATAGGAAAGTTATATAAACCAAATCAATCAAAATAACAAAATTTATATGAAGTTGTGCTCCTGTAAACTCACCTCAATCTAAAGGTATACTTCTTAACCATCAAAGGAAATGAAAAGCTTTCAAGGATGATTTAAGAATTTAAATGTCACCTATAAGTATCAATGGTTGTGTCAAAATCCTAATAAATATTCCATTAACTCACTTATTAAGCGCTTGATTCCAAATGTGGAATTTTATGGTTTCAAAATATTTCTTATGTTAAAACATGAACATATGCAAAAGGTGTGCATGATTTTAAATCTGTATGCAAAAGTTATGAACAAAATAATTTTGATGACGAGAGTAAAAAAGTTATATGGAATAAGTTTACAAAACAAAATAAATAATTTTTGTTACCCTCGTCAAACAGCAAGTATAAAAGAAAAAAAAAAGTTTTTTTTTTTTTTTGTTTTTGTTTTTGTGGTCACTGTGAAGAACAAAAAAAATATATTTAATTTTTGTTTTCTATTAATGATATAACAATAATTTTCATTTTCAACGTAAGATACAATACACATTATATATATAAATGTGACTGATGGTATGCTAGAAACGCTTTCGGTCAGTGGTGAATCCAAGATTATGACCAATGTGTCTAGTTTGATCGAGCTGGATAAATAGACCAATAAAAATTTTCTTTATCGGGTCGGAGTATACTTCGTCAATAAATGATTAACAATGTATATATAAAATAATAATCTAAAATTAACAATAACTAGTGAAGAAACCCCGCAAAGTAAAAAAAACCATGTTTTTCCAAAGCTGATCAAAGGAGAAATTGAGTCTATCAACTATGTCTATCTAGTAGTCTTGTATTGTGAAATAAACGACATTAGTGATCCCTCCCTCTGCGACTGCGAGACTACCTAGCACTACAAAAGAACAAACATGAAGACCTAAATCATCTAATTTTGAGTTTCAAAAATGTAATAAATTTGTACACAATGAAAAAAAAAAAAAAAGTGATTGTTGTATTTTTCATATTTGTGATGAAAAATACTTTAAAGTTTGTATTCTACTCCTCTTTGAAGAATTACTCCTGGAATGAAAAGGAAACCATTGGCAAATGTAACCAAAAGTATAACATAAGAAGAACAAAGAGGCTACAATATAAGAAAATAAAAAATTTACTCACATAAGCTGTCAAAAAGATCCACTACCAATTTTTCTCCCATGCTTAACCTTCCTGTTATCACCACTACCTTCCCTAGCTTTTATTTCTTCCTCTTCCTTCTTCAGCACTTTATCACATAGAATAAATTATTAATATGATAAGCAAAACCTTATGTTTACTACATATTCAAAAATCGATTTAACAGACCAACTGATTACTAGATTTCTGGAACATGAAATCTAGAATCAGAGGAACCATTAATTGTAAACATATATACAAATAGTTTGTGGTAAACCCCTGAAAAAGCAAAATCAAAGAAATATAGAAGGGATAAGGAAGAGAAACACATACCTGAAACAAAGGGCAACCAAGTGCAAAAAGAAAACCACTACAAACGGAATAGGATTCTTGCAGCACCTACAAAGTAAAATAGGAGGTGGCATAAAACTAATTTCCAATTAAATTCCATAAATCATTGATTTTGATTGAACTAATGAGCTTCAATTCGTAATAAGAACATCTAATTAAGCTTGCAATTATGTGCTAACAAAGCATGAAGGTGGACACCATACAACCTTCTTTTCAAATTACAGGCCTCAGTTTTATTTGAGGACAACAGATGTGACTGGGAAAGTGGAACTGCCTGAAAGCGTAAAGATGGTTATGCCTGCAGATAACGTCACTGCTGTTTTTGAACTTATTACACCAGTTGTTGTTAAACCAGGTATGTATATGGGTAAATTTGTAATTAATGTCTATCTAATATCTATGGTTTAGATTACAGGGCAAAGATTTGCATTGAGGGAAAGAGGACGAACAGTGGGTGCAGGAATACCTGATTTAGTGTGAGGCTGGCAAGTTACAGTGAGGGTAAGGATAATCATTGCACCGGCCGTGCGAATTCACAACTTGGAAGCTGCTTCAAGCCAATCGATGTTTGTGATAGTAGGCATGACACCTGCATCCCACCCTAGAAACGTAAAGAGCAGGTTGGAGTAATGGCTGGTGAAGCACAGCGCACAAATTACAATTTCGAAGAAGACAAGCATCCCAAAACCCAAACCCAACATCAAATAAACCCACGGTCCAACGTGGACAAGGAATCGTGAAGAAGAACCCACCGGAAAATCGTTAGCGGAAGAGACGTTGTCCAGATGTTGGAAGAACTTGATTGGAAGAAAAAGACGGTGAAGCTAATGTGAGAATATGATCGGTCTGGTTGAGTCGGTGGTTGAGTCGGTGAAGAAAGGAAGGAATCCAGAGTAGGTTACCAGTTTGAGAGAATTAGATTTGTGAATGCTCCAAATTGGAAGGAAAGTTAGGAGGGAAAGTAATCTTTTCATTCTTTCAATTCTTTCCTTTAGTGAAACTCGGGAACATCAATTTCTTCTATTTTCTTCTCATTTTCATCAATTTTATTTTCTTTCTCTCGTTAAGTTGAACTCGGGAACGGGGTGTAAGTGACGGATCGTTGGAGGTAGCAAATGTGGATGGAACAGATTGCTTAACAAAATGGTGCAACAACACGTATTAACAGCAGTCAGTAAAAAATAACCCACCGATTGATAAAGATAAAAAGAAAAAAATAAATAAAATTGGTCCAATAGAAAATGAGTACTGTTTACTAAGAGCTTCAAAATTAAACTATATATAATTTAGACCAGGCATAATGACTTAAAAGGTAATATATTTTTCAATTTGTACACATTTGGTCATTGAGTTTTTTTTCGTCCACATTTACCCCTTCAACTTGTTGAACTGTACACATTCAGTCTTTATGACCGGTTACTCCAAGTTAGCCGGGAAAAATGATTTAATAGGGTAATATATTTTTCATTTTATACACATTTAGTCGTTAATATTTTTGTACACATTTAGTCCTTAATATTTTTTTGATTCAAAACAAGTCATTTTTTTTACACATTCAGTACTTATGAATGTTTTCTTTAAGTTTTTCTCACAACATCTTACATGGGACAATCATTGATGAAGTGTATGAGGCTGTTGGTGTTTATGTGTAATGTCTCATTTTCACAACCAAAAAATTTCATTTTTAAATAAGGCAAAACTCCCAAATTATAAATCCATTATTAAGAAAAACCGTTTATTCTGAAATACATTTATCAAAAATCAGAGTAATATAAGAAAATGTGTAATCTTCAATAATGTTGATGAGTGTGTATAGCCATGCATTCGTCTTCCCACGACCAACGATAAAACTAGAAAACATAAACAACTGGGTAAGCACAAAGTTTAGTGAGTTTCCACCAAAATACCCAACACAACAAACGTATTATCATGCATAACTGTAACACCCAAGTTTTGAAGGCCAAGAAAGGAAAGAAAACCTTAATGTTAAGGGACGACTCGGCGAGTCCAAGGAGGAACTCGGCGAGTCAGAGCGGGATCCGGGTCGAGGAGTTAGTGACCGACTCGGCGAGTCGGTCAAGGTGACTCGGCGAGTCTGGTCTGTGTGAGGAAAACCCTAATTCTGGGGGTTGTATCCTATATAAAGGGTGTTATGTCCCTCCCTCAGCCCCCATATCATTCCAGAGGACCTGTAAACCCTATTTTCGTGTGAGCTTCCATCTTTGAGAGAAATAGCTTTTAGAGGAAGGAACTTTGGGAAGGAACTTGAAGATCAAGAAGGCTGCTTCAAAGGAGAGGTGTGTGCTCGAGATCTACTTCAGTTTGTGTTCATCTTGGAGGTATTAAGCTGCCATTTTCCCTTCTTTGCATCTAGATCTATTTTGTCATGAGATTTGGGGGTTTTATGGTTGTTTGAGACCCAAATCGGGTTAGGGGCTTAGATATGTTGTTGCCACTTCAGATCTATTGTTGGGATGGTCCAATATGTCATAAAGCATCAGGAGATGAGTAGTTGGTGAAGCCCTTTTGTCCTTAAACCAAACCCTAGTATGTTTTGAGCCTAGATCTCTTTAGTTATACGTAAAGTTTGCAACTTTACGTAGGGATTGAGCTTTGGATGTATGGATCTATGGTTTGGAGTCCCTGCACGACTCAAAATCCCTCTGCATGTTTGGAGATCTGAATGGACTCGGCGAGTCCTTTGAGTGGACTCGGCGAGTACCATGAAGATGAGGAGGAACTCGACGAGTGGGATGAACAGCTCGTCGAGTCGGATGAAGTTTGATGAACAACTCGGCGAGTTGGATGAAGATTGTCTTGTACTCGGCGAGTCTGTTCTTGGACTCGGCGAGTCAGGTCGCGAAACCCCAAACCCTTTGAGTTGAGACTCGAATCAGTGAGTCGGTTGGAGACTCAGCGAGTTGGAAAGGTCAGGACTCGGTAATCGTTGGGCTCGGCGAGTCATGTCGCGAATGGAAGGACCCTGAGTATATGAACTCGGCGAGTCGGTAAGTGGACTCGACGAGTAGGGTTGACCTGGAAAGGTTGACTTTGACCAGGACTTTGGCTTGACCAGAATTGACTTGGTTAACTGTCGGGGGTCAGTTAGACTAAGTATTGCATTGATATTGATAGCTCGGGGAGCCAGTAGAGCAGGAGTTCAGTGAGTGGTCGGGCAGCAGCTAGTGGGATCATCAGCAAGTTCAGCCAGTGCAGGTGAGTTTCCCTTTGTATGAATGGGTCTACGGCCACAATGCCGGCCCATGTAGTTATGAGTAGAAGACCTGGGGGTTAGCCCTAGGCACAGTATGCTAGTATGATATTCGGACGAGGTCCAATGATAGAGGGCGGGTGCCCAAGAGATGGTTCATGTGATAGTTTATACTTGTTGTCTGTGTGATACTTGTATGTGCCTGGTAGGGAGGTGAGTGTGGGCGAGGTCCCGTATCTCACCAATAGCAGAGTGTGTATGGTGTTCCACATCTCAGTAGCAGCAGCCCAGGGGCGAGGCCCAAGTTAGGAAAGGAGTGAGAGTGGGTTGGGCCCGTATCTCACTATCAGCAGGAGTATGGACGAGGTTCCATGACTCATCAGTAACAGGACACAGGCGGGGCCCAGAGATAGGCGAGGCCTTAGATCAAGAGCTGTTAGCATACGTTTAGCTTATGTGATGTTATGTGATATGTGTATGTGCTATTATATGTTAGTGGGCGGGGCCCTGTGACAGGCGAAGCCTAAGTGAAACAGATCTGTATCCGAGCGGGGCTCGAAGCCAGGCGGGGCCTGGAGCGGCGGGGCCGTTGTAGCGGGTGAGGCCCCGGATAGCGGGCGTGGCCCAGTGTGTGCAGTATGTGGTTATGCATGGTATGTGGTAAAGTGGGGAACTCACTAAGCTTCGTGCTTACGGTTTTCGATTTTGTTTTCAGGTACTTCCGGTAGCGGAGGGAGGAGCTCGGGGTGATCGCATGGCACACACCATGGATTAGTCAGCCTGGGAATGTTTACTCTGATAATGAACATGTGTTTTGAAAACTTATACTCAGATTATGTTTTAGAATGATGTCTTTGTTTAAAGTAATGTTTTATTAAAAGAAATTTTTGGTCTTGAATTTTGGGACGTTACAAGTTGGTATCAGAGCCTTGGTTTGAGGGATTCGGGCATACTCTCGGGTGTGCCTGAACTCAAACTGAGGGGTCGGATAAACAGTTTTCAAAAATGAAAAGACAGTTTTGTAAAAAGAATTTTTTTGAACAAAAAAAAAACAGTTTTAGAAAAGCAAAAGGAATTCAGAAAGAAAAGAACTTTGAAAAGAGAAAAGAGGTGTGGTGCATGCAATCAACCGAGCTCAAGTAAGTACCCCAAAATACCCATACAAGTTTATGTTATGATTATCAGTTGATAGAACAACATGCTAGAATAAGACTAAGGATCTAGGGATGATGCCTTATGTGCCTGTTATTTGTGCTTTTGAGCTGTATAGTAGTGCTGAGTAGACAGTAGTAGGATAGCCTGTTTAGGTTAAGCCTGAGTTATGATTTTGTGTTACATGCTAGTTCAGATTCTTGCTATGTGGATATGATTGCTTGAGTATGTTATGGTTAGATTTTCCCTTGTTCGAATGTTGCTTGCTTTGTGCATTGTGGGATTCTGAGTGATGGGAGTTAGCCATTAGGTGGATACGACACGTCACATGCGATCAGAGTTGAATAATCTCAGAGTGCTGGATTTGGTCCTATTGCGTAGCTCTCGTTTGAGTCCAACCGTTGTAGGGACGAGTCTTTTACTTGAAGGATTATCTGAGCCTCGTCGCATGTGATGGTATCCAGGTGATGGCTAATTGGCATCACAAGGAGACCTTCAGCAGCTGAGGACTGGTTTGAGTTGAGTCAGAGGTTTCCCTAGGGTAAGCCTAGGATGAGATAGTGTTGGGAGCAATATTAGTGGATAAGGGACCTGGTGGAGTCAAAGCAATTCTTGAGGAAAGTACGGATAGATGTGGAAGGTAGTATGGGCCCGTACTACTGAAAGCAGAGGATCCGTACTCGATTCGGGAAAGGCCGAGACAAGACCGGGAACCTGGTAGGGCATGTTTGGTCTCGCATCAGTGATGAGTATTCTGATAGTGGTTGTGGTATATTTTCAGCATGGTGACATTGCGAGAGAGACCAGCGGGCGGATCAGGCGCCGGAGAGGGATCAGGCTCGGGTTCAGGGGCCGAGCAGCTCGAGGAGCGGATGAGAGAGTTGATATCAGCTGAGGTTACGCGCAGTATTCTAGCTCAGACTACTATGATCTTTGGCACGGTCAAGGAGGGTATACTGGAGATCTTGGATGAGAGGCTGGGAGCCTTCCGTACTGAGATGATGGCATTGATGGGAGCGCGTACCTTGACATTTCGAGAGTTCAGAGCCTGCGGGGCACCAGATTATCATGGGGCTAGGGACCCCATTGCTAGCAGCAGATGGTTGGCGGATGTAGCCAACGCTTTTCGTACGAGCAAGTGTCCCGAGGGGGACAAGGTTAGACTCGCTTCCTGTCTTCTGAAGGACAGAGCGAGGGATTGGTGGGAGGAGATTGGTCATGCTTTGGGGGATGATGCCGCGTTGGACGCGATGACGTGGAGCGATTTCTCGGCCAGGTTCAGGGCGGAGTTTTCGCCGATGATTGAGGTGCAGCAGCTGGCACGAGAGTTTTAGGATTTGACGCAGACTACTGAGACTGTGGCGGAGATCACCGCCAAGTTCAGGGAGAGGGCTCTCCTCGTACCGCAGTATGTTGCGGATGAGGAGATGAAGAAGGCTCGGTACCATGAGATGTTGAGGGATGACATCAGGGAGTTCGTGAGCAGATCCAGCTGTAAGACGCTGGAAGATATGATTTCTCGGGCTAGAGAAAGGGAAATTGATTTGGAGCAAATCCGGAAGAGGAAGCCGGATGAGGTTCAGGTAGCTGCGGGTTTGGGCAAAAGGCCCAAGGGATCAGATTCGAGATCGAGGGATCATCAGGACCGCAGTCGGTGCGGAAAGTGTGGCAGGGCGCACGGGGGCGCGTGCAGGAGTGGTAGCGGTGGTGAGTCTGGCTGTTTCAAGTGCGGTCAGACTGGTCATTTCAGCAGGGATTGTACTGTTACCGCCGCACATGGATCAGACTTGATATGTTTTCATTGCAACCAACGGGGCCACAAGAAGGCCCAGTGTCCCAGTTTGTTCTCAGCAGGACGGGTGATGGCACCCGCCCCTGCAACCTTGAGGATCACGGATGGCCGTCAGGGCTGGGTAGAGGCACCTGCAGCAGGGAGCAGGGCTTTTCAGATGACGACCTTGGAGACGCGAGCATCGCCGGACGTTGCAGGTATGCAATTTCCATTTTCAGTTCTTTTATTTGTGCATGATTATATTGTTATGGTTCTGCATCATTATCGGTATGAGTATTTTATTTTTGTGCGGTTGATTATGGTTGAGTTATATGTCATCTGCATACCTTGGATATTCGAATGGTAGTGAGGGGATGTGCCCTGTTGGAGAAGGTTACATAGGATGCAGTATCCGTAGCATGCTTGGAAGAGACTTGGTATGTCTCGCTAGATCGGAGTTGTATAGTGTTAGAGATGGATTGGTTAGACCCCTAGTTGTGGTAAGCTTGGGTTCCTTGGCAGAATGATTATGGAATGGTAGCAAAGATCGGGGTCTCTTTTGAGTTTTGAGCAGCAAGGGGTAAGCAGGATCGAAGTGGGGGAGAATCCTTCGAGTAAGCCAGGGGAGGAGCACGCAGACCCAGATTGAGTGTGTGACCTCCGTGATGGAGAAGAAGTAGTTCAACGTTTGATGGTTTGAGGATTCAGGGTTGGGAGTTTGAGGACTCCCCACCAGTTAATGCGTGTGTTGGTAATGGTTAATGCGTGCTTGGGAATTCAGGTTGTGGATCGCCCGTAGGACTCGAGGGAGTCAGAATGAGGATCTTGAGAGCTAAAGGCACATGGGTGCCTTCGTATTAGCAGTCAGTGGTGGAAGTGTTGTAAGGCTACGGGGCAGCCGTAGCATTCACTAGCGGTCAGCAATGGATGGTGATGTAAGGCTATGGGTAAGCCGTAGCATTCCTTAGTCGCTTCGTTAGCAGAGTTGGGGCGAGGCCCTTATTTCCTAGTGATCAAATGGGGATCAGGATGGGTAGTGGTTGAGAATGATAGGGAGTTGCCTGTATAGCCCTAGCGAGGTGAGACCTTGGGAGCAGGGTTGCTCAGTAATATTGTTGGGTGGGACCCGTGGGTGAGGCCCGAGCGAGAGTGAATAGACCAGAGGGACTAGTAGGATAGAGGCGGGTGGGACCCGTGGGCGAGGCCCGTGAGTTTTAGCAGCACAGGTGGGACCTGGTAGGGACCTTAGTGTCAAGTTAGGGGATTGGGGATCCCAGGTTTGTAGTGCGTGAATGGTAGAATTGATTGAGCAGTTATAGGTGGTCGAGGTTTCTTTGGAAGTCGCTGAGAGCGACCAGTGATGGTGTTGGGACTAGCTACTGGTGGGAGCCGGTAATCCAGATATTGATAGGTTGGTAGGGACCAGAGTGGTCTCAGTTCATCCGGAAGGCAGATGAGGAATGTCAGAAATATCCAGTCAGTAGTAGTGCGGGAAGGCGGGTTATGGTGGAATTCAGTTAGTTGAGTCAAGGGGTGCTCGACACCAAGTTATGTCAAGAGAGGAGTGTCAGTGGTTACTGGCGGTAATGACCCGTACTGGATTTAGAGGGAATAAGGGATTGGTGAAGATAGGATCTTCACAGTGACTGAGGAGATAGTTGTTTTTGGAGCATCGCCTTGGGAAGGCAAGGGAATTACATGAGGAAAGAAGGGGTGAACCCCTATAGGTTCAGTTGCGGTACTCGGAAAGTACCAGAAGGATTGTCGGTTGAGTAAGTTGTGTTTCCAGAATGTTCAGGGTTAGGGTTGACCCGAGATGATTATCCGCAAGGATTGATGCTAGTCAGAATGACCAGGAGGAAGACCAGCAAAGGTAGGCAGCTGGTGTTGGATTAATTAGTGGGGTATTGGAGGCAGATCGCAGGCGGTGGGCCATGGCAAACTTCGAGGACGAAGTTTAGTTTAAGTGGGGGAGAGTTGTAACACCCAAGTTTTGAAGGCCAAGAAAGGAAAGAAAACCTTAATGTTAAGGGACGACTCGGCGAGTCCAAGGAGGAACTCGGCGAGTCAGAGCGGGATCCGGGTCGAGGAGTTAGTGACCGACTCGGCGAGTCGGCAAGGTGACTCGGCGAGTCTGGTCTATGCGAGGAAAACCCTAATTCCGGGGGTTGTATCCTATATAAAGGGTGTTATGTCCCTCCCTCAGCCCCCATATCATTCCAGAGGACCTGTAAACCCTATTTTCGTGTGAGCTTCCATCTTTGAGAGAAATAGCTTTTAGAGGAAGGAACTTTGGGAAGGAACTTGAAGATCAAGAAGGCTGCTTCAAAGGAGAGGTGTGTGCTCAAGATCTACTTCAGTTTGTGTTCATCTTGGAGGTATTAAGCTGTCATTTTCCCTTCTTTGCATCTAGATCTATTTTGTCATGAGATTTGGGGGTTTTATGGTTGTTTGAGACCCAAATCGGGTTAGGGGCTTAGATATGTTGTTGCCACTTCAGATCTATTGTTGGGATGGTCCAATATGTCATAAAGCATCAGGAGATGAGTAGTTGGTGAAGCCCTTTTGTCCTTAAACCAAACCCTAGTATGTTTTGAGCCTAGATCTCTTTAGTTATACGTAAAGTTTGCAACTTTACGTAGGGATTGAGCTTTGGATGTATGGATCTATGGTTTGGAGTCCCTGCACGACTCAAAATCCCTCTGCATGTTTGGAGATCTGAATGGACTCGGCGAGTCCTTTGAGTGGACTCGGCGAGTACCATGAAGATGAGGAGGAACTCGACGAGTGGGATGAACAGCTCGTCGAGTCGGATGAAGTTTGATGAACAACTCGGCGAGTTGGATGAAGATTGTCTTGTACTCGGCGAGTCTGTTCTTGGACTCGGCGAGTCAGGTCGCGAAACCCCAAACCCTTTGAGTTGAGACTCGAATCAGTGAGTCGGTTGGAGACTCAGCGAGTTGGAAAGGTCAGGACTCGGTAATCGTTGGGCTCGGCGAGTCATGTCGCGAATGGAAGGACCCTGAGTATATGAACTCGGCGAGTCGGTAAGTGGACTCGACGAGTAGGGTTGACCTGGAAAGGTTGACTTTGACCAGGACTTTGGCTTGACCAGAATTGACTTGGTTAACTGTCGGGGGTCAGTTAGACTAAGTATTGCATTGATATTGATAGCTCGGGGAGCCAGTAGAGCAGGAGTTCAGTGAGTGGTCGGGCAGCAGCTAGTGGGATCATCAGCAAGTTCAGCCAGTGCAGGTGAGTTTCCCTTTGTATGAATGGGTCTACGGCCACAATGCCGGCCCATGTAGTTATGAGTAGAAGACCTGGGGGTTAGCCCTAGGCACAGTATGCTAGTATGATATTCGGACGAGGTCCAATGATAGAGGGCGGGTGCCCAAGAGATGGTTCATGTGATAGTTTATACTTGTTGTCTGTGTGATACTTGTATGTGCCTGGTAGGGAGGTGAGTGTGGGCGAGGTCCCGTATCTCACCAATAGCAGAGTGTGTATGGTGTTCCACATCTCAGTAGCAGCAGCCCAGGGGCGAGGCCCAAGTTAGGAAAGGAGTGAGAGTGGGTTGGGCCCGTATCTCACTATCAGCAGGAGTATGGACGAGGTTCCATGACTCATCAGTAACAGGACACAGGCGGGGCCCAGAGATAGGCGAGGCCTTAGATCAAGAGCTGTTAGCATACGTTTAGCTTATGTGATGTTATGTGATATGTGTATGTGCTATTATATGTTAGTGGGCGGGGCCCTGTGACAGGCGAAGCCTAAGTGAAACAGATCTGTATCTGAGCGGGGCTCGAAGCCAGGCGGGGCCTGGAGCGGCGGGGCCGTTGTAGCGGGCGAGGCCCCGGATAGCGGGCGTGGCCCAGTGTGTGCAGTATGTGGTTATGCATGGTATGTGGTAAAGTGGGGAACTCACTAAGCTTCGTGCTTACGGTTTTCAGTTTTGTTTTCAGGTACTTCCGGTAGCGGAGGGAGGTGCTCGGGGTGATCGCATGACACACACCATGGATTAGTCAGCTTGGGAATGTTTACTCTGATAATGAACATGTGTTTTGAAAACTTATACTCAGATTATGTTTTAGAATGATGTCTTTGTTTAAAGTAATGTTTTATTAAAAGAAATTTTTGGTCTTGAATTTTGGGACGTTACAATAACGGACCCACACTCATTACTCATTAGATTGGTATACCTTGGCCCAATCAGTCATAGGACTGGAATGCCAACATGCAACAGGTCCAATCAGTAATCGGACTGTAATACTCAGGGTTTGTTGGTATGACGCCTTAATCCAACCGCTCTTCTCGAGTCTTCGTGCCTAAAGCTTATAGCCGGCCCGCACCAGGTATCTTGCTTACAACATATAGCAGGACCACCTGAAACTATCCCACCACCATATGACTATACCACATAAGATGCCGTGAGAAAAACCTAAAGAAATCATTCATAAGTACTGGATGAATAAAAAAACAAAAATGACTTATTTTTCAATAAAAAAATATTAATGACTAAATGTGTACAAAAATATTAAGGACTAAATGTGTACAAAATGATAAATATATTACCCTATTAAGTCATTTTTATCGGCTAATCTGGAGTAGCCGGTCTTAAGGACTAAATGTGTACAGTTTAACAAGTTGAAGGGGTAAATGTGGACGAAAAAAAACTCAGTGACTAAATGTGTACAAATCAAAAAATATATTACTTTTTTAAGTCATTATCCCTTTAGACCACAACAAAAGTTATCTTAGTTATATATAATGAACAACTTCAATTAAAAAAAAAGATAATGACTTAAAAAGATAACATATTTTTCAGTTTGTACACATTTAGTCACTGATGTTTTTGTTTGTCCACATTTTCCCATTGAACTTGTTCAACTATTCAAAGAACATCCTTATGACTTGCTATCGAAGGTTAAACTAGTTTCCGACATATTCGCCACCTCCGGCGACACTCCGGTCCATCTTCTCCTGTGAGTCTCCAACCATTAATCTAAAATAATTTAATTTTTTATTTTTTGATCAACAACACACACGACATTTCATCTCCGAACCAGAAATCTAAACCAAACATGAACTCAAGAATATAAATCAAAAAATCTGATGAAGAACATGAAGAAAAACCCATAAATCAAAGCTGTGTTCTTGAACAAAATGGAAAATCGAAGTTAATGAAGAACACGAACTCAAGAACATGAACTTCGGTGTCTTCATATCGTGATTCAGCTTGAAGATCAAACACCTTACACTTAAATATCATTTTTTGAGAGAGAAATAATGATACATGTTCTTGAGTTTGAATAGAAGAAGTATCAGATGAACACATACACAATGATCTTCAAAGGTTTGTAGATCTTCATCGTCTTCATCTTCTTCCCAAATTTGATGTTCGATCATCTTCTTCTTTCCAGAAACAATTTCCAAGCACATAGAAGAAATCTATTTATGTGAGCTGGTTTAAAGCATAATGCATCGACGAACTTGTACATTGTGTTGCATTGTTTGCACTTTGTTGACTTCCAAGAACAAAGAAGATGAACACGATGAACAAAAGATCTGGAACAACAATCCGATGATTTTTGGGTTTGAAAACCCTAACTCGAGTTCATCTTAAAGCTCATTAGACCTTCAAGAACACAAACAAAAAAGATTTAATACGGTTTTTAGATCTGATGAAGAACAAGAACACAAATATGATGAAGAACACGAACACAAACCCAAAAGTCATCTTCATCTATTCAAGAACATATAAACACTCATGATTCTCGATTTCTTATACGAACTTGATTTCATATTCGAGTTTAGTGTGTTCTTGAACAAAAATGGAAACATGATTTTCGAGCTTCAAACTTTTCACATGAACACTTCTAGATTCGAGTTCAGTGTGTTCTTGAACAAAAATGGAAACTTGATTTCGAACTATAGTTCAGAAACATAACTTAAGTTGAAGATCTTTTGATTTATGGGAAGAAGATGAACACACACACATCGATGAACTCGTTTTTTCTGGTCTATTTGTTCTTGAAGATGGTCAGATTTGGGTTGAAGTGTTTGAAGGATTTATGGGTTTATGATTTTTGGGTCAAAGGGTTTGAAGGGATGAACATGATTGTGTATGTGTTTTCTAATCTAAAAAACCCACACATACACACCGATTGAAGGGTTGGAGAATTTTTGTTCAGATCTACCAAACACACACACACACACTCACACACAAATCTGAAAACATTTTTGATGAACTCATTTTTCAAATCTAGTTGTTCTTGAAGATGTTCAATTTGGGTTGAAGAATTTATTGAGGAAAACATATGAATCTAGGTGCTTTTTGTTTATCTATGTGTTTTTTTTGGTGTTTTTGGTCGGAGACTCGTCAGAAAAGATGACCGGAGTCTCATCGGAGCTCACAAGAGCGCCGGAAACCGGCTAAACCTCCGATAGTAGGTCATAAGGATGTTTTTTTTGAACAATTTAACAAGTTCAATGGGAAAATTTGAACAAAAACAAAAGTCAATGACTAAATGTGTACAAACCTAAAAATACATTACCCTTTTAAATCATTATCCCTAAAAAAAGTTGTTTAATGAGATGCACTCCCCTAGTTCAAGAAAAAGAAACATTAAACATAAAATTGAAAAAAGAATGGTTGTGGTAGGGCCACTAAGTGGTACTTCCACATACAACAAACCAACAATTTTTAAATCAATAAAAATTAGAAACATACAATGATGAAAAGGCCACGGTTTCACACGTCATACATCAAATTTGACAGTAAAATGACCTGATTATTGTAATGTAACGAGTTTTTAGACCGAGAGAGGGATGGTGAGGTTGGAGAAAGAGTGAAATTTGAGCTACAATCTTTGGGTGAAAATGGAGTTGTGATCTTTGTGATGTGGTGAGCAGTGAACACAGTGTAAAGACACTGTTGCATAGATTTGACTTTTGGAACAATATATCAACATTTGATAAATGTTAGATAGGATTATGACCACACTTGAAAACACCAATAGCCAAACACTCTTCTTCTTCTGAAACATGTGTTTTTTTTTCTCCGGCAAAAACTCGTTATTTTTTTGTCAAGGGGATTCTTTTTGGTGTGTGTATCTATAGTTCTATACCATATATTTTCAATTATTTTAGTAATCTTGGGCAAAATGAGAGCTATATTCTATATTTATCTTTATAACTTAGTATAATGTTATAAAATTTGTAATTAAGAACTTTTATGGTGTCCGATCTCATTCAACTTTCTTTAGACTCTTGAACAAAGTGTATCCAAGCCCATAAATAAAGGGTGTCCATAAAAAAGTTATCATATAGTAATTTCTAAAAAAAAATTGTGAATGTAAGGACTGGCCATGGAGAAAGTCGTGGTTTGAGTCTCCCTCCCTCTAATTTTCCTTTCAAAAAATTATATTTTTTCAACTAATGAGACTCGTAGGCCACGTCTTGGCATGTCCATCTCAGCAAAGGAAAAAAAAAGTGTGGTTTTTATGACTTTTTTTATAAAAAATATTAATTTGCACCTTTTGATTATTTTTTCTGAAACTAAAACAATATTATAAACTGAGTTAAAATTGTAAGATTTTATTGAAGTTCCTAAATCTAAAATCATTGGAGATTTTCCCAAATCCGAAAATCATGATCCCACGTATTCTCTAATTTTTTAATTTAGCAAAATAAATACAAAGATACCCCGACGTTCAAAACTTGCAACCCACACTCTCCCTCTCCCCCGCATCCTACTCCTCGAAATATAAACCGTTTGCTCTGGTGTTTCCCCCCAACGATTCAAGTATGTTTGTAGTCTTGCATTTCTTGTCGAATCTTCAACGATTTCTTGTTTAATCTTCATTTTTCGTTTTGTTAATGTACCGATTTGATGAATGATAGGATACACCTTTCAAAAACTTGCGATTTTATGTTCAGATAGATAATCAACAATGGCTTGTGGTCAAAATTTTAGTTCCATTGTTGGCTGCATCGAAATCCGTGCCAGAAAAAACATAAAGTCCGTTGCTTTATGTATAATCCCACTCCGTTCTTACTTAATCAAGGATTTTAAGAGCATTTATGATGAGTTTAATTGCGTAAATCGTGTTTAAGATTTTAAATAGTTATTTAATCTATGAAAGCCAGCGGTTACATCTTCGTATAATGATTACCAACGGCTGTATGTTGCTTAATTTTGCCCTCTTAATGGCGTTTTAGGTTGTTGTATATGTACAGTCGCAGACATGTAAACCCGTGGATTTCTTGTTCTTTGTTTGAAGTTTAAAAGCAATCATTTTTTGAAAATATCGATTACTTATTACATAATCTTCTTTCCGTTCAGATTTCTTACGAACTTAGCCTCAAACTGAAGCTTCAGACTAGAAAATGGCGATATCTCGGCATGTCATATCTTCAAAACAGCCATTAGATGATGGTGATGACTGTAAACTTGAGGAATTCAGAAAACCTAAAACAGTGATGCGGAAGTATCCGCCTCCAAAGATCAGAATCGGAGTAGAAGCAGTCCGTGATTTCCCTCCTGGTTGTGGAATCTTGCAGGATTCTCTTGTGAGCAATGCAGACAGGAAGCCTTTGAAGAAATTAGATATTGGGAATGACAATATTGTGAACTCTCAGCCTTTTGAAGATAAGAAACTCGATAGCATTAAACATGAAGGATTAGGGTTCAAGAAACCTTCTTTTGGCACAAGGCAATCTGGTAAAGTGGATCAACCTCCTGTTTGTGGAATCATACATGAAAGGAAGCCTTTGAAGAAGTTAGACAATGTCGACTCAAAGTTGGTAGAGTGTCATCCTTTGGAGAACAGCAAACTCAAAAGTTTCAAACCTAAAGAAACAGGGATCAACAACCACTCTTTTGGATCAAGGCCAATTCATAAAGTTCAATATTGGGATCCAACTTCTTCAAATGATGATAATGCCCAAAAAGCAAAAGACACCAACACTATCGTATCACGAAATGAACAAATTAGACGCGAAAAGATTCGCGAGGCAATGATCTTGTTTGATAAAGTTTACACTCATTTACTCAAAGACAACGGATCAAAACAAAAGGGTGAAAAGATAACTCATTGGAGAGTTCCCAAAGAGGAGAGTTCCCAAAGAGGCTGCAAAAATGGTCAAACAAAAACTAAAATGGATGAATGCTGACAAGACATTAGGTCAGATCCGGGGTATCCAGCCTGGCGACATGTTCAAACTTAGGTCACAGCTTCAAATGGTAGGTCTTCATTGCCAACTACTTAATGGTATAGACTACACCAGCATTGATGGAAAGAATCTTGCTATAAGTATAGTTGACTCTCATCGTTACTCAAACCAAAGTCAATCTTGTGATGTGCTTACTTATTGTGGTGAAGGTGGTGGGGCCGGGTTCTTAGGGTCTAAGCCACAGGTGGCACCTGATGATCAAAAACTTGAAAGGGGTAATCTTGCTTTGAAGAACAGTATGATTAAGAAAAGTCCAGTTAGGGTGATTAGGAAACTTGTTGGAGTTGGAAAGAAGAACAATGAAGTGTTTGTGTATGATGGGTTGTATACTGTGAAGCATTGTAAACATAAAAGAGGTTCAGAAGGGAATATGGTGTTCATGTTTGAACTGCATAGAATGCCTGGTCAACCTCAAGTTCATAAAAGGGTCAATGCTATACCAGGTAAAGTCACTTCACACCATCATTCCACCTTTCAAATGCTTTAGTGATGAACTAGGTACAGTTAGTTATGTGCTGTTTGTTGAGCCATAGTTAGTATTTTATATTAGTTATTTTTTAGGTTGTGATTGCATCAGACTCTCACAGATGTGATTTTGTCCTAGTTTTAGCTTTGTGCTTTTCTTTGCTTTCTTTGAATTTGTGTAGAACTTGGTTGAATTCAGCTTTTTAATCGTTTGACTATACGTTAGCTATCAATATAGCTTAATGGGTTAAATCCTTAGTAATAGATGTTTCTTATTTACTTAAACATGGACTTTATGACTTAATAGGTTAAGCAAAAAAAACATGGATTTCTTGAAACACTAAGCAACAATGATTGATCAAGCAACAATGATTGATTGCGTTGGGCTTCGAGTTATTGCCCAACATGACAAAGTCAATACATGAGAGGTAATCACGAGTACCCCATTATTATGACATGACAAAGTTGATACATTAGAGGTGATCATGAGTAACCCATGATTATGATGGAAGCAGTAGTCTCGCATGATTTGTTCCCGAGTTTTAGCAAAGAAAAGAAAAGAAAAGAAGGGAGAAAGAAAGTAAGGGGTGAGAAAAGAAGAGAAAGGAAAGGAAAATAAATTTGTATTTTGTGTTCCCAAGTTGGAGAGAAGTGAAAGAAAATTAAACATTTTGTTCATTTCTCTCCAAGTCCAAATTGGAATGAAAGTTTGGAGAAAAAATGATTCTTTCATATCCTTCTACTTCCTTTAATGAAACTCAAGAATACCAATTTCTTTTACTTTTTTTCTCACTTCCATCCATCTTCCCCCTCGTTAAGTTGAACTCGTGAACAAGATGATTAGACATGTAGTCTTTGGTGTCATCGGTTCCAACGACATCAATGTCCTCAATCAATCGCCATTATTCAACTGCATATCAAATGGAACCAACCATAGTGTCATTTTCAGGTTAACGGAGTACAATACAAGCATTAATATTATATTTTGCTAGATTTACTCTAATCAGATGTTTAGGGAAAAGAATACAAATGATAGAGTATACTACCATCAAATTCGGTTAATGAGAAGACACCATCTGAAATACAAGGAACCCTTACTCCCTAAAAAGAGGGTTAACTCAAAAACCAAACAGAACAAATATGGTGTGAAAATACTAAGATAACAATGTCTAACAAACACAAACAAACAATATGTCAACAAACACAATAACGAGACAAGAGATTTAATGTGGTTCCACAATTGAAGAGGTTGTGTAAGTGTGCAAGGGAGGGATTATATCTTGTATATAACACAATCAAAGGGGGATTGCAACACTTAACAAGTGTACAAATGATGAACAAAAGCAAGAAAAATCATCAAAATTGCCTTGGAGATAAACTATAAGAACTAGCCTTAAAAATGAACAAAATTCGTCACTAAATTATAAACAACCCAACTTCTACTTCACGGCTACTTCATTTTGTTAGTTAAGTAGCCTTAAAATTGAACAAAATTTGTCACCGAATTATAAACAACCCAATTGCTACTTCATGGCTACTTCATTTTGTTAGTTAAATAGCTAATTGTTGAAAAACTGAAAATCGACACTTGAAGCGATGACTAAGTGGTGATTTATGTCTGATAATTTGTGAGTGGTGATCACGAGTACCCTATGATTAAGCTCAAAGCGGTAGCCTTACAAGATTTATGATTTGGGATACATTCTTTGGTCTTAATATTTAAACAACATGACAAGGTCAATACATAAGAGGCGATCATGAGTATCCCATTATTGTGATTTAAGTAGTAGCCTCATAAGATTTAAGAATTTGACATGCATTTTTTGGTGTCTTCGGTTCCAACGACAAAAACGTCCTCAATCACCATCATTAAACCAGATAAATAGAACCTATTTGTCCTTTTTAGGTTAATAGGGTATAATACAAGCATGTGTATTATATTGTTGGAGTTACCACAATTAGGCTATTAGGGAAAAGAATCAAAATGATAAAGTATACTAACAACAACTTCATTTAATGAGAAGACACCAATCTGAAATACCTAAAACCCTGGTCCTTAAAAAGAGGTCTAACCCAACAACTAAACATAACAAATATGATGTGGAAATATTAAGATAGCAATGTGTAACAAACACAAACAAACAATATGACGACAAACAACAATAGCAAGACAATGGATTTAATGTGGTTCCACAACCGAAGAGGTTATGCACATCTACAAGGAAGATATAATGATATTGCATAATCAAAGGGGGATTACAAAACTAAGTGCACAAATGATTATCAAATGAAAAAAAAACACATCAAAATCACCTTAGAAAAAATGAATTGTGATTTATGTCTGATTAATGGTTGAACTACTGAAAAACAACTATAATTTTCCACTTGAAATAATGATTTATAGCCCAAACCATGACCAATGACCACTTAAAGTGGCTAACAAGTAGCGAATTCATGTCGTCAAGAATTTATCACATGATCTTTAAAACATTTTTGACTATATGCTTTGTGTGTAAAAAAATTACAAGATAGTGTAATATTGTGAAAACATCTTAAATATTATTAAAAGAGAAACCTTATGACATCATCTTAAATAATATGGACCTTTGATTGTATTTCAATCTTACTTTTCCCACCCTTAGATCAAATTGCTGACATCATCTTCCACATATGGAATGTATTTAATTCTAATAAATGCTTTCCAGTCAATAATCAATAACTTACATTCGTTGAAACGGAATGTATTTAATTTCAATAAAAGTTTTCCATATTTTAAATCTTGAATTTTCAGTTATGAAGATTTTAATATGGTCAATTTTAAAAACATATTATTAACAAACCATTTCAATCAAGGCCTTAATATCAACCATTAATATAAATCCGTTTATATTAGCAAACCATTAATATAAAATCTTTTTTATTAGAAAATCATTAATACCGAGAAATCATATTCATATTATCACATACATATACAATTCATCATTGAATCCGCGAATCATATTTATTTTCAATCGTTTCTTTTCTTCAAACCTTTTCCTACCATTCTAAAATTTTCCAAATGTCTAGCGCATTAAAAGGAAAAAATGACAAGAATCGGTTTTGACTAAGATAATTAAACAACTATCAAAGGACGATCCAAAGTTCGCTGAAAATTGGTTGCTTGTGAGTAGTTGGAAGTATGGTATTGGATGGACTATATCGACATTATTATGAATAGATAAGATTCTTTTAAGAATGAGTTGTCATATGACAAATATGGAAATGTTGGTTGCTTGTGAGTAGTTGGAAGTATGGTATTGGATGGACTATATCGACATTATTATGAATAGATAAGATTCTTTTAAGAATGAGTTGTCATATGGCAAATATGAAAATGTTTCCATATTGGGAGCTGATTATTGAGAATCTATGTCTAGATTAGAAACTTTTATGCAAGAAGGATGTTCAAAGGAATGTACTTTGAGTGAGAGACATCATATCTATAGAATTGTTTCTGATAGAGATTGGCCAAGTCTTGATGATTTTGAGCTATGACTTTACGAAAGGATCATTGCATAAAATGTTAGAATCTAGCATATTCTATAAGTGACAAGAATTTGATATTCTTATACTTATGATAAGAATTAGGAGTTGTGAAATGAGTATGATTGGAAATGTGTTCATTTGATCTATTTCACAAAGTAAGGACCATAAGTAAACATTGTGTGCATGCTAAGAGCATGAGACAATTGTAATAATAATTCAAGTAATAAGTTAATTAACCGAAACAACAAATAATGAGTAGTCGATATGGTGATAAATAAAAGGTGTTTTTTTTATACTCAAAGATTTGAGACCATATAGGATTAGTATTATTCTTGTGTTTCACTTTGCATGTTTTGACTTCCTGAATAATTAATTATTTAAGAATAATCAAATTATTCGAAAGGACCACAGTCGTTCATATGTTGGAAGTAGGTATGAATGAAGACTGTCGTGAATTGGTGTGTGGATTGTCTAAAGTGTATTAGACATAAGCAAATGTTTGTTGCAACGTTCATGAGTGCTTATGAATATGATTTGAGCATTGGATTAAACCCACGCTCACTTGGATCACCTCATGAATTGTATCATGAGTGATTGGTGAGACGATAACATCTTATATTCTTGAAACCGAGATGTAACGTCCCAAAAATACGAGCCAAAAATTTCATTTTTAAAACACACTTTGCAAAACATTAGAAATAAAACATTCACCGATCATATCATTTCATAAAAGATGTTGCGTGTCTGGAAACCATTTTATAAAACATAATAATGTCAGAATACAAATCCTCAGGAAGATCTCATAGTGCGGAATACAAAGCATGTATGTGATGTGCCGCTACCGCGCCAGCTCCTTCCCCTTCGAAAAAGAGGTACTTGAAACCAAAATTGAAAACTGTAAGCACGAAGCTTATTGAGTTCCCCCAACATACCACATACCATACAATCAAATAACATACATATATTGTCAGACATATCTGGGTCCCCGACCTACCCCTTCGCTCCTCTCGACCGGATACAAACTAGTCTATCTGGGAGCTGGCCTCCCCTTCGGTCCTCTCGACCGGATACTGACTAGCATATATGGGTGCTGGTCTCCCCTTCGGTCCTCTCGACCGGATGCTGACTAGCATATCTGGGAGCTGGCCTCCCCTTCGGTCCCCTCGACTGGATACTGCGGACTATTTAACCCCCTACTACTACCACATAAATCACATAATCTATCTAGCATGACTGGGCATGACCGCCCCTTCGGCCCTATCGACCGGTATTCTGGGGGACTATCTCCCCCCTACTGTCACTAGCACATAGCATCATATCATACTAGCACAATAACATATCACAGGTAGTAGCAACCCTAGATGAATATCATAGAGACAAACATCTATCATACAATTCCTACTGGTGGGCCGACATTGTGGCCGTAGACCCACCGCTACTGGAAGGTAACTCACCTCAAAGTAGCTGCTGATTTGCGTGGGAACTGACTGTCTTCTGCTGCTGCTGTCTCGGAAATCCTCCGGCTATAATTCCCACAAAACACTCAGTCAAATACTGCTAACCGACCTCAGGGTAAAATGACCATTTATCCCTAACCAAGCCAAGAGTCAAAGTCAAAGTCAACTTCCAGTTGACCCGACTCGCCGAGTTGGCTTGCCAACTCGCCGAGTTCCTGTCCATTCGATTGACCATAATCCCGTCTCTACTCGTCGAGTTAGGCATTGACTCGACGAGTTTTCTTCAAACCGATGACCAATAGTCCTTCATCCTACTCGCCGAGTTGTATGAATAACTCGTCGAGTTCATCTTCATCCGAAGAACATTCTATGCTGAGACTCGCTGAGTTGTATGAACAACTCGCCGAGTCTGTTCTTGAGGCAAGAAGATTGCCTTGGACTCGCCGAGTCAGGGCATTGACTCGCCGAGTTACTTCATGGGTGAGTCTGGCTTCCGACTCACTGAGTCACACCCCATGACTCACTACTCCACTCCGCAAACACGAAAAAGGGGAAAACTCGGGGACTCGCGACTCGACTCGCCGAGTCTATCACATGCAAGTACTATATATTCGATTTTGCTTGAATCCAGCTCTTGCCATACCTAGATCTGGGTTTCTAGGGCTTGATTAACACGTAAAGTTTCCAACTTTACGTGTAAATAAACACCAATGAAGGTTTTAGGGCTCAAAATGCACTAAAAGAGTAAATCTAGGGCTTTCATGCAATATGGCTCCATAAAGGCAGTAGATCCGAGCTCCTGGAGCTCAATCATGCCTAGATCTAAAGGTTGATCAACTTATTACAAACCCTAATTCATAATCAAGTTTGGAAATGGCTCAAGAAGGACTTTAATGGAGCTATAAGGGACTATAAGCATGAAAACAGAAGGAAACTGAGTTATACCTCAAGGAAATCACTGAAATAACACCAAGATGTCTGGCCTCCTTCTTCTCTTCTTGATCTACTCTCCTTTTCTCTCAAAATCTTCAAGAAAACACACCAAAGCACTTCAATCTCACAAGGAATAAGGGTTGGACGTTATAGGGAGCTCTGAGGGTGAAGGGGGCGAGCTTGGGGGCGCATAAGAGGACTTAAATAGGGTGCAAACCCTTGAAATTAGGGTTTCATCAGACAGCGGGGACTCGCCAAGTCGCCAACTTAAACGTGCTCTATCTCCCGTCTCTACTCGGCGAGTCGGGCCTACAACTCGCCGAGTCCAAGGCTAAAAATGTAAAGCACTTAGATAAATTTTACATACCAGGAACCAGGTGCTACACGAGATGTGTGAGTTGTATCTTGCGAGTCGGTTACACATTGATAATGTCACTACAAGAAAAATACCCTTTTACGACGCGCAAAACACGACGTTCTTTGATTTATGTTACGAATTAGAGAGCAACATTAAAAAAGTATCATCTATTCAAAAAAATTAAGGATTTAGGATACGCATTATTGCGTGCCCTTAAATTAGTGTCTCATTTAAAAAAAAACTTAAAAACACGGAGGGCACTTTATCTAAAATGTGCGTCCTCTGTGAATGTCGCTTTATGTTTTTTACTCAAAACACGCGTTCTTGAGTAAATCCTCTTAAAATTCTAAAATTTTTAAATACCCCGCTTCAAGATCTCCCTTTGTTCTCTTCTTCCCTTCTCTCTTTAAACCCTAATCACGATACCATCTCTGCTGTACACCTCGACAACTCATTTAATTGTTCTATAATTATTTTCTTAAAAACTCTCGTTCATTCCTGAAGATCACAAAATGGAGACCAACAACTAGGGCTTTTGTACGTGCTCCCAAAGACGAACGTCGCAAAGCTAGCAATTGGGGTTCTGCGACTCCTCATGCTCACAACCGGCGATATAGTGTTCCTCATCCTCTCCTCTTCCCATCAACCCTAATTTCCGGCAATATAATTGCTAGGAAACATTTAGGGTTTGTTAATTGGTAAGAAACATTTTGTCCAGGTATGGAGACGATGGAACAAGGGAGGAGATCTCCTTGTCAATTGGACCTACTGGTTCAACCACCTCTAATCGATGCCTCCACGTTATCATATCTTTCCCCTCCACCAGGTATTTTCGTTTCTCTCATCCACCAGATTAAGATTGACCAAGAGGTGAAGGGGCCAACCGAAAAAAACCCTAACTCCCTATATTGGCAATTTAGGGTCATCGAGGATGATGCTTCCATTTCTCACAGATCTGAGTAACCATTTGATTTCTATGGTTAATGATATATATAAGGTTTCAATATTTATCCCATTAATTTCTCCTTTTTCTTTATATCGTGGCTTAACTCATTTTTTCTATATAAGAATTAGCTTTGTGTATAGAAAAAAAGTCTTACGCATGATCAATGAGCCAACAGCAGCTGCGATTGCTTATGGTGTAGGCAATGTCAAGTTTCAATAAGAAAAGCAATGTGCTTTTTTTTTTTTTATCTTGGTGGTGGCACTTTTGATGTTTCACTTCTCACGATTTCGGAAAAAAAATAGTCAAACATGGCATTTAAACTGGTTGCAGAGTTTTTGACAATTGATTCCCCTAAATGAACTTTACATCTTATGTACCTGTCTAAATTTCATCCCAACATCCTTAAGTCTTTGAATTTTTTTACCATTCCAGATAGAATGTGTAAGGTCCTACATCCTCATGATGAATTAAAATTTTAGCCTTGAAACAAAGATTATTTTGAGTATAGAAGAGGTTATAAATAACTAATAATATAACAAATGAATTCTTTCCTTCTTGTCACTAATATTAAACTGCAGGTATGATGGTGGGCTGTTTGGATAAGATTTATCTAACAAAATGTATAACAGATGAATTCTTTCCTTCTTGTCACTAATAAACACAAAGCTAGTTCTTATATAGAAAAATGAGTTAAGCCTATTTCTATGGTTAACCAGGTGCTATTTCTTTTTGACTTAAGGGTTGTTTCTTTTTTACTTAATCGAGACAAAATGACTAAATGAGTTAAGCCTAAAAACCTGGCTTAATGTATTCAGAAACTAATCATTTACCTTATTACCTAATCTGCCCTTCTTATGTTGAAATCGGTAAATATTGTTAACAACTTAGCATTGATGAATATTGTGACAATTCTTTGTTGAGAATGATGAATTTATTAATGAGAGTAGACACACTGAAAGAAATGTTGCTAAGTTTTACATAGCTCAAAGTGTCATGGCCAAAGAGTCCATTCACAAACATAATTTCATTCACAGGTTCGTAAAATGATAATAATAATAGTTTTTCTTGGTATTAATATTAAATCACAACCTCTTCTTATCAAATCTTGACCACTTTATCAGGGGCAGAACCAAATCTTGAAATCACGCATGAATGTCCGATCACATGATCTTAGTTGCTTTAATCTTTTTTTTTTAACATTGGAGTTGTATGTATTGATATAATAATGTTTATGATTGGTTTGGTGTGAATTGTTATGAGCAGCTGAAACGGTTATATAAAGAATTTTCTACTACATGAATAGAGCAGGGTGATTCTCGTCTTACCCTCAGAGAGCTCACATACAAAATTGTTGACAAAATATTTTCACAGGTTTGTGTTTCTTAATCTTTTTTCTTTTTGTTTCGTTTCTGCTGCTTTTCTTTTTAATTCTCCATGAATGTCTCATTCTCTCAGGTACCCAGAAAGTTTACCAGTAATGTTGAAGGAAAAATGGGATATGAAGATTTTGTATATTTCATTTTATCTGAAGAAGATAAATCATCAGAGCCGAGTCTGGAAACAGTGTGATTACAGGTTCAAGTGTGTAGATTTAGATTTAGTCATTTAGTCATTTAGGCCTTGTTTGATAAGCCTCTTACCGAGTCCGGTAAGAAGCCACGTCTGATTCAGTCCAAAACAGAATGTTTGATTACACCATTTTAAGCTCTTACTCGGTCCATAGGCTTCTTACCGAGTCATTCTAAAAATGACGTTGACTGAGAATATAGGCTCATTTGCCCTTCTCCTTTTTTATCCTCTGAACGTGACCTCACTCCTTCGTCCTTCCTCTTCATCCCGTCTCTCGTCTGTTTCATCCTCGGTGCCCACCTATTCCAGCGCCGGCCACCTCCTCCAACATCGTCCTTTTCAACGTTCTCCTCTCTAGCGCCGAACTTCTAACCCCTTCTCTCATGATCGATTGCAATTGTCGTCTTACTTGGAATAACACCGCCAAAAAAATCGTTCACCACCAGGTCAGTTCTCTTCTTTAGTCCTAATTCCTAACCCTTAATATCATCTATATATCCTACAAGTCAATTAGGGTTCCGTTTTGTTTGAGCGATCACTTGATTTTAGAATCTTCGTGATTGTGCCATCAGCTTTGATATTAAAAAAAAAGTCTGTTGAGTGAAACTTTTGGGTCTGAGGTTATACTGTTGCTGTAATTGTTAAAATCATGTTTCCCGTTGATGTTATTTCTCAAGTTTTCAGTTAATGTGAAATAGATAAACCTTTTTTTTAAAGAATTGTGGATCAAATTCTTCAAGTATACTTCTTTCATGCTTTATCTGTGAAGTCATTTCTAGATCAATTGTGGAAACCAGTAATGAAAGACGAAAAAAGGATTAAAAATTAAGCTACAGATGAATTGTATGCACTTAGTGGTGTTTGAGAGATCAAAAAATCAACTAGTTCCAAGAAATAGAAAAGATGTAATACAAAAAGAGCTTCTTGTTTGAAACTTCCGCATTTACTTTGTGCAGCAAGTTGAAAAAAAAACTTGTGGAAAAAGTTATTCGTTGTTCGGTTGACGGTGAATTTCTAACAAATTTATTTATGTTATTGTGGTAATTTAAAGTTTCAATATACATTTATTATGGTAAATAATTGTAAATTACATGCATTATGTTTGTAGGGGTATTTTTGTTATTTTTTTGTTTATTTCATTCCATTCATTTATCTTTCTCTGTTTATCAAACAATATGGATTTGCTAGTCAATAGTTAACTTAATAGGTAAAAATCATGTATATGAAAAACTTAATATAATTTGTGTATTTACAGAAGGGTAAGATGGTCATTTTTAGCATTCAACACATCATGCGTTATCAAACAACATGGTCGCAGTCAGAACAAGATCCAGTCAGAGCTTCAACCCAGGCATGCCTCAGTCAGGTCTAACTCAATCAGAAACTATCAAAAAACCCCTTAGTCATTTAGTAATAAGTTATGTCTGATTTGATTTCAGGTTCAAGTGTGTAGATTTAGATGCAAACAGTGTGATTACAAGGAATAAAATGCAATTCTTCTATGAAGAACACTTGCATTGAATGGATGCATGGCCCAAGAGCCTGTTCTTTTTGAAGATATTTTGTGTCAAATAGTCGACATGATTGGACCAAAGGCAATAAATAAACTACTATTAATTTTGTTTGCATGAGTATTTTAATACTAATAATATGGTTTGGTTTTTATTTGGTGTTGTAGGATGAAGGGTATTTTACACTAGGTGACATGAAAGGAAGCAAACTTGCAGGAAGTGTTTAAATATTAGGGGCAAACTTGCAGGAACTTCATATAGAACAAGGACCAATTTTGGAAAATGAAGGAATTTCTATTGGTATTGTGACTGCTATTGCTGCTCCTGCAAGCATTAAAGTTTATTTTGGAGGAAATATAGGCCATGCTGGAGTTGCTTTAATGCCACAAAGGTAATAAAATAAACAATTCTTTATAACTTTTGTTTATTATTATTATTATCTTTTTTGTATGGCATATTTGAGTCTTATACACAATTTTAGAATAGAAATGATGCAGGTTTGGCTGATGTTGAGCTGGCACTAGCTGTGGAAAAACATGTTCTTGAATCTGGATCCATAGACACTGTTGGAACTGTTGGTAATCTTTTTTTTTCAAAATCCCTTTCACTATCATTTATACTTAAAATGTTGTTTTTATTGAAGGTATACTGGAGTTGCATCCTAGAGCAATCAACAGCATCCCTAGCAAAGCACACATGGAAATAGGTGCACTTATTGTAATACACCACAAAAATTAAAAAACTAATAAGAAACTTAAAATATTACTAAAAAAATTTTATAATCTGTTTTCAGATACACGAGACATTGATGAAAAGTGAAGAAATAATGTGATTGAAAAAAATCCATGAATCTTCTCTTTTTTTTTGCTATCTTCTCTCCTTTTTGTTGTTCTTTGGGGGTATTCAACAACAGTGTGATTTTTCACTTCGAAATTGAGAACAGTGGTGTAGTTGGTTAACTCTTATTCTCAAATTGAAACAAGGTTTTATTTTTTGATTTTGTAGATTTACACAGCTCCGATTTCGAAATGGAAGTCTCTGAAAAACAGGAGATTGCAAAATTGGGGTATGACATTCCTGTTATCTATGAACTTGTTAATTTGGAGGTTAAAATATATGCAAGTGAGCTGTATACCGGAGCCAGCAGAACTGCCGCCAGCTGTCGGAGTTTCACCACTGCTAGGTCTGCAGGCTGCTCAGCCCCCGCCAGCTGCAGTTCTTCCTCCAAGTGGACCAAATTCAAACCCTTTGGATCTCTTCCCTCAGGTATTCAATATTTTTCTTCACTTTCAGATTGACAATTTTTGTTTTAGACCCTGTAGATTGTAACATTGTCGTGTTTGGTCCAAGGACTTCCTGACATGGACGCAAATGGTCCTGCTAGTAACTTGAATTTTCTTCGTAACAGTCCACATGTATTTATTTATTTATAAACTAGTCAACCATATCTACATAAACATTAATTATTAATTATCTCAATAAAATAAAAATATAATTTATATTTGTGTTCCAGTTTCAAGCACTTCGAGCCATGGTGCAACTGTGCTTTCTGGAAATAGAAACTTTGAGGGGCGTGTTCACCCACTAACAAGAGCCAACTACCTAGCTTCACTTCCCTTGGTTGTAGCTTACGCACTTGTCGGCACGGTATGTGTAAAATTACTCTTCTACCCTCAAAGAAACACACAACACAAATTCATATTATGTTTTGCTTGTTGTGTGTTTTAGGTTGACATCGACTTCGAAAACGAACCAACGGGACCACAAAGGACGGAAAGAATGCCTACTTTAGAGACGTTTGGCCAAGCACCGAAGAAATCTCAGGTGTATATATATATATATATATATATATATATATATATATATATATATATATATATTAAAGCTTACAAACTGTAGAATGTGTTCAGTACTGAATCTCATAGGGACAAAATGGTAAATCTACAGGTGGTTCAATCAATGTCATTTATTAATATTTGGAATTACAGCCTCTTTATGTTTGACTAAAACCTTCTGATTTTGTTGACTTTTAACTTTGTTTTTGGTTTCATTTAGTAATAAAGTATCAAATATCAACAGTTATGTGGTAGTAATCCTTTTGAGGGGTGTTTTTTGGGCTGCTTCTTTCAATGTAATTAACAACAATGGTAAGTAAAATCTTACTATTATGAAACTTTTTTGCTTAAACCTACCTTATTAACCTGTAGCTGATTACACATTAATTTAATTATGCAGGTTTTGAAGTTTTTGATGGAAAAGACTAGTGTTAATGCTCTTCATAGAAAAGTATGTTGGTATTTTAGGAAATTTGGCTAATAATTTAGTTAATTATATAAAAAATGTTGAAATGTTACATTTGTCTACTATTGGAATGATTATTTGATGTATTACATTTGTCTACTATTGGAATGATTATTTGAATGACATTAACTTTTGTGCAATGTATTGTAATTTTTTTATATGGTATTTTATTTTCTATTATGAGACATGAAATGCAAATTTAATTTGAAAATCGTTAAATCTATAAATAATTTTTTTAAAAAAAAATTAAAATTACGATACGCAAAAATGTGTGTCGTCTTCATTTATGACATGATCTTTCTTGACAAGGGCTTCCTTGATACGCATTGTGTGTCGTAAACACGCGCGTCGTAAGGTTACGACATGCAAATGCATGTCGTCTTCCTTTATGACAGGGCCTTCCTTGATACGCATTGCGTGTCATTAACGTGCGTCATAAATGCGTGTCATAAATGCGCGTCGTCTATAGACGACGCGCAATGAGCGTCGTAAAAGGCTGTTTTTCTAGTAGTGTGTGTAAACGCACCAGTAACGTGGTGTTATAAAACATATTGTTGTGTGTGATTCGGTAAGTGAGTGCAAGCAAGCATTGAATCAAAGTTTATCCGTTCCTTTTATCCAAAGTAAGATGAAAGCGATATATGTGGGCCCCTCGGTGATTTAGTGATAACACCCTAAGCGCTTGGCCAATCCAGGACTAATTTGATGTGTTCAATTGTAGTCTGTTGTCAGTCGTCATAAATCGGAAATCGGGAAACAACACATAGACTGAGAGAATGATTTCAATCCATGTCTCACATCTATGTGATGTCAAGAATGGAGGAATATATGATCCCTTATCTAAAGGACACGCTTCTGATACGATCAGAGTTGACAGTGGCTTTTGAAAGCTACGATTGCTAATCAGGATCTGAGGTTATACGCAGAATAGTTATTAGACTTATCCAAGTGGGAGACTGTTGGATTAGTGTCTAAGTCCATAACTATTTTGGTATGTACTTGACCCGATTGTGCATGGTCCTTTTGGGTTGCCTTCACACTGGTGACTAGACAATATGATTGTTGAGGAGAGAGGTTGGTTTATTGTTAAGAATAATAAATTAGGGTATAAATATGATTTGTTAATATATTATATGAATAATATGTTAATTTGGAATCATATTATTAATTAGTATTTAATCAGAAATTAATTTAGAATTAATTTTGGGATTAAAGGAACTGACTGAAAGTGCAGGGGCTATTTTGTAATTATTCAATAGTTGAGGCTTTGGGCCATTAGATCACCTTTATTAAGGTTTGAACGAAAATCCTAGAAGGATCTAGGAGTTTTCGTCCAAGGGCTTAAGGAAAGGAGTCCATGGACTGGCTTAGGCCCTAAGCTAAGGGATTAGGGTTTACACCTTGAAACCCTAGTTAGCCTTAAGTATAAATAGCACCCTAAGGCACTAAGATTTCGTCCAAGCCTTGGGAAACCCTAAAAGGGACGAAATCTAGGGCAAGATACCCTTCTCTCCTCTCTCCCATGTTCATCCTTTCACCTAGTGTGTTTGTGAGCCATTAGAGGTACTACACTTGTGGTACTTGCTTTCAAGAGCAAAGGAAATTCAACGAACTAGTTGTTATTGCTATATAACAATAAAAGGTATGTATTCTATTTTTATATATGAATTTTGAAAATAATAGTAGCATGCCAGGTTTCTTTTTATGTTCATAAAGTTGTATAACTAATAGTGAAATCATAGATCCAACTCTAGGGTTGCATGCACACATAGGATTGTTTGTATAAAACCCATCAAATTAAATGTTTAGAATCCTATACACAGAAAATTTGATCTTTTAATCCAAGGTCGGCATTAGACCTTAAACCTTTTTAATTATTAGTTATCTAGGCAGGCAACCTACATTATGCTAATAATACATATCAATTAGCACGTAATAACATATAAGACATTTTTCCTAAAGTATGCTAGCACACCCTATAAAAAGTAATGTATTTAACCTAAGACATGCTATAAAATAATTTTATTAGCACCTAATAGTAATCAAGGACTACACCTTAAAGTATTCTAGTGTTTGTGTCTATCCAAAAGCGATTTAGGTATTCAACCTAAAGTATGTTAAGACACTCTCCTTACCATCATCACTTAATTTTCTAAGTTTTAAGTCTAGAAACTATCCCAAAAATCCTAGTTCGCTTAACCTAATGCTCTGATACCAACTGTGACATCCCCTATTTTCTATAACCGAAAAAATAATTACGTTTTGAAAAACCATCACATCTTTTGTGACATCCCCAATTTCATGGCCATTTTAAAACTTTTTCTTATGCTTATTTAAATTCATAGTATTCATTAATTTGCAGAATTTGTTCCCAAAACATCATCAGATTGTTATCAAGGCATTTCCGAAGAAATGTATTTCATTTATATTTAAAACTGTGGGATGTCATTGTTGAGTCTATATGCAAAGAATCATTGTTGAGTGATATTGCTAATAATATATGATCATATAGAGTCACACCTTTATCAAGTTGACACATTTTGTATATTTATTATTAATATGATTATTAATAAATAATATCAATTCTTGTATTTATTTAGGAAATAATTATTGTTTTGTGAAAATAATAATTAAAGATATTATAACTAGTTATTATATAATATGTTATGATTTAATAAGTCATGTACAAAGTTTTGGACACTTTGGTTAACCATGATCAAGTTAATGAGTTAACATACCATGGTTAATAAACTAGTTACACAATTTTTGTCTTCTTTTTAAGCATGGCCAAAATTATTATTGTAAGAAGAGATGTTGCTTGTAAACTTTCTTCTTATGTCCCAAATGCTTCTAAAAGGCTATCAATATCTGATATTATTATAATCTAAATGTATGTCTTCCATAGGAGTATATAAGGAAGGCCTTTGCATGAGTTTTTGGCTAGTTATTTAATCCATGTTCTTCTCTTCCATATGATGGACAAAATTTCTTCTACTCTCATCATCTCTCATTTTGAAGCTAGTTTTTGGTGATTAGAAGCCCTCTTGAGTTTTCTCCTTTAGTGCGTATTTGAGTTAAGTACTTAAAGGCTTAAGACACTCAAGAATGCAAGAAGGAACTAGCATTCCAAGTGCCTTAATCTTTATGGTGGATACTTGTGGAGGAAATCATACTCTTTGATTTTTCTATCTTCATCAACACCAACCAAGTGAGTTCAAAGGCTCAAAAGTTTGTCATTCTAAAAACTCCATGGTTGTTTTTAATATCATTCCAACCTCTATAAATGGATCATAAATGGTTTGGTTTTGTTATTAACTAAAAAATAAACTTGTTATTTTTAACGCTTCTGTTGACCGTTTTTATGAAAAACACACTAATATTTTGTATCAAAACCCATATGTCATCTTCAATACATATACATAAGCATAAATAAGTCTTAATATGCCTTACAACATCATATTATACTATACCCTAACAACTCCTCCAATCACTTATCAACCCCGTGCTTTCGTACCACTGCCTGTGATACAAAGTAACTAAGTGGGTCAGGATTGGGGGTCTGGTGAGCACATATGATTTTCAACCCATAATAATTAAGTTCTTTAATTATATATTTCACATCAAAAAATTTACCTGATTACCTATTCACGTTATTCTCACATATTGACCCAAAAATACTCGTCACAAGGGACCTATCATAAGGATCAACAACAACGGTAAACAATACTGCTTGGGGGATTCCTTTAGGAACATATGTAAATAAGGAAACCATGAGGGAGATAAAGTACATCAAATGAACAGATAATTCATTAACACCTACAGGTTGTGATCCTGCCAGCGTTTCCACAGGACTGTCTAGTATAGTCTGTGGTCGTCATCTATACTCTGCTAGATGACTATCTATATTGTAACAGCCCAAACTCCAAGTAAAATTTTTCATTTTTTTAAAAAGACATTACATCCATAAAATGTTTCCAAAATATATTACACCTTAAACATGTTCAATTATCAGAGTAACAATATCAGTATGTGCTGAAAATAGTGGAGAGTAAATGCTGCATCATCAAGTTGGGTCCTTCCCTTTAGTACCAGAAGTACCTGAAAACACAATTCAAACTTTTAGCAGACACTTAGTGAGTTCTCAAATATACCAAATAACATACAATCACAAAATACTATGCAACATACATAAGATTGCATGGGCTACCCAATGGTTTTTCCCCTGGAATGTCATGGGCTACCCCCATGGTCTGATATCCAAGTGTCATAGGCTACCCGCATGGTCTTCCATGCCATGGGCTACCCCCATGGTCATTCATACAAGTGTCACGTGCTACCCCCGGGGTCTTCAGACAAGTAAGCACATAGACAACTATCATTTCCACATGTCAAGTAATGGGCCAACATTGGTGCCTTCGACCCATTGGGATAGTGAAAGACTTGCCTAGAATTGCTAAATCACACTGAAAGATCTCTGGCTGTTGGTCCAACAAATCCACGAGCTATCAATACCAAATAACATCCCATAAATATTTGGATTTCAAATCCATAACCAACAGTCCATAAATAGGGAAAAAGACCATTTTACCCCTTACCTAGTTTGATCTAAGACTAAGGACCAAACCTACAATCCAAAGGCCCATTTACCAAAATAATTATCCAAGGCCCATTCATGGATCAATTTTCCAAATTGGGTCAAAACCTTTACATGGGCCTTTCCCCAAGGCCCAAAAATATTCTTAGTCCAAAACACTTGCATTCAGATGGCCCAATAAAGCCCTAAGCATCTAAGCCCAAACGAATGGCCCAAACCGAAGCCCAAAATATCCGAAGCCCACTGGTTGAGTACTCAAGGCGTACTCAGTTGCACGTTAAACGTACACGCTTTAGGGATTGTACACGGCGCGTACTGGCTTGTACGCCAGCGTACTTCTGATGGGTTTAGAGCATTACATCAATCCTATGGTGCACATGCAAACCCTAAAGCTTTGGATCTAGTTTATCTAGTTGTACATGCAATAATCATCCAAAACTCATAAACCCTAGATCTAGCATACTATAATCAAAATTAACATATGAATAGTGTTAGGAATATTACCTTGATTGTTATGTAGCAATAACAATCACAAACCTCCTTGATCTTGACTTCTGAAAGCCTATTGCCCCAAGTGTTGCACCTCTAATGGAGTCACAAACACCACTAGCGATAAGGATAAATAAGAGAGAAAGGGAAGAGGCACAAAAACGTCTAAGATCTTCTAAGAAAGCTTAGCCACATTTATTTTGGAGCCTTAAGGGTCCTTATATAGTTGAGGCTTCTAGGGTTATCAACTTGGAAACCCTAATCCAGTTGCTTAGTCCTTAAGCAATCCAAAGATCCTTCCAGAAGGCCCCTTGGACGATTTCTATATGAACCCTCATATAGAATTCGTCCACTGTTTCCTTATGGATCCTAAGCCTAACTCTGTTACTATCTTATAATTACAGTATCAGTCCCCTTGATTTAATTAAACTCTTTTGACCATTAAATTAATTATAAATTAATTCTTGATCAATATTAATTAAACAATATGATTTCTCTTTTAATATATTATTCACATAATATATTAATATATCATAATTAATCATCTTTATCCTTAATTCATCCTATCAGTTGCTATGGTGAAGGCAATCCAAAAGGACCATGCTCATAATCGGGTCAAGTACATATCAAAATAGATATGGGCTTAGACACCTAATCCAACACTTGCATTCAGATGACCCAACAAATCCCTAAGCATATAAGCCCAAAAGAATGGCCCAAATTGAAGCCGAAAATATCTGAAGCCTGCTGATTGAGTACTCGGGGCGTACTCAATTGCACGTTAAACGTACACGCTTTAGGGATTGTACGCGGCGCGTACTAGCTTGTACGCCCAGTGTACTTCCCCATTTAGCCATCTTCCATTTTTTACCCTTAATCCATTAAGACATTGCTCCAAAACATATATTTGACTTCCTTAAGCTAGATTATCACGTAAAGTTGCAAACTTTACGTTCATGTATGGCTAAATGAAGCTCTTAAAGCTCAAAAGGACTTAATAGATGACTTATTTCATGCATGAGCTTAAAAACCCCATAAAGTTTGCACCTTTATGAATAAGGAACTCCTAATGAGCTCACATATAAAAGAATATGCCCTTCAAATGTCCCAACTCATCAAACCAACTCAAAAAGGGACCAAAAGCATAAAAACCAAGACATGAAGAGATTTAAGCATGGAGAAGACAAGGTTTGGACTTCATACCTCTAGAAGCTTGCAAAATGAGTGATAATTCCAGAGCACTAAACTTCCCACCAAGAAAAGCAACTTCACCTTTCTTCAAATCCTTCAAGATGAGCAAAATAAGTACTAATTCCTTATCAAAGGCTCAAGGACACAACAATGGAGGCTTAAGGTCTTTTTTTAGGGTTTAAAAGATAAGATATGGGGGATGGTAAAGAGGACAGTCCTAGGGACTTAAAGTCTTTGTATAAGGTATAACACCCTAAAATTAGGGTTTCTTAAACTTTGAGTACGCTAAGCGTAAACCCCGTACACCCAGCGTACGAGGTCTCACATCCGCAGCCAACATCTCCTTAGTATGCTAAGCGTACCATGTGGTACACCCCGTGTACTAGCTTTTCAGTTAGTACACTAAGCGTACCATGCGGTACGCCCTGTGTACTCCTCCATGGACCATTATTGCAACAATTCAAACAAAAGGGGCATATAAGAGCATACCAGCATCCAAGTGTTACATATACTTTGCTAGATGATTAGTTCATCAATAATCAAGTCCTCTCATCATCATCTCATCCTTTTCATCTCCAATCACTACCCAATATATTTTATATATGAAAATACTTATATGATTACATTAAGTGAAAATAATATAATTCAATTAACACAAATATCAAGTAATACATATAATAGGCACACATAACATTTAATATTCTATATACTTTATATCTATGTGTAAGTTGAAAGTAACCATGCACTCACTTGTAAAAGTGGATTACTAAAAAGTCGGTCAACCCTTCGCTTTAGCACTTAGTCTTTCCTTTGATGTGACCTAGCTTTAATTATAACTAAGTCTGATTTTATTATTTCTTATGACTAATGATAGTCTAGATTCATCAACAAACCCAAAATATACATCTAGATCTATCAAGTAAGGAGCAACCATGTAAGATCATATCGGAGGTAGGGTCCGTTTGGTATATAGAGTATACTGTTTGAAAATACCACTTTAAACACTTCACTAAATCTAGCATAGGCTTCACCTCTGTAAGTAGATCAATCAGTATAACGACTTGGAATCACTGATAAATCTTATTTATAATTTCATAACAACGACATTGAATATAAATATAAGTTACACTTAAAGGAATATAAGTGTAGCCAAAACCCTTAAAGGACCTGGGGCCTAGCTTACCCCACTTCCTGAACCGGATGAAACCTTTCCAAGGTGACACCTTCAGGAGAACCATAACTCCCACCTGAAACTCTAAATCTGGCCGGCACCTGTCGGCATAATTCTTCTGTCGACTCTGAGTTTTATGGAGCCTACTTCGGACCTGCTAAATCAGCTCAATGGTATTGAGTACCACCTCGGTACTCCCCATAACCCGCTGACCGACCTCGCCCCAAAAAATTGGGGTCCTACTGTGACATCCCCAAATTCACTATCATTTTAAAAAAAATTATGCTTATTGAAAAAAATCATAGTATTCTTTTTGAAGAATAATATTGCGGAATTTGTTCCGAAAAAAACATGATAATAATATTATCAAAGCATTTCCGAAGAAATGTATTTTATTTATATTAAAACATTGGGATGTCATCGTTAATACTGAAAAATAAGCATAAACAGGTCTTACATTCATTTACACTAATGATTTACATCTCCGTTAATCTCTCAGTGTAATGTAGCTTCGTATCGATACCTGTGACACAAGTGAACTGAGTGGGTTAAGTTGGGAAACCTGGTGAGTAGATAGGGTTTTCAACCCACAATAATAAAATTATTATGTTTCATCATCAAACAATTAACCCAATTACCCAACCCTATTATCTTATTTGTTTCTTAAGGATCTACCCTAAGAATCATCTATCATTCACTCATTCATTCCTAAGGATTTTCCTAAGGAATAGACAAGAAGTCCATCGTTGCCAGGGTTTATACAACAGACACTAAGTCCATCGAGGTTAATTGTTAGGCACTAAGTCCATAATTGTTAGGGTTTATCTCTTTTATTGACAATATTAATTTAGGGATTCCACCCACAATACATGTCAATGGGTTTTTAGAGTACATCTGATGAACATATCGTTCACAACACCTACAGGTTGAGAGTCTGCTAGTGTTCCATTGGACTATCTAGAATAGTTTGTGGTTGTCATCTATACTATGCTAGATGACTGGGTCATCGCTTCTCATCATCTTTCCCCTCTGGTCATCTATATTATCTTTCATCTCTCATCAGTTATCTCATCTTTCATCTCTCATCTCATCTCTAATCTATCCATCTTTACCCATCATAATTATAGGTATAAAATACGTATACAATTTAAATCGAATAAAACATGTATATTTTGTTCCTCCAACATAGATATCAAGAACACAGATAATATGCACACGTAACACATAATTTATATTAAATACTCCATATCTATGTGTAAGATGAAAGTAACTATGCACTCACCTGATTAGTCGTGCATCACCTTGACTAATAGAATCTGAAAGATTCGATGCTTAGAGTTTTTCTAATAAAAAGATTCTCCAATGCTCTAATGCTTCTATGTTGTACTAACGACACTCGAGAACAAGAAACCAATTTATAATGACTGAGATCTCGAGGCAGAGAGATTTGAGAGAGAAAGGTGTGACAAAATGAAGATACTTGAGTCCATATTTATAGTGTTAGGATTTCTTAGCCACTAAGTTTACTTAGCCATTAAGCTTAATTAATTCGTTCTTATCCATATTATTTAATTCGTTCTTATCCATATTATTTAATTCGTTCTTATCCACAATCTTATCCATATTATTTAGGGAAGTGATTTGTACACAACAATTTTTTGCCATACACAACAATTTATGCATTATATACTTGTACAATACAACATTTTAAAGCATTAATTGTTGTGTATGGAAAAAAATTGTTGTGTACGGATCAACTCCCTATTATTTAATTCGTTCTTATCTACATTATTTAATTTGATCTTATCCACATTATTTAATTCGATCTTATCTAATGTTCTAATGCTTCTATGTTGTACTAACGACACTCGATAACAAGAAACCAATTCATAATGATTGAGATCTCGAGGCAATGAGATTTGAGAGAGAAAGGTGTGACAAAATGAAGAGACTTGAGTCCCTATTTATAGTGTTAGGATTTCTTAGTCACTAAGTTTACTTAGCCATTAAGCTTAATTAATTCGTTCTTTTCCATATTATTTAATTCGTTCTTATTCATATTATTTAACTCGATCTTATCCACAATCTTATCCATATTATTTAATTTGTTTTTATCTATATTATTTAATTTGATCTTATCCATAATCTTATCCACATTATTTAATTCAATCTTATCTACATTATTTAATTTGACCTTATCCACATTATTTAATTCGATCTTATGCACATTATTTAATTCGCTCTTATCCACATTATTTAATTTGATCTTATCCACATTATTTATAATCGATAACTAACGTCGTAAAAAGTATCCGGTCAATTATTATCGAAAAACGGAAAAATTATCGCTTCATTACTTGGGTTCACCCTTAAATGTATTTAGACCAAATACGTATTATATAGTTTGAGATTATACAATCTTTACAATTTTCATTAATATTATTTATCCTAAAGAATCTTCTATTTAAAAACGTTATTTTATCACTTTTCGATAAGTTTATAACAAGATTTATAAAAATATTACACACCCATAATATTTGTCCACATAACATGTATATAATAAATAAGTATTTATATAACCTGTAACACATACGAAGAAAATTTATCCTATTTGAGGATTTTAATTATTTGATAAAACAAATATTTATTATTATTATCCCCTTAACATTTAGCCTAACTCTCGGGCGTTACAATTCTCCCCTACTTAGGATGATTTTGTCCTCGAAATCACAAACTCAACGAATACATACGATCTCCACTACTCGCTTTTCTTTATTTATTTATTTTTTTCAAGTAAGAGTTGTCTTTCACACTTTTGCCTTAATGATTGGTACTCCTTCACTTGGGTTCAAACTCTTTTTTGCTGCTACTAACAACCAATCAAAGCCCAAGTCGGATCCGTCTTTGAGATGTTAATATTCTTTCTCTTTGAAAGAAGCTTATGAACGTCATATTAATGACTTTATCATCACCAATGTAGCATCATTGTGTGTGCTCACAACGAGTGATCTTCTCGTTTCTCAAAATCATGGTCTGATCAAGATCACAACAAGAATGAAGTCGTCTACCAACGTATATGTGTACAAAATGGTATAAGAGGGTAATACTAACAACAACAACTGTTGCTAAACTCAATAGTCTCTTTTCCTCTTTTCTGGGACGATTAACTTGTCACTCTTCAATTGATCATCTTGACCACATTTAAATTACTTGGACACAAATGCACAACAAACATCCTTATGCATATTTTTATGGCTTGCCTAACAATTGCCAAACTCTTCAGAATTCTTAGTTAATGGCAATGCTCAAACTTGCACCCTCTCTTCATTCTCTATTGGACATTCGGTTATAATCTCCGAGCTAAAAACTCAATTCTCATTATAGACTCCTACTCTTTCTTAAAATTGGGTCATAGAGTCAACCCAAGATAAGGTCTTCACTTTTTCTACAACAATAACTCGAATGATCATATTCTAATGACCTTTGTTTGCATAACGCAAAAGAAACACAATGAACCAGACTCTTGTCTCTAATAGTCAAATACTATCACGGAAGAAACCTTCCTTCACGTTCTAATGTGATATAATCTCTTCATAACAAGTAGCATTTCTAGCTAAGAGATCTTACCTTAAAAATGATCACGATACTTCTATTAATCGATTCGATTACCTTTCACTTCAATCTTCTTGCTTAAATCTAATGCTACATCGAACTTGGTTCTCTGAACCACGTAACATATGTATCTAATTACTAGCTTCGGAATAACAATCATCTTCTTAGTCATTACCGAAACGATGGTAACGACATACTTGAAAAAACGGAATCAATTTCTAGCTTCTTGGTAACCTTGTGACTTTCTCTGATCCAATTGCGAGTCATGTGCTTCCAGTAGTATAGGCCTCTACTACCATTCACACCTACTCATACTCGTCCCAAGTATTGTCCTGCAGTTTTCCAAGTCACCATAAAAGAATTTCGCATAGTCATTTAACACATTGGATAGCATAACGAAGGTTTATATTACTTCTTGAAATGATTACATAGATATTCAGGTTCACCCAACACCATAAATGACTACTTCTTGAAATGATTACATAGATATTTGAGTCACAATCATAATCCTTCACCACATCCAACCACCGACGCTGCCTCATATTCATATCGGTTGGTCCATGAAGTACCCCAGGCTCTTGTGATCCGGGTAAATAGTACAACGGACCCCATACAGGTAATGCCGCCAAATATTGAGGGAGAAAACCACAGCCCCCAACTCCAAATCATGTGTCGGGTAATTCGCCTCATGAGGCTTCAGCTGCCTCGAAGCGTAGGCTATCATGTGACCTCTCTGTATCAACACTGCCCCTAATCCTATGATCGAAGCATCACAATAAACCACTAAATCATCAACACCCTCCGACAAGGTCAGAATCGGTGCCTCACACAACGGCTGTCTCAAAGTCTCAAAAGTTGCTTGCTGCTCACCCCCAACATAATGTAACCGTGTTTTTGGTCATTCGGGTCAAAGGAATAACTATCTTGGAGAAATCCTGTATGAATCTCCGATAATAACCCGCTAAACCAAGAAAACTTTGAATCTCAGATGTAGACCTCGGAACCTCCCACTGCATCACTACCTCGACCTTGGTCGGATCAACCAGAATGTCATTCTGGTTGACAAGGTGCCCTAGAAACTGCACCTCACGCAACCAGAACTCACACTTGGAGAACTTTGTGAAAACTCTCTCCCTCCTCAATGTCTCCAGCACATCCCTCAAGTGCTCCTCGTGCTGCTCCTGAGTCTTAGAATAAGCCAAGATATCGTCAATGAATACAATCATAGATCAATCCAACATTTGTCTGCACACGCGATTCATGAGATCCATGAACACAACGGGAGCGTTGGTGAGCCCAAAATGCATCACCATGAACTTTTAATGACCATAACGAGTTCGGAAAGCTATCTCTGCACATCCTCATCCCTAACCCTCATCTGATGATAACCCAATTATAAATCAATCTTGGAAAACCTAGATGAACCCTGAAGTTGGTCAAAAAGATCATCAATCCTCGGGAGTGGATAAAGGTTCTTCACCGTTATTTTATTCAGCTCCCAATAGTTTATGCACATACGATGAGACCCATCGTTCTTCTTCAAAAAACAGGATCGGTGCTCCACAAGGTGAACTGCTCGGTCGAATGAACCCCTTGTCTAATAGCTCATGCAACTGTGTAAACAATTCTTGCTATCAGAACCGCACTAGGAGCCAAATCAATCCTGAACTCAACCTGTCTCTCCGGAGGAACCCCAGGAAATTTTTTCGGAAAAACATTCGGGTAATCCCGCACGATCGGCACATCATCCACGGTCGCTTTACCCTTATCCTGGGTATCCATAACATAGGGAACATAACCGGAACAACCCTGCTGAAGATAGTGTCTGGCCCTCATCGCAGAACACAAAATCGGACCATGTTGAGATCCCTCCTCTTGAACAACTAACTCTCCCCCCACTTGGGGTCCGAAACCGAACTAACTGTTTCTCACAATCGACTACTGCGCCATTAGAGCTCACCCAATCCATGCCCACAAAAACCTTGTTCCCATGCAGCGGAATGGTAACCAAATCGATCGGATACTGCTCGTTGAATAACTCGATAGTACAACCCCGATGAACCCTCACAACCTGAACAGACCTATCATCTGCAATCTCGACATCTAATGGATAATCCAGCTCCCCCGAAGCTCCAGCAAATCTCTTGCTAAGCGCAAGCGATACAAAGGATCGGGTAGCCCCGAATCAAATAAAACACGAGGCGACAATCCATTGACCACAAAGGTCCCTCTACATGATCATAACAAACATAACCAAAACAAGAAAATAATAAAAGATAGAGATAAGACACATACCAGTAGCAACATCCGATGCTGCTCGGGCCACATCAATGGTCAACTGAAATGCTCTGTTCTTCACCGCAGGAGCCTCCGCCTTGCCCGGGCGGCCATCAGTAATCCTCAAGGCAGCTGGTGCAGGCGCCACTACTGCTCCACCAGACAACCTTGGACAATCAGCCTTTCTATGGTCGATATGGTTGCAGTGAAAACAAATTAAGCCCTTCTTGGGGCACTCCCTGCTCATGTGACCCGACTGGCCACCGTTGTAACATACCGAGCATGTAACCCCATAGGCCCCACTATGCGGCTTGTCGCACTTGGCACAACGGCCCCGACCCTGTTGGCCTCTGCTAGGAACATCAGAAGTCTTGTGCCTCTTGGACTGCCCCACTGCTATTTGAACCTACTCCGAATTCTGCTTCGTCAGGAGCTTCAACTCGATTTCCTGCTCACGGGCCTTCTCAATCATATCATTCAGGGTCTTGCACCCTGAGAAACTCACGAACTCCCTGATATCATCCCTCAGCATGGCATGGTATCTTGTCTTCCTCAACTCCTCATCCGCAGCATACTATAGAACTAGCAATGCCCTCTCCCTAAATTTGGCGATGATCTCCGCCACAATCTCCATAGTCTGGTGAAGGTCCTATAACTCCCTCACCAGCTGTTGCACCTCAATGGCCAGTGTAAAGTCCCGATCAAACCTCCGCACAAAATCCTCCCATGTCATCACCACCACACCCGCCAACCCTACCTCATGGGTAACCTCCTCCCACCAGTCCTACGCTCGGTCCCTCAGCATACAGGACGCGAATCCCACATTTTCCGCATCGAGGTAAAAGCTCATGCGCTGAGCATTCTCCATGTCAAAGATCAAGTCACGAATAGCAATGCAGTCCTTAGCCCTAAAGAACTCAGGCGCACCGCACGACTTGAACTCCCAGAAGAAGGGATATTGAGTCCCAATCTGACCTAAAGCAATCTCAGATCGAAATGATTTGAGCCTCTCCTCCATAAACTCCATAATCCCTTCCTTGACTGTACCGAAAATTACTGGGGTAACGTCAAGGATGCCACGAGTAACCTCGAATGTGATGAGCTCACGCAACCTCTCATCAATTGGTTCTGTACCGGGACCTGAATCTGATCCCAAACCTGAACCTCCTCGAGTAGCCATCATCGTCTTTAATTGAAAATACAACATATAAACCATCAATAAAGAAGTTCGAGGGGATTCCTCCACACCGGACTCCTTAGAGTTTTCAGGTCTGCTCTTGTCTCAGGTATAGGTCATGTGCTTTCAGTAGTACATGCCTAATACTACCTTCCAGACCTACCTGTACCCTCCCCAAGGTCATACCTGATACCTCTAATTCACCTAACTACACTTAGAACATAACTCATACAACACAACACAAGAACATACCCTAGACTCCTATAGGATTTCTCAATCATCACATAACCAGAAACCTCAATCGACAGCGCAGGTTGTCTTATGCATGCAAGTTATACATAAATAGAATCATATAGACTGTCAAATAAAGTTTCTACCCTGAGTCCACAACCAAACAAGGAACAGGAAATGAGGCAGAATCCATCATTCTAGGGCTATGCAATCCTAAGCATATATAACTTTGAAAGCATACATTTAGCAAATAGCAGAGTCAACATTGATTCCAAAAAATATATGGCATCAAATTTTCTTAGGCTATAAGGCATCACACAAATTAGGAAATTTTATCACACAATCCCTAAAGGTATACTTAGACCTACTCTAGCATGCATTTCACATATCAACATACTAGTGCAATACATAAGAATGGTTAATTTTTAGGAAACACTTACTTGAGCTCGACCAATCGCACACATTGCACTCTCCCTTTTACTTAAGAAAAACCTTTTAATAAAATTTTGATTCTTTTTCTTTTGAAAAGATTATCAATTCCTCAGTTTGAGTTCTGACACACCTGAGGGTGTGCCCGAATCCCTCAAACCAAGGTTTTGATACCAACTTGTAACAGCCCAAAGTCCAAGTAAAATTTTTCATTTTTTTAAAAAGACATTACATCCATAAATTTTTTCCAAAATCCATTACACCTTAAGCATGTCCACTTATTAGAGTAACAATATCAGTAAGTGTGACACATAGTGGAGAGTAAATGTTGCGCCATCAAGTCGGGCCCTTCCCCTTAGTACCAGAAGTACCTGAAAACACAATTCAAACTGTAAGCAGACACTTAGTGAGTTCCCAAAAATACTACATAACATACAATCACAAAATACCATTCAACATACATAAGATTGCCATGGGCTACCCCCATGGTCTTTACCCGAGAATGTCATGGGCTACCCCCGTGGTCTGATATCCAAGTGCCATGGGCTACCCCCATGCTCTTCCATGCCATGGGCTACCCCCAAGGTCTTTCATACAAGTGCCACGAGCTACCCCTGGGGTCTTCAGACAAATAAGTGATGAGTTTTGAGCATTACAACATTCCTATGTGCACATACAACCCTATTTGATTTGGATCTAGGTTTTTCTCAAGTTATACATGCAAATTAATTTTCCAAATCAAAACCCTAATCTCGCATACAAGAAAAACGAAATCTAATCATATTAGGGTTTAGAAGAATACCTTTCTTGTTAGTAGCTTGATCTTAACCTTCAAGAGCTTAGTGCCTCAAGCGTTGCACCTCTAATCGAGTCACAAACACCACTTAGCAAAGAATGAATGGGAGAGAGGTGATGGAGGCTACTTGATATCGGCTAAGGTTCTATAAGAATGCATAGGGCCGAAACCTTTAAGCCAAGGGTCCTTTATATAGCTAAGGCTACTAGGGTTTTAGGTGGAAATCCTAATTCTCTACTTAAGCCTTAAACAATCCATGGACACCTTCTAGAAGGCCCCTTGTACGAAATCTCTATGGGCTTCCCATAGATTTTGTCCACTCCTTCTTTAGGAGTCCATCAGCCCAACTTGCAACTATCATTGATTTTCAATATCAGTCCCCTTACTTTTAATCAATTTCTTTTGATCACTAAATTAATTCCAAATCAATTTCTGATCAATACTAATTAAATAATATGATTTCTCAATTAATATATTATACTTGTAATATATTAATAAATCATTATCAACTTCTTTCTCCATAATTCATCCTATCAAATTGCTATAATAAAGGCAACCCAATAGGACCATGCTACTATCGGATCAAGTACATACCAATTATAGTTATTGGCTTAGACATCTAATCCAATAGTCTCCCACTTGGATAAGTCTAATAACAATAATTGCAAATATGACTTCAAAATCCAATTAGCAATGGTAGCTCTCAAAAGCCGTTATCGAACTCTGACCTAGTCAATGACGCGTCCTTTAGATAAGGGATCATATAATCCTCCGTTCTACAAGATATCGTATGGAGAAATACATGGAACATAATCATTCTCAATGTCCAACAACTTGTTTCCCGACTTCTGATTTGTTTGACATAGAACTTAATTGAACACATCAATTCTGTACTAACCGGGCCCGACACATAAGTCAACACAAAATCATCGAGGGGCCTAAGATATCGCTTTTACCCTCTTAGGATAAAAGGAAAAGATAAAATTTGTGTTATATGCTTGTACTATTTACTTCTCAAATTATACACAACAACACGTTTTATAACATCAAGTTACAGATGCGTTTATGCATTATCAATGCACTACCAACTTGTAAAAAACAACTCATATATCTCGATTTAAAGATTATACGATATTATCTTCTTGCAATCACTCGTGATAAATTCCATGAAGTGATTCACATGAGCGTGGGTTTAATCCAATACTTAAATCTTATTTCAGAAGTACTCATGAACGTTGCAGCAAGCCTTTGCTATGTCTAAGCACTTAGACAATCTGCAAACCAATTCATGACATTATTGCCTCATTACTTACTTCAAAGTATGATCGACTGTGGATAATTTGAATAGTTTAATTATTCTGGAAGTAAAACATGAAAAGTTGAAACAATAGTAAATAATTGACACAAGATAGTAAACTTTACTCATAAATAAATCTTCATAACTTAATCATCAAATGTCAATTACATTTACCTATTACAAGTTTCTAAAAATCTATATAATCACTAAAACTAATATTGTCCTTCAGACCAATGCTCCATGCATGTTGTAAGTGCTTAACTCTGCTCAGACCCTTTGTGAGGGGATCTACTGGATTTTCCTCTGACGATAACCTCTTGACTACGAGGAGTGCCTCTTTTACCCGATGTCTGATGAATTGGTATTTTTTTCAATGTGTTTGGATCTACCATGATCACTTGGCTCCTTGGTTAAGGCAACCGTTCCTTCGTTATCACATAAAATCTCCATAGGCTCCTTTCTGGCTGGTACAACTCCAAGGTCTCCAATGAATTTCTTCAACCATATTGCCCCCTTCGACGCTTCACTTACTGATATGTACTCTGATTCGCATGTTGAATCAGGCACGGTCTCCTACTTGGAACTTTTCCAAGTAACTGCTCCTCCATTTAGGGTAAATACCCAACCCGACTGAGAGCGAAAGTTATCTATGTCGGTCTGAAAATTGGCATCACTATACCCTGTCACTCTTAAGTCATCACTCCTACCAAGTATAAGGACCCAATCCTTAGTCCTTCGTAGGTACTTAAGAATGTTCTTAACTGCAGTCCAATGCACTCTACCCGGGTTCCCTTGATATCGTCTAACCATGCCCAACTCCAAAAGGATGGAGTGTTGGAGTCATTCGACCTTAGGGACGATGACGTGTGTGAGTCTTGTTTACTTGGAAAGATGACCAAGTCACCCTTCACTGGCACATGTGCAAGGGGTGAGGGTCTATTGGATCTCATACACACCGATGTGTGTTTAGATCCACCACATGGGACACGAACCGCTTCTATGTGACTTTCACCGACGATTATAGTCGATATGGGTATCTCTATTTAATCAAGCACAAGTCAGAAACCTTTGAAAAGTTCAAAGAGTTTAAACAAAAATTGGAGAATCAATTGGGCAGGAAAATCAAGATGCTTCGAAACGATCAAGGAAGAGAGTACCTAAGTCTTGAATTCCACAACTATCTCAAGGAATGTGAAATAGTTTCGCAATTGACACAGCCTAGGACACCGCAGTTAAATGGTGTGGCTGAGAGGCGTAATCAAAACCTGTTGGACATGGTTCGTTCCATGATGAGTCGTGCTTCACTACCTATCTCATTATGCGGGTATGCCTTAGAGACTGTCGCCTATATCCTTAACTTAGTCCCTACAAAGAAGGTTACCAAAACACCTCACGAGATGTGGACAGGGAAAGCTCCCTCGTTGGCGCATATCAAGGTTTGGGGTTGCGAGGCTTTCGTAAGACGAGAGACTCATGACAAGCTCGAACCTCGTAGTGAGCGGTGTATTTTCATCGGCTACCCGCATAAATCCTTTGGATATCTCTTCTACAGACCGAGTGACAATGTGGTCTTCGTTGCGAGGAGAGGAGTTTTCCGAGAGCGAGAACTCATAGGCTAAGGGGACAGCGGGAGGCAAATCAATCTTGAAGAGATTCAAGAGTCGAGCGATGAAGGAACCTCTAACGCTGGCGCTCAACCCGAGGAGGAAACTCCGGTTGAACCGATTGACGAATCATTACCTCTTAGACGTTCCGAAAGAGTTAGAGTTCAACCCCAGTTGTATGGTTTTCATATCACTACCGAAGGGGACACGTATATTAGTGATAGTACACTAGTAAATCTAGATGGACCTAACAGCTATAAGGATGCCATGGCAGGCCCGGAGTTTGCGAAATGGAAAGAGGCGATGGACAGCGAGATTCAGTCCATGTATGACAACCAAGTTTGGAATTTGGCTGACCATGTGCCTGGACGTAAGACGGTTGGGTGCAATTGGATCTTCAAGAAGAAGACCGACATGGGTGGGAATGTGCACACGTATAAGGCGCGATTGGTTGCGAAGGGCTTTACTCGAACTCCCAGAGTTGACTATGATGAGACCTTCTCACAAGTTGCTAAAATAAAGTCTATTAGGGTGATGCTAGCCATTGCTGCATTTCATGATTATGAAATATGGCAAATGGATGTCAAAACCGCATTCCTTAATGGGAAGTTGGCTGAGGATGTTTACATGGCTCAGCCAAAGGGTTTTGTCGATACGAAGCATCCCAGTAAAGTGTGCAAGCTTGAGAAGTCCATTTATGGACTTAAGCAAGCATCTTGCAGATGGAATCTTTGCTTCAATGAGAAAGTCAAAGAGTTTAGATTTGTACGAAGCGAAGATGAATCATGTGTGTATGTCAAGGCTAGTGGGAGTATAGTTAGCTTCCTCATATTGTATGTCGATGACATACTACTCATAGGAAACGACATCCCGACTCTGCAGGAAGTTAAGTCCTGGATCGGGAAGTGCTTCGCTATGAAGGACCTCGGAGAGGCTTCCTATATTTTGGGAATAAGGATAGTGAGAGACCGAAGTAAGAGACTAATAGGACTTAGTCAAAATACTTATTTGGACAAGGTGCTAAAACGTTTTAGTATGGAAAACTCTAAGAAGGGAGAATTATCGATCCAAAGTAATGTCAAGTTGAGTAAGACTCAAAGTCCGAGTACCGAAGCCGAGATAGCAGAGATGAGCCGAGTACCTTACGCTTCCACAGTTGGCTCGATCATGTATGCTATTTCGTGTACTCGCCCTGATGTGGCCTTTGCTTTGAGCATGGTTAGTAGATATCAAGGGAACCCTGGCAGAGCCCATTGGATTGCGGTTAAGAATATCCTTAAGTACCTTCGGAGGACGAATGAATGGTTCTTAGTCCTCGGAGGGAGTGATGACTTGAAGGTGCGAGGGTATAGTGACGCCAACTTTTAGACCGACAGGGACAACTACCGTTCGCAGTCGGGCTGGGTCTTTACCCTGAATGGAGGAGCAGTAACTTGGAAGAGTTCCAAGCAGGAAACCATAGCTGATTCAATGTGTGAATCAGAGTACATTGCAGCGAGCGAAGCGTCAAAGGAGGCAATATGGTTGAAGAACTTCATCGGTGATCTTGGAGTTGTACCTACCATAAAGGAGCCCTTGGAGATTCTCTGTGATAATGAAGGAGCGGTTGCCTTGACCAAGGAACCGAGGGATCATGGTAGATCTCGACATATCGACAGAAAATATCACTTTATTAGAAATCATGTAGAAGAAGGACAACTCGTTGCGAAGAGGATATCATTAGAAGATAACCCAGCAGATCCGCTTACGAAGGGACTGAGCAGGGTTAAGCACTTGCAGCATGCTAGGAGTATTGGGCTAAATGATGATATTAGTATAGATTAGATAGTAGTAGAAACGTGTAATAGATAAATGTAATTAACATTTGATGATTAAATAAAAGAGTATTATTTATGAGTAATGTTATTGTCTTATGTTAATTGTTTAACTATTGTTTCATTTTGCATGTTTTGACTTCCAGAATAATTGAGCTTATTAAGAATAATCGAATTATTCAAATTGTCCACAATCGTTCATATTTTGGAAGTAGATATGAATGAAGATTGTCATGAATTGGTGTGTAGATTGTCTAAATGGTATTAGACATAGCAAAAGGTTGCTGCAATGTTCATGAGTACTTATAAACTAGTTTTGAGCATTGGAACAAACCCGTGCTTGCTGGAATCACCTTATGGAATGTGATAAAAAGGGAGATCGCAAGACGATAATATCATATAGTCTTAAAACCTAGATATACGGTTTGTTATTTGTTAATTGGTTGTACATTGATAATGCGAAACCGCATCAGTAACTTGATGTTATAAAACACATTGTTGTGTATAGTTGATTAATGAATAAGTAAATGCATATAAGTCGAAGTTTATCTGTTACTTTTATCCTAAGAGGGTAAAAGCGATATCTCGGCCGCTCGATGATTTGATTTGACTTATGTGTCGGGCCCGGTCAGAACTAAATTGATGTGTTCGATTAAGTTCTATGTCAAATAAATCGGAGATCGAGAAACCAAATGCTAGACAAATTGTTCCATAGAATTGTCAGCATGATATCTAAACAGAGGACTGTACGATCCCTTATCTAAAGGACAAGATTGATTAGATCAGAGTTTGACAGCGTCTTTGAGAGCTACGATTGCTAATCGGATTATACTTGTATATAGTTGCTAGACTTATCCAAGTGGGAGACTGTTGGAATAGTGTCTAAGGCTGCAACTATATTAGGCAAGTATTTGACCCGGTAGTGCATGGTCCTTTTGGGTTGCCTTCACCATAGCAACTTGACAGGATGATTTATTATGAGAGAAGAAATATTATTAATATATTATGAGAATAATATAAGAAATAATAATATTATTATTTGATTAATATAAGTCATAAATTAATTAATTTGGTGACTTAAAGAGATTAATTGAATAAAGGGGTATAAACTGTCAATTGTATGATAGTTGTACTTTGGGCTATAAATCCCTTATGGATAATGGTGGACGATTTCTAGGGCTTAGGATAGGCTTAGAATTCGTCCAAAGGCTTATCAATTAGGGTATTGGATTGCTTAGGGCCTAAGTTATCCAATTAGGGTTTAAGGGTGAAACCCTAGGAGCCTTACAAGTATAAATAGACCCCAAGGGTTAAGGAAATCGGCACTTGTGCTTTAGAAAGAAACCCTGGCCGATTTTGATCCCCTCTCCTCTCTCTCAAATCATCCTCTTGCTAGTTGGTGTTTGTAAGCCATTAGAGGAGTGACAATTGTGACTCTAAAGCTCCAAGGACAAGAAGATCAAACAAGTGATTCAAGGTAAACTTCTAATTCTGATTTCTTATTGTTATTATACTCTATTAGCCATTAGAAGTCTTGGATTCAATACATGTTCAATTAGAGAAACCTAGATCCAAGCATTAGGGTTTGCATGTGCACATAGAAATGTTCATATGGCTAAAAACCCATCACTATGTTGTTACAAAAAATTATAACTGTCTCATACAAAGTCAGATTTAAGCGTACTTGTTATGAATGATCTCGTTTTTGCAAGGACTTCGACTTTCCTTTACATTACTTTGGCTAAAAAGCTATCTATCTCCGATTTACTTTTATGGCAGACATCTTCGTATTGGGTTAAAGGTGAAACTTTGATAAACCATCACTTCCTTATACAAAGTCAGATTTGAACGTTCTTTATACCCACATAATCGTCATCACTACTACTACGACTTTTGTTAAGACTATAATAATATTGTGTACATATACTATAAGCCCATAATATTTGTCCATAAAACATGTGCGTAATATATAAATATCATTTATATAACTCGTATCGTGTATGAAGTTTTATTTATTTATTTATGATTATCCTATTCAAGGATTTAATTGTTCGTTAAAACATTTATTTATAATTTAAAATCTTTAAAATATATAGCCCGAATTCGCGTTCGTTACATTCGATCACTTACATAGGACTAAATGTGCATATGGTTCAGATGGTCTTAATACTTATCAAAAATACATACCATGTGTAAATGTGAGTGCGACTATAAAGATGTCATGACATGAAAAGTAGCATTCCGTTTGAAATATGTTCGTTGTCACAACATGTTAATGATATAATGTTAATAAATATTTATTAATCAACTAGTTTATAACCCGTGGGAACCACGGTTATAAAATTAATTAAACTTTTATAATAAAAATTCAAAATTATTAATCAATTATTTAAAATAAATTATTAATTTAAGAGATATTTTTTTAGTTATGTGAAATTATAATCATTGATTGAAATAAATATGTAAAATTCATTTTTAATATATATTAAACATATTTTATTTGTGAATTAATGAAAACATTAATATAAAATTTAAAATTTAAATTTTAAAATAGAGAATAAATACATTGACAAATAGCATCACATTAATGAGGATGTCTAAAAAATTTAAAATTGAGAACTAATATATTGACAAGTGGCAACACATTAATTAAGAGGTCTAATATGATGATGACACATGACAAAAGAACTATTCTTTTATTAGTATAGGGATTGATTTATTATTTAAAATGTTAATAAATATTTATTAATCAATAAGTGAGATTAATTAATTATACTAGAAAATTATATTAATTATTTATAACTAATGGATAATTATATAAAATAATTTATATAAATTATATAATTAATAGTTATCTTTTAAATTCAAATAAGGAATCTTTTGGATTTCATCTCCTATATAAAGCCGTAGAGGTAGGATTAAAGAAAATGATAAACCTTTGGAACCCTAAAACCGTTAGGGTTTCAAATAGAAGGTTTCTTGTTTGCTAAGAGGTACAATGCTCATGTTTTACTTTGAACCCTAGTCATTATTTATCAAAATCGAAAGGTAAATTTTTTTCTTGTAAGTTAAGTTTTGTTGTTGATAATACATGAACAATGATAATCGGCTTATCATAGTGTTTTGTTAATTTGCTTAAGCCGTTTGTTTTGGTTTTCGATAAATAAAAAATCACAATATATATATATATATATATATATATATATATATATATATATATATATATATATATATATATATATATATATATATATATATATAATTCGGTAGAATAAATACAAAAAGCCGCCGACTTTCAAAACTTGCAACCCCATACACTCTCCCTCTCCCCCGTATCTCCTCCTCGAAATATAACCGTTTGCTCTACTGCTTCCCCCAAACCCTAGTAAGAATTTCGGCTGATATCCTCTGTTTTTAAGTGATTTATGTATCTTCGTTTCAAGTATCTTTGTAGTCTTGCCGAATCTTCATGGATTTCTTGTTTAATCTTTTGTATTGTTCATGTACCCATTTGATGAATAGTAGAATACACCTTTTGTGTATAATTCCACTCGTTCTTGCTTATTAGAGATTTTAAGAGCATTTATGATGAGTGTAATTGCGTAAATCGTATTTAAGATTTAAAATAATTAGTTTATCTATGAGAGCCAGCGGTTACATCTTCGTATAATGATTACCAACGGCTGTATTGATTAATTTTACCCTCTTAATCGTGTTTTAGGTTGTTAGTATATCTACAGTTGCAGACATAGGATTTCTTTCTTCTTTGTTTGAAGTTTAAACGCAATCTTTTTCTAAAAATATCGATTACTTATTACAGAATCTTCTTTTAGTTCAATTTTATTTTTTTTATGAACTTAGCCTCAAACTGAAGCTTCAACCTAAAAATGGCGTGCCCGGAGAAGATACCTCAGCCTGTCATATCCACAAAACGGCCGTTGGGTGATTCTGATGACTGTAAACTTGACGAATTCAGAAAAACTAAAATGGTGATGCGGAAGTATCCCCCTCATAAGATCAGAGGAGCAGAGGCAGTCCGTGATTTCCCTCCTGATTGTGGAATCTTATTGGATTCTCTTGCGAGTAAAGTAGAGAAGAATCCATTGAAGAAATTAGATAATGTTGAATCAAACATTGAGAACGTGACCTCCCATGGTAAGGATAAGATGGTGAAATCTCAGCCTTTTGAAGATAATAAACTAAATAGCTGCTTTAAACCTGAAGGATTAGGGTTCAAGAAACCTTCTTTTGGCTCAAGACCTTCTGGTAAAGTGAAATTTGGGAATCCCATGGAACAACATCCTATTTGTGGAATCATGCAAGAAAGGAAGCCTTTCAAGAAATTAGACAATGTTGACTCAATGTCAATGGAGTGTTGTAATCGTTTGGAGAATACCAAACGCAATAGCTTCAAATCTAAAGAATCAGGGATCAGCAAACCTTTTGGTTCAAGGTCAACTGGTAAAGTCAAATTTTGGGATCCTAGGATCCCATCTTCAAATGACGATAATGCCCCAAAAGCAAAAGACACCAACTTTATCGGATCACGAAATGAACAAATTAGACGTGAAAAGATCCGTGAGACAATGATCTTGTTTGAAACAATTTACACTCGGTTATTACAAGATAACGGATCAAAACAAAAGGGAGAAAAGAGAGCTATTTGGATACTACCCATGGAGGCTGCAAAGATAGTCAAACAAAAGCTAAAATGGATGAATGTTGACAAGACATTAGGTGAAATCCTCGGTGTCCAACCTGGCGACATGTTCCGATTTAGGTCACAGCTTCATATAGTAGGTCTTCATTGTCAACCACATTGTGGTATAGATTACACAAGCATTAATGAGAAGAATCTTGCTATAAGTATAGTTAACTCTCATCGTTACTCAAACGAAAGTCAATCTTGTGATGTGCTTACTTATTGTGGTGAAGGTGGTGGTGGGGGCGGGTGCTTTGGGTATAAGCCACAGGTGCCGCCTGATGATCAAAAACTTGAAAGAGGTAATCTTGCTTTGAAGAACAGTATGATTGAGAAAAATCCTGTTAGGGTGATTAGGAAAGTTTTTGGAGTTGGAAACAACAACAATGTGTTTGTGTATGATGGATTGTACACCGTGGAGCATTGTACACAAAAAAGAGGTTCAGAAGGGAAGTTGGTGTTCATGTTTGAATTGCATAGAGTGCCTGGCCAACCTCATTTTCAGCAAAGGGTCAACGCTATACCAAGTAATTTCGTTTTATACCATCATACCACCTTTCAAATGCTTTAGTGATTAACTATATATAGTTAGTTATACTTATATGTCGTTTTCTGAATTATGGTTGGTATTTTATATTTTTTCTTGAGAGTCTCTTAGCTGTAATTTTGACCTAATTTTGGCTTAGTGTTTTTCTTCGCTTTCTTTGAATCTATGTACAACTTGGTTGAATTATATTTCCTTATTAAGCAAGACTTTTAGATCTATTATAAATTGTAAAGTTGTATGTAACACCCATAAAATTCGAGCCATTTTAAAACTTTTTAAATCATTTAAAAGCAATTCAATTATTACAATTTGTTTTCAAAATAGTTTAAATATCAAAGTTCCTAGAAATCATAATCATCAATCGAGGAAGTGTACGGTCACGTCTTCCTCTTCCCGCGGTCATCCGCTGAACCTGAAACAATAAACTGAAACTGTAAGCCCGAGAGCTTAGTGAGTCGCCCCCAAAATACTCATACACACAACAATACACATCCATGAAAGGCTAACTGTCTCACAACTAACCTAACGGTCCCACACAATCCACCCATCCATGAAACTTCCACCAACCGTGTAACACAAGTATATGCTAGACATGCATAACGTTGGACCCTATAGACTTTCGAATATCCAATCCTACACTAAGCCCCAATCAGATAAGAACAATATATATAAGGCCAAATCAAACATTCTCAGGTTATAAGATCTTAATTATGTATAACCGTGATGCATACACTAAACAACTATAATAATGATGTCAATCTCATATAAAGGAAACCCTAGGCTAGCATACATCATGTAATCAGACAATTCTATCATGCAATCCCTAAAGATCCCTAGCTTAGGGGGTGTTTGGTTTAGCTTTTTAGAGGCCAAAAGATCTTTTTGAAAAAGTTACAAAAATTCAGGATTTCCTGACTTTTCCAAAAAGTTGATTTTCCTTCTTTGCAAAATCCAAAAGTAGCTTTTAGAAGTTTTTTGTCAAACATCTTTTGCCTATGATCTTTTTCTAAAAGAACTTTTGGCCATTCAAAAGCTAAGCCAAACACCCCCTTAGTACTAGCATTCTGTTCTAACATATCACAATATCAAATAACCGTATGGTATTCACACGAGTGTTCCTCTAATTCACTCAAATCAAGGTTCTGATACCAATTTGTAACACCCATAAAATTCGAGCTAATTTAAAACTTTTTAAATCATTTAAACATCATTCAATTATTACAAATTGCTTTCAAAATAGTTTAAACATCAGAGTTCCCAGAAATCATAATCATCAAATCGAGGAAGTGTACGGTCACGCCTTTGCCTTCCCGCTATCATCTGCTGAACCTGAAACAATAAACTGAAACTGTAAGCCCGAAAGCTTAGTGAGTCACCCCCAAATGGACACACAACAATACACATACAATAACGAACAACATATTATGAGTTCAATCATCCATCGAGATGGAATACCCTAGGCCTTCAACCATCGGGTTGGAATGCCAACATACCGATACACTTCACATAACACATACACAAATAACAACATATACTAGGTCAACAGCTTTACATACTGAATTACCCCCTGGGCCCACATTGTGAATCTAAATTGCCTTCCGGGCCCACAACTCACATCTGGATTGCCACCGAGCCCACAGTACGAGTCTCCCTCTGCTCGTATCTGGAATGCTCCCCGGTTTGTTGGTTACCGCACGGAGCAGTATCACCTCAACCCATCCCTCATAATATGTCGACATATAACACAACTAATGCCCATTCAGATCTACTTCCCAGTCCCTAACTGGAGTATTACCCGATCCAGGAAGATTAATCCTTTGAGGCACTCCGAACTGATGAGATCACCAAGATCCTCTGTACTCCATCCGATCTCTAATAACAACTTCCGATCAAACCAAAAATACACCGGAGTCTTCCACCTACTCCAGCAGCATGTTAATTACTTGGGGACAGACCTGTTGATTGCTATAGTATAGCAACATACTCAATACTCGCACATAGATCTACAAACACATACAGAGTCTTCAGCATTACTGGACCGCCTCACCAGGCCTTCAGTCTATCTGAACCACTCTCAGAACCTTATGTCTGACTGGTACGCCCCACCGACCTTCAGTCTATCTGAACCGCTCTAAACTATTGAGCATCTCCCTGGACCACCTCTCCTGGTGATCCTTCCCATGCAAACTGTTCTCACCCACTTGGGGTTCCGAACTCGTGACCCATTCCGTGGACTCTAACCCCGGCCTAACCTTTAGGCCTCATGTTGATCGTTCACCCTCTCGAAAATCTATGGTCTGTTCCCTGACCCGCGTGTCTACCACATATGATAAATAACCCGCACACCCATGCTGAAAAGTACTGTCGAGCCCTGGCGGCTAACAAAAACCCTTAATCTCTCAATCCAAAAACCCTCATAGTTGAGCACACCCTCGACCGAATACTCGAACTGAACTCAATTCCTGACTAGAACTCCAACCTGTTTCCCCAACTTCCGTTATCAAGCACCAAGAAGACGTGTTCCTTATGCTGGGGAGTTTTACCGAACCCTCAATCAACACAATCCTCAAACCAAACAGTCATTTGGGCATCCATTCTCCCTGTCGGGTTGTGAAACTTATTCCCGTTTTGACACCTCTCCTGCTTCTGCATCCCGGGCTAGCTCTCCCCCACTTAGATTTGATTAAGCCTTCATAATACATGAAAATTGGAGGATTCTAAATCCTTCTCACTTCCCAACAATCGATCCGATGACAACTAACTCTTTCTAAGTAGTGCTCCATTAGTAGCCAATCCCAATTGATCACACACTTCTAAGAACCAGATGAACACTTCCTGAACACCAGTGAAACCGACCATCACTAATGCTTGAGTGACCCCACACTCAAGTCCTGAAGACCAAAAGATAGATGCTCCAACTAATACCTCGGCGACGAGCTACTTTCCTTAGCGCTTTTGTCCGTCTATCACTAATGGTTGCTAAAGCCACTGAATCCTGACACTGCTGAATAACCCTTCTGTGGGACCCTATCCGCAAACTTCCCATATAATACCCCTTTTCCAAAGGTGCTCTAAACAAGTTTCCCACTCTCGGCTCTAAAAATCATTCTCTTCAGGGTTCGTACACCAACTCACTTACCTGCTCAACGTCTACAGCTAAACCGTAGTAACTGAAACAGCCCCTGTCCTGAACCGGGCTACAGCTACTCCCAAGACATAATCTACGATCCAAAAAGTGTAATAGACCGCACAATCAATACTTACCGTCCGATACAAGAGATCCAAGGCAAACCAGACCTCACAAATTACTTATGCCATATCGACCCACCTGCGCTAAAATAATGTTGCCTATCCTTGCAACCAACTGACCCTGAGTTGGAATACAACCTGATCCTGGGGTCACAAGTCTGCTCACTCCTTCGAGCTCGAAAAACTGAGAGGGCACAATCCTTGCCCTACAAAACAACAACCCAATCCATCAAATAACCACTCCACTTCCAGCTGCAAAACCCCAGCTGAACATAATCATCACTCCTTTCCGGAGTCCCTGCGACTCACATTCCGGCCTCTAGCAAACCCCCGAGCCTCAAATCTAGAAACTCATATGCTAGCCTCTCCTGCTCAACCCGCGAAAATATAACGAGTACAGATCATTTTCCTGATCCCAGATAACTACAACCCTCTACTCATCAGAATATGTACCAGTAGCAAGTCCCGGTACTGGAAAGCTCAACCAGCTCCTCTCCCTACCGTCGTTACAGCTGTTGAAGCTGCTGCAGCAGCCGTCTCAGCAATGGCTGCATGGCGCTCAACAAAATACTCAACCATGGCGGTCTTGAACGAACCAATCATCTCCCAAATCTGTCTCCGAACGATCTCGATCACCTCCTCCCGGATAATCTTCCTAACATGATCCTCTGACAATACTGGCCTATCCTGGCTGCCAGCTCTCGATCCTGATCCGAATCCGTTCTCAAAACGTCTCAAATAATCCATACCATAACATGGGACCAACTTCCAACTATACCCCAGGGATTGTGACTTCCTTTCTACGCGTATGGGTCCTGTGCTTTCAGTAGTACGGGCCCATACTACCTACCACACCTACCCATATTTGTCTCAAGTATCATCAGTCATCACAACGTCCTAAAATACATACACTTGGTGGTCGCTCAACCTCACTCCTAAAGGAAGGCTAACTGTCTCACAACTGACCTACCGGTCGCATACAATCCACCCATCCATGAAACTCCCACCAACCGTGTAACACTAGTGTATGCTAGCCATACATAACGTTGGACCCTATAGATTTTCGAATATCCAATTCTACCTTAAGCCCCAATCAGATAAGAACATAATATAAGGCCAAATCAAACATTCTCAGGCTATAAGATGTTAATTATGTATAACCGTGATGCATACACTAAACAACTATAATAATGATGTCAATCTCATATAAAGGAAACCCTAGGCTAGCATACATCATGTAATCAGACAATTCTATCATGCAATCCCTGAAGATCCCTAACTTAGTACTAGAATTCTGTTCTAACATATCATAATATCAAATAACCATATGGTATTTTGGGGTCTACTTACTGGCTCTAGCTGATCATATACTTCGCATCCTCTTTTACTAATTTTGAAAATCATCTTGAAAATCTTTCCTTGATTTGAGACTGGATTCACACGAGTGTTCCTCCAATTCACTCAAATCAAGACTCTGATACCAATTTGTAACACCCATAAAATTCGAGCTAATTTAAAACTTTTTAAATCATTCAATTATTACAGATTGTTTTCAAAATAGTTTAAACATCAGAGTTCCCAGAAATCATAATCATCAAATCGAGGAAGTGTACGGTCACGCATTCGCATTCCCGCGGTCATCCGTTGAACCTGAAACAATAAACTGAAATTGTAAGCCCGAGAGCTTAGTGAGTCACCCCCAAATGGACACACAACAATACACATACAATAACAAACAACATACTATGGGTCCAATCATCAATCGGGATGGAATACCCCAGGCCCTCAACCATCGGGTTGGAATGCCAACATACCGATACACTTCACATAACACATATACAAATAACAACATATACTGGGTCCACAGCTTTACAGATTGGATTACCTCCTGGGCCCACAGTGTGAGTCTGGATTGCCTTCTGGGCCCACAGCTCACATCTGGATTGCCACCAAGCCCACAATACGAGTCTCCCTCAACTCGTGTCTGGAATACTCCCAGGTTTGTTGGTTACCGCACGGAGCAGTATCACCTCAACCTATCCCACATAATATGTCGACATATAACACAACTAATGCGCATACAGATAATCACATAATACTACAAGTAGTCCTACACATCCAGACTTCCAGTTCTTTCAAAACTTTTCTTTCATTCAAGTTGTGTTTTCAAAAAAGCCCTAGCCTTCGTTTTAGCGTCTGGCGACTAGAGCAGCCAACAATCGAACCATTGAAGCAAGTGAACAACCATCGAGCATCGACTCCGTCGACTGGAACTCTGGAAGGAAGCTCTCAATTTTGGCGATTCTGGATTCGAGCATCGAGCATCTTCGTCTCAGGTAAGGTCTTTTTGTCAAATTTCTCTTCTGGATTCGACCATTCTTGTAGTTTTTTTTTTCAATTTCCTCTTCTGTTCTTCTAGTCGACTATGTTACATATTTGGTTGAACATATCTTTTCCAACAATGGGGTTACCAACACTTCGAATCTCCTGTATTTTATCTTGTTATTTTGTTACTCTGGTTCTTGTTTGACAATAAAAATGATTACTCTTTCATGATTAAGCAGGACTTACACATATTGGTCATTATTTTTGTTCAATATATGATTTTTGTCGTTAAAAACAATCTTACTGTATTGTATCATATTTGTATGTGGAAAAGTGATTACTTAAGGAATGGAATGGTCCATTCTATGGAATTGAAAAGGCTGTTTGTGTTGCTAGATGGAATGGAATGGATCATTCCTAAATGCTAAAGGCATCAAGTTCCTTTCATTTATTAATTTCCATTCCTTAAGGCTTAAGGATGGTTGTTTTTCATTCAATCATGCAACATGTTTCAGTTGTTAATTTCCATTCCTTAAGACTTAACCAGTTTTTCTATCTTATTATCTAATATCAACACACGGGTTTATCTATTATAATTCTCATTTTCTAAAAAAAATAAGAAGAGAATTTTTTTTTATTATAATCTTTTTTTGTTTTGCAACTTACCATGTTTTCACCAGATTGGGTACTAACGTAATATGTATTTCAGCATGGCTACTAATGAAGGTGTAATTAATGTCGATGATCAACAAGAAGATGGAGTTGAAGTCCCACGTGAAGGTGATATTGAAGAAGAAAATAATGCAAAACCTAAGTTACAGTCCATTGTATGGCAGCATTTTCCATATGTTAAAGGCGCCAAAAAAGCAGAATGCACACATTGCAAAAAGGTTTTAGCTTGTGGAACTAGATAGAATGGAACCTCCTCATTACTCGGTCATCTATTTAATACTTGTAGGCGCAACCCCCTTTATGAAGGTAAAGACAAAGATGCAAAGAAACAAACAAAATTAAGCTTTAAGCCAAAATGTACCGAGGCGGGTGGGTCTTTGGCTAAGCATTCCTTTAGCCAAGAGAAGTGTAGATTGGCCCTTGCCAAAATGTGCATTAAAGACAATCGACCGTTTAACATTGTTGATGATGAGGGTTTCAATAAAATTCCCTATATTGTCTACCTTAGCTAGGCATGTTTTGGCTATGCCGATATCGACAGTTGCATCAGAGTCGGCATTTAGTTCAGGTGGCAGAGTTATTGATAAGTATAGGAGTTTACTTAACCCCGACACCGCAGAAGTTCTAATTTGTGCACAAGATTGGATAAGGTGTTCATCAGTAGATCGTGAGCTTGGTTGTGCTATGAAGAGTAAAGAAATTGATGAATTTAATGAGAAGATGGCGGGTTTAAAAATTGGTAAGGTTTTTTCCATATGTTATGATTTCATATTATTATTATTATTACTAGTTATTTATATACTAATAATCTAATATTTTTATTTATTTATGTAGATTGAAAACAAGTAAAAATCTTCCAAGGATCAAGGAGATTATGATTAATGGTGGTTTATTTTATATGTTTTATTGTTGGTGATTAAAACATGTTTATGCTTTTTGATGAAGTTTGAACTTTGATGGATATTATGTTGTATGAAGTTTAAACCAAGATGTTGATGACTTAATGGTTATGAATTAAAATGAATTTATTAATTTCAAAATGTGGTTGGATCGTGTGTTTGTATCTATTGTATTATCTTTTGGATGCAAGTTCAAGTTGGCAAGTTATAGCTTCAAAAAAATTAAAGGGAATATATTGATATAATATGAATTGATGCTTATATGTTGTATCTAGTGCTAGTTGTCATATAAGAAAGTCAAACTTAGTAAAGGATATAAAAAGCTGGAAGTTGTGGGAAAGTCAAACTTAATAAAGGAAATAAAACCTGAAAGTTGTGGTTGAACATAAAAATAACCGCACCATCGAAATAAAACCACATCATTTCTATATTGCGGGTAATAACCAAAACCGCCAAAAAACCGAAACCGCAAAACCGAACCGCAACAAAAACTGCACCTATCGGTTTCCTGGATATAAAAACCGCAATTTCGGTTTTCGGTTTCGGTTTGATGTAAAAACCGCACCAAACCGCACCATGCTCACCCCTAGTGCAAGGGGGCTGAAGGAGGCTTATGATCCCTTAAATAGAGTGGAAAACCCCATGAATTAGGGTTTCATCCTCCAGCTCCTACTCGTCGAGTCCCTTCTTGGACTCGGCGAGTATGCCACTTTAACACGTGGACCAACCCGCTGCTACTCGACGAGTCAGGGCAACCAACTCGTCGAGTAGACCTTGAAATCATGACAATTTAAAACCATAATTTTAATACTTGAGAATCAGGGCGTTACATTGTAGATACTGATTCACATTTCGTTCTACGCTAGACAGATCAAGCATGGTTTCCTATATGAGATTCACCTTAAGTTTTCGTCAGGTTCTGGGTTTGGCCTTATTTGCATCTTAGTCAACCAATTAGTATTTATATCCCTTTGAATTTGTGTAACCTCACCGGTAGACTGCACCTAGTACCATTTTGTATCGTCGGGCCAGTTATCAGTTCTTAGTCTTACACTATACCGACTCCATTTTTTACCGGTTCCAGTTTTTGGATAGGAATATTTAGAGGCGAAATCTTTTTCGAATCTTTTATCCTAATCTATGTGATATTGTTTTCATCGGTTGTCCCCTCCAATTTCGTCCCTAAGATGAGACGAGACAGGGTATAAAAGTTAAAAGGTTATCAACTTTTCTGCATATCCTGTAATAAATGTCATAACTCACTCCTTTTAAGACGGATTGACATGATATTTTTCTCAACATGTAGTTTAGTGTTGATATTATGGGGTGAGCATTTGGACCGAACGGGACTAGACTGGATCGGACCTAAGCGGTTTGACAGAATTAGTGGACCTTGGATCTACCGAGGTTTACCGAGTCCAGGGCTAGGCCCAAGGCTGAGTATGAGTTTTCCGGTTCATGCACCCGTTGGACCGATAAAACTTTAGGTGCATACAATACAACTCGTTGAAGCCCTACCGAAAGTTAGTTTATCTATTATGAAGCTTAAAACAAATACAAACCCAAAAACGACAAAATTATTGTTTAAAAAAATAATGGAAAAACTGAAATACTCCTACTTTGATATCCCAACTTTGGGGAATTGTAAGTCATTAAATATAAAACCAAAAATGACAAAGTTATAGTCTAAAATCGTATACAAACTTTAAACTATACGTTGCAAAAAATCACATGTCAATTCGACTTCAAACGAATGAGCTATGAATATTTTAAAACTTTCACAAAATACAAAAGTCTAAAAAATAACTGAAAAGCTGAAAAATTCCAGCTTTATATCCCAACTTCGTCAGACTTTAAGTCAAAGTCATTGAATATAAAACAAAAAAAGACAAAATTATAATCTAAAATCATGCACAAGCTTTACACTAAATGCTGTAAAAAATCGTATGTTAATCCGACTTCAAACGAATGAGATATGTAGAAAAGATTTGCTAAAGATTTTTTTTATTAATTCGGTCCAAATCGGTTTTTTACCCAGAACCGGTAGGACCGGCCGATTTTGTACCCGGACCGACTTTGCTTGATTCATAGAACCGGTAACCGGCTCTATTCTAAAAAACCGATCCAGAGATCTAAATGCTCACTCCTTAGTTTGTATATCCTTTTAGGGTGTAATTTCACTGTTTTTGGTTGCATATTCATTAAGTTGCAGTCCCCCAAAGACGAGGTATCAAGGTTGAAATGTTTTTAGCTTTCCAACATATTGTGTAATATGTGAAATTCTGTAAAATGTCTTAACAAATCACTTTTACATCGTATTGACATGATATCTTTCCCAATGTGTAGCTGAATGTTTGTAATTTCACATTTTTTGGTTACATATTCATTGGGTCACAATCCCCCAAAATGGGATATCAAATCTAATTTTTTTAGCATTTATGCATGACGTATAATTTGTGAAATTCTTTAAAATTTCATAACTCACACGTTTTAAGTTGGATTAACATGATATCTTTCCAAACATGTAGTTTAGCGTGTGTACTTTACGTTATTATGTAATCTCATGTTTTTGGTTACATATTCATCGAGTTTTGTTTTTTTTTCTTTTGGTAATGGAAAATCTAACCTTACTCATAATTTACTTCTAATTTCATCTATGTCCCAGACGACCCTCGACCTCAAGGAGGGAGGACGATACAGGACACCGTTGGGTTATAAGCTCTTTAGTTACATATTCATTGAGTTAAAACCATATGCATCACATGTGGTATCGATCCAAGAACCTAAAACCCGACATCGACATCAGTATACAACTACTCGGTCTAGTCTACGGTCCATTAAATTTTCCTAAACCGTTTTCGGTGTCGGGTCGGTCTAAATGCTCACCCTTGTAATCTAACCTAATGTATCAAAAAATATTTGACAGAAGCAATAAATATCTCTCGCTTATGTTCCCATGTGGACTTAATTGATCATATGAACCACATAATTGACCTTTTTTTATTTTTTATTCTTTGCATTATTATTTTGTGTGAAATCGTCATCATTTGTTGAATGCTTAAACTCTAACATAAATGTACATTACTTTGGTTTTTAATATTTTGATTGTACGGTAGTTATCAATATAGCTTAATGGGTTGAGTGGTTAGTCTTGGCAACTATATATGGTTGTTTCTTTTGAGTTAATATGGAGTTTATGACTTACTACTTGTGAGACCCATATAATACATGAGTTAATTAAAAAAAACTAAATATAAATGTCAAAATATTTAAGAACTTTGAATTTATAATAAAAATAAGAAAAATAATGAATTATTATAATGGAAATATTTTTTATCTTTTAAATTTAAACAAATAATTTAAATAAATAAAAGAAACTAATTAGTTTTAATTTTGAGAATTTTGAAATTAAAAGGTAAGTTTATTAATGAATTTGATATCCATTTATTACTACATTTATTGCAATTATTATATTAAAATATTATGTGGAATTTAATAAAATAGAAAAACTTATAAAATGACATGTAGAAAAAAAATTATTCAAAATAAACACAAAATGACATTTGGCAAATTGAATAAGAGTGTGATAAGTGACAAAAAAAACCTTCCTTTATTAGAAAGGATTAGGTTAAACCAAAAAGTAAAATATAGCTTAATGTATTAGGACACTAACTTTAACTATTTCCTTTATTTTTCCTATTAACTTCTCAAATTAAAAATCGATGTGTATAATAGATTTGTTGTAATATAAAAATAATATGGTCATTTAGTCTATTTCACAATAGTTTAAAAAATAAGGCTCCAAGAAAGAAATATCATATAGGGTTATTTTCATAAAAGACCTTATGTTTTGACTTTTTTTCTTTTTAGACCTAAAACTTTTTTTTCCGATAAAGACCCAACTTTACCTGTTACTTGTTATTTTAGACCCTAGCAGGTCACCAAAAGGGAAATTAAGTATTTTTATTTCATAAAAGACGCTACACTTTGTACTTTTTTCCAATTTAGACCTAAAATGCTTTTATTTCAAAATAAACTCAACTTTAAAATTAGTTACAACCTTCAAGACTAGTTGTATAAGGTACTTTTTAACTACACCGATTTATTGAAACTTAACTTCGTCCATGCATAAAAAAAAGTGATTATATCCTTTTAGTTTAAACATAGACATCAATTTAAAGAATGTAATTATTATGCCTATATTTATTTATGATTGGGCAATTCTTTGTCCACGTATATTTATTAAAAAGAAAAAGAGTAGTTGTAAAAGCTATTTCTTCACTACACCAAGTTCATGTAGTTTAATTCCGTCAACGCATAAAAAACGTAATTATATTCTTTTAGTTTAAATAATAAACAACGATTTAACTTTTGCATCTTTTGGTATCATATTGCTTTATGCATGAAACATTTTTTTTAGCCATTACACATACAATGAAGTTGTTGAGTGTAATTTTTTTTTCACAAGTGTAATATAAATAATAACAAAATGTTTTGTTTACATTTTGGAAAATTGCAGTACCATTCTTGTTATTTGGATTTTCAACTTATGATGAAATGATTTCATTCCCAAAATATAGTTTTATGTATTTATATGTGATGTTAACATTTTTTAAGAAAGTCTTAAACTTGAATCTTATATATCTAAACAAAACTATTACGAATGTTTAGGATTAATATTTTTATGTATGTATTTAATATAATTATAAAATATCAGTAATGGGCTAATGCTACAAAATATTTTATGACTCTGATTTAAGAATACGATAGTGAATGCGTTTGTTAACTGTTCTAAAAAAATTGATTAAAAATTTCGGCCAAAAAAATAATATAAAAAAGCGAGAGAGGGAAATATGTCCAAACTCACCAAATAAGTATAATAGACAAACTAAAAAAAATATATACAATTTGTTAAATTACACGGTATTTTTTTCTACAAATAAAAAAGTGATTATTATGCTAAAAGATTCTTCCTATCTATGTATTATCCATGTTACCAAAAAAATTATCAAATTAACATAAAACTTTTTTTAGCGGTAATAATAACATTTTTTATACACAATATATCAAGTTTAATGATATAATATATATCCAAGATAAAGTTTAATTATATTTTTTAGACAAAAATAAAATTTTGCAATTCTTCTAGGTTATTTTCACTAGAATGATAATAGATTAGATAACATTTTTTAGTGTATAAATGTATACTTTCTTTTTCGGTATAGTGAAGCGGTATCTTATACATTTGGTCTTAAAGATTATAACCAATTTTAAAGTAGAGTTTATTTTGAAAAAAAAAACATTTTAGATCTAAAATGGAAAAAAAAATACAAAATATTTGGTCTTTTATGAAACAAAAATACCTAATTTATCTGTTGGTGACCTGTTAGGATCTGAAATAACAAATAATATGTAAAAATTGGGTTTTTTTCAGAAAAGAAAAAAGTTTAGGTCTAAAAAGAAAAAAAATCAAAATATAGGATCTTTAATGGAAATAACCCTATCATATATACAACATTTTACTTGCACAATCATAATTATCCATTCTAGAAGGAAAAAAAACTAACTAGTTAAACTTTAAATCATACATAACAATCTATTCTTTTATTTTATTCGGCTAAAATTAAGGTTATAAATAACGTAAGACGTGACTTGGCAGCAATGTCAAGCCTCAAACTTTTCCAAGCCTTGGCGAGCCACGTCGTTTGTAAGGCGTGACATAAGGCGACAATTTTTTATATAATTAATATTTTTATATGTATTTTAAGCTATTATTTATTTTTATATACATATATGAGTTAAAACGACATTTTGGTAAAATTTGACGGCATGTACAAACCTTGGAGCCATGATGCGTCAAAGCTCTTTAAAAGAGTTTGCATAGTTTTCAAATAATCATGGTAGATCTCGTATTTTTTTCAACCAATTGTAAAAAACCAACTTATACATACAAAACAACAATAAATGATTTAAAAAAAAAAACATTAGTAAGTCACATATATAAGCAAATTGAAAAAACTCTCATATTAAAGGGATAGAATAAGTTTTTTCATGATTTTTTTTTACCAAATGCTCCCTTCTATTGTGAATGCTGTTAATACAAGTTCCCAAGTGAAGCATATGGCTCAAATTACTGGTCTACTGGAGGATACCAATATCACACAAACATTAAGCATCATAACCTTCACAGCCCACTCTGGTTTCCTCTACATATATCCCAAAGGACATTTAAATCTTCACTTGTTGTTGAGCTTATTAAAAAACAACAACCTTTGGTTTTGTAGGGAAGAAGTGGCATCATTTTCATCATTGGATATGTACCAAGGATTTCTCTTTGTATCTAATTTAAATCTCAGAATGTTGTTAATTCAATATCCATAGACCATAATGGTAAACAACAGCATAGTAAAACCTTTGTTTATGTTTATTTTCATCCATCACTACACATAAATAATATGTTCTATGGGACACCCAAAATCATTCAAACTTCAAGACACATATCAACAATCATTATACATTCATGATTATAAAATTTACCATGTTCCAAATAGACACAGATCAGATTAGCCATAGCAACGGATAGGGTCATTGCAACCTTTCTCAGTAGATTGCCTGAACCCAAATCGACCTCCCTTTGCAAGATACTGCTGATGATACTCTTCTGCCCTGTAGAACTTCTTTGCAGGCAAGATCTCTGTCACAACTGTTCTGTTCAGTTTCTTCTGGTGTCGTTCCTTTGCTTCTATTGCTGCTTTTTCTTGCTCAGGTGTGTAGAAATATATCCCAGATCTATATTGTGTTCCAACATCATTCCCCTACTCAAATCAAATACAAGGATTACCCACTGATATAAAAAGAATTTCACCACAGACGTACAGAAATTGTTGAAGAGCATTACACAGATTTTTCTAAAATGAAGATTTGGATAAGCTTAAACCTACTACTCTAATCATATCGGTTGAACCATTTTTGGTTGAATTCTAATTCAAGTTAACAATGTAAATTGGAAAAAAGAGATCAACTTAAAGCGTTTTTGTTCAATTCACTCAAATCTAACAATTCAAACTCAAAAATTAGGTTTGATTAGTCAAAAAACTGGATAACATCGCCTGAACTCAGATGATCTGCATACGATTGTGAGAATTTAACTACATGATTGGTCATAAAGCTCAGCGATTGCATAAATTTTTAAGAGCTCGGAAGAGAGCTACTAACCTGACGATTAAGTGTGGTAGGATCATGCCTCTCCCAGAAACAATCAAGCAAACTGTCGAAACTACAAGCTTTGGGGTCATACTGAACGCGAACAACCTCCGAATGGTTGGTAGTACCGGAGCAAATATCATTATAGGTCGGATTATGGAGAAATCCCTGTGTATAACCGACTTCAGTCTTCGAAACACCTGGAACCCTCTGGAACGCTAACTCGACGCCCCAGAAACAACCCGCACCGAATTGAGCGAACTGTTGACCGGGTGCCGGAATGTCATCGTCGGGTCCCTGAGCAATAGAGGACTGATCCATGGACGCATCGGCGGGGGTGCGCGTACCGAACCCTAGCCTGCCTAGCCAGCTCATGATTTTGGGGGTAGAGGAGGAGTGGCGAAGGGTGAAGAGAGGTTTTGTGGAGGTTACCGGGAAAGAAGAGGGCTTAGAGAGAGAAAGGTGGGAGGAGATGGAGAGGAGAGGGAGAGGGAGAGAGGCCGGCGTGGTGGTGGCGGTGGTTGTTCTGAGGAGGAACATTTCTAGTGATGTGGTGACGTGTTTCTTTAAAAGCTTATCTTTCTCTATACACGACTTTCACAAAGGCAAAACCACAACGACTACCATTTCTATTTCTACTTTATTTATTTATTTTACGATTTTATTTTATTTAATAAAATCAAATAAAAATTACTCAAACGTGGAAAGAATTTCTCATTTCTCCTTAATTCAAATCCATAAATTATGTTATCATATTTTAATCATTTAAACGAATACAGTTTCGATTTTTGCTATGCCATGTTTGTCACATGTATAATTACTGTCAATGATGAGTGTATAAGAATAAAAAGATTTAAAAGTCTTATAATATATTAACAATCATTTAAATTATATTTTGGAACATACATTTCTAGCTTTAAACCATTTGTCAACGATCAACAAGTTTAGTATGTAAAAGTTCAGTGGAATAAATATATGGATAAATGTGAGGATAGAGGAACGAGTGAACAAAAAAGCTAATACGTGTACGTTTTATCTTGCATGTAATTTCCGGGTAATTTGGACCCGAATACGCGGCAACAGTTGCCTCACCAACCCCTTGTAGTTACTTCCAAATTCCAATTGACATACGCTTGGAAATTATAAAGGAAAATCGCAACGTGGTTCGTTTTTTTTTTTTTTTTTTTTTTTTAAGTCCTCTAGTTGATTTTAAAGACATTTTACAAAGAATAAAATAGATCAAGTATATATATATTTTTTGTGTAAATAAAATTCATGTTAAAAGTATTATATAATTAACAAACTTATCATTTATATGGTTAATAGTTTTTCAGGGTATATTGTGTTAATTTATTGTTTGTATAGGGGTTGTATCTGTATTATTGTATATGCAGGTAATATTGACAGGCAGGTTATAAGTCCGAACCGGATCCATAGATTATCCATGGGTTGTATTTTGCCCAGGTATTTAATGTTCATCGGGAGATCATTAGGTCATAACTCAAGATCTTTTACGGTGTGAACTCTCTCGTCTGTTCTCTTCTTCTTCTTCTTTTTCTTCAGTAGAGGGTTTTCATATTAGGGTTTCTATAAACACCATTGTATATAGTTTGATTCCTTGTATCATATGAGAGATTGAGTGTGATTGTAGTGAGGACTTTTGTTTGTATTTGTACGATGGAAAACCAACTGTTTCATAGTGAATGAAATGTTGATGTTGGGAATGAGTTGTGTTATTGAGTTCTTATTCTGAGTTTATACTTTATTACATGGTATCAGAGCCACCTTGTGGCTTCAGTCGTTCTTTGTCACACCCCAAAACCAAGAACAGCGGAAACGTTCTGGGGCGGAGGACGTCATGTAATGTATCACAACAATGCAAAGTAGTAAACAAGCAACAACATCATCCATTGCATTAATAGTATAATTTTAATTACACGTGAGTTCTTTCATAGTATAATTCTACAAAATGAATATTCAAAATAAAAGACGAGTCTTGACCGCTCCGTCTTCACAAAACCTGGTAGTCGTACCTGTCTATTTGTGACCTGAGAATACAAGTTATTTTGAAAGCGAGTATCAGCAATAATGCTGGTGAGTTCATAAGTATTTATGTGACTTTGATTTGTAAAACTGTAAAGAAAGACCTGTAAATGTTTGAAGGAATATTTGTACCAATGAACATGTTTGTAAGTAATTGTAAACGTTTGAAAACCCTAGAAAATCCCATATTTTCTACTAGTATAAAAAGTAGCCTTCTACCAAGACCCGACTGTTTTGAATGTTTGCTTTTAGAAATCCAATATTTGCTTATAAGTGGGTGGTAGTTTAAAAGTCCCAAAAATGAACTACCATGGTGTTTTTCATGCCTAAAGTAGTAGATTTGTGTACGTATAAAATCGCTAAGGTATTTGATAACTCCGTAAATCAACGTATTTTTAATACTCCATGTGAGTTTTATAACCATGCTAATGACCCAGATTGTCTGTAACAACGTTCTTCAGGCGTTGGAATGTTATGACGTTTGTCACCCCAGGCCTGCCGGCCTAACTGTAGTTAACAGTTTAGGTGCGGGATTGTCAATCCCGTATAGATCTATACACAAGTATCACGCTCCCCCTACAAGAGATTATGGTATATAATACAGGACTTAATAATGTATACTCGAAAGTACGTGAAATGTCTCACAAACCTAGTATAAAACAGATTTACGTGTGAAAATGTCCATTTGTTCTTGTATATGAAAATATCTCTTTGATATGGTACTTGTATGTCTTGAAATTTGTATGCCTTGTAATTGTATGTAATCGTATCTCTTCATATAGTATGTAATGTATTAGTATATACTCATTAATAAATTGACTCTTGTGTGATTCCTTGTACTTGGAATGGTAAGTAGTATATCCTAACTATACCTATTATAGTTACTAGTATTGTGCGTGTATAACCGAAGTATGCCTTTGCTACTCAAAGGTACTGAACCAACTGATGGAAACTTTTATGTCTATATATGTATACATGATATATATATATATATATATATATATATATATATATATATATATACGCGTGCATTTGACAATAAAAATATAAAAGAAGTTTTGTAAAACCTTTGAAGAGTTTAATAAATAAGAGATGATGACTTGATGTCAGTTTATAAAACGATTTGAAAGTAGTTTGTTTGATAAGAACAATTTTAAGTATAAGAAGACTTTTGTTTGAAACACGATTCTAACAGCGTTTGAAAGGAAACATAAAGTATGTAAGACAATTTGATAAAGAATTTTTAACATGTAAAAATGTTTGTCGTAAACTATTATAGTTTTTCCAAAAGTTTGTTTTGTTATATAATAAACCCTAGTGAAATGCTCACTTGTTATGTAAAGTGTAACTTTTGTAGTGACATAAATGAACACATATACTCAAAGTATAAATAAAGTGTTTGATTCGTATATGTATAACAACATATTTAATTTCAAAATACAAGATGTTATCGTGATATATTTTGCGTACGAAAGGTTCCACGTAGTAGTTATTAATCACATATGATTTACTTGATAAAAAGAGTATATAGTGAAACTTTAGGTTACACACGATGATAATCGTGTGTTTACATGTATTCCCCCCCTTAAAGTGTATATAAAAAGTATTGATAACACATTTGAAAATGTAGTTTATAGGGGTATGAACTCACCTAAGAAAGTGCGTGATTTGAAGAAAACGAGATTTTCCCGGGCGGCACCTCGACCGGAAAGTGACGAGATTCTCGGGAATCTCGGGGCTTCGGACCTTCGTCGGGGCTTAGATATGAAACCGGGAAGTCGGTATGTTGTCGGCACGAAAAACGAGGTGGAAATGTGAGAGGAATGAAGAAGTTTAGCAAAGGTAGCCGGCACCCTCGCACTCTATTTATAGGAGCTAGAGGTCCTCGGTACGCTGGGCGTACTTCGGGCTTACGTGGAGCGTACCTCGTACGCTGGGCGTACTCCGAGGTTACGCTGGGCGTTCGCTTGCATCACTGTTGACCGCATCCTCGGGCGAAGTGTTTGGTCGATGTGGACGATTCGGAGCCTAGCATCCGAGTACGCTGGGCGTACGAGGGTAGGCTGGGCGTAAATCGTTTCGGTATGTGTGCCACGAACTTGTAAAATCCGTAACTTTCGCATACGGGCTCCGTTTTTGACGTTCTTTATATCCACGCGTAGGTGAGAAAATACTCTACAACTTTCGTTTAGACTCCGTCGGCAAATTTTGACTTTATTTTTAATTATATTTTAATTAATAGGCCGGGACACGATAACTTCGTTAAAAATCCATAACTTCTTTATCCGACGTCCGTTTTCGTTTGTCTTTTTACCATCGAACTATTATTGTCGAGACCTTCAACTCTCGTTTAAGTTGCGTCGGCTAAAAATCGCTCGATCTTTATTTCGAGTTTTTAGCTGTCTATCGCTGTTACGAAACTTAGTAAATTTGTATCTTCTTCATACGAAGTCCGTTTTGGGAGTTCTTTTTAGGCATGATCATGGTTTAACGTAATCTACGACTTTCGTTTAGATACTTAAGGCTAAAAATTATTGTATCGAAACTTTGCGTTTTACGTCTATCAGCGTTGCCGGTTTTTGCCGCGAATCTTAAATTGGTCATAACTGTTCGTTATAACTCGGATTTTAGTGTTCTTTATATGTACGAAAATCTTGCTATGATTTCTACTACTTTATTTAACCCAAATAAGATTTTTAGGAAAGTTATATTTTGGCCTAAATTTGACTTGTGTTATATTTTATTGTCTCAAAATATCGGGTTGTCACATTCTTGATCGACGTTCTATTGAAGATTTCGTACATGTCCGTTCTCGGTTCCTTCTTTATCAATTTATTAGATCATTTTTTTGTTTGTTTTTTGAAACCGAACTTCTTAGATCTTCTGTTCATTTGATTGTTTATGTCTATTTGTTTTTAAGAAATGAGTTACTCCGAGTTTTTTGTTTGATCTTGCAGTTCTGGTGGAAACTCTTGGCAAGGCCGGTCCTAATGATTCAAATGTCTAGGACGAGCCGGAAAAAATGCCCTAACATGTAAAGAACAGTTTAATCATGTCAAACCTAAGTCTAAAGATCCACTATTCATTCAAGTATTCAATTATAATTTGAAAAGTAAAGAACATTTTAATCATGTCAAATCTAAAGGTTAACTACTTCAAAAAAAAATACAAAATCCAAGAATCATTTGTATATGTATGTAAATAAAATAATAGAATCATGCAAATTCAGGGTCCATAATGCTTCAAAAAAATGCAATAGTAAACATGTATACTAACTTGCCTCTACTTCAACAAATGACCAAATTGGTGTCCTCAATACTAATATATATATATATATATATATATATATATATATATATATATATATATATATAAAGAGAAAAATTCTAACATAGAAATCAAACTTGGGTCTCATCATGTTCTAAATATATAAAAAAAAAAAATACTAATTACTTCTGTTTTTGCAAGATCTTAAAAATTCTTGACTAAATACAAACTATAATCAAAAGGTTTGAGTAATTTACTCAATTACAAACTAATTCAACATTCAACTGATAATGATTTATTGATTCAAGATTCTGCTTTTTGTATCTGATAAGTGATAATTTATTCATTCAACTATTCAGTTATAAATTGATAATCTATTACCTAATTGCTAACTAGCATGAGTGTATTCAATATAGTAAATGAAAATGAGTAATCATCCCTTCATAATTCACACTGCTGCTGACCTACAATCATTGGAGCTTGAATGATCGCATATTTATTTTCTGCTACGATGTCGCCTCTCGTGTGTGGACTACGTGATAGATGAGTGGATTACATTTAGTTTTAGGTTGAAACCGAATATAGTAAAAAAAAAATGGGCCTGTGCACATGCCCACATTGCCCTTGCTCATCACCGGCCATGTTCCAATTAGTAAACTACAAAAAGAGAACTCGACAATTAGCAATAGTAAACATGTATACTAACTTGCCTCAACTTCAACAAATGACCAAATTGGTAAATACAAACTATAATCAAAAGGTTTGAGTAATTTATTCAATTATAAAATAATTCAACATTCAATTGATAATGATTTATTTATTCAAGATTCTGATTTCTGTATCTGATAAGTGAAAATTTATTCATTCAACTATTCAGTTATAAATTGATAATCCATTACCTAATTGTTGTTTAGCATGAGTGCATTCAATTGAGTAAATGAAAATGAGTAATCATCCCTTCACAATTCACCCTCGCTGCTGACCTACAATCATTGGAGCCTGAATGATCGCTTATTTCTGTTCTGCTACAATGTTGCCTCCTGTGTGTGGACTACATGATAGATGAGCGGATTGCATTTAGATTTAGATTGAAACCAAATATAGTAAAAAAAAAATGGGCCCTGTGCACATGCCCACATTGCCCTTGATCATCACCGGCCATGAAACTTGGTCTTGGTTTAAAAACTTCGTCGTCTGGTCTGCTCACCCAATCCTATTTTAGGGTCAAAGTAACTCTGTCAGGAACAGACTTTAGTATGAAATAACTCTGTCAGGGAACAACTGTAATGTCCGTAGATCAGGGCTAGTCAATTTAGAGATAATAGGGGTCGAAAAAACTTTCTGACAAAATATTATTTAGAATAAATAATCTTAACCAAGTCGTAGAATATGTCTCAAGAGTTCCGTACATATAAAGAACGCCGAAATCCGAGTTATAATGAAGAAGTTATGTCTCGTCGAAGTTTTTCGGCAAAACCGGCACGGCACTGGGAGACATAAATAGTGAATTTATGATAAAGGACTTGTTATCCTTAGTGATCTAAAAATAAGTTGTAGTATACGTTAAACCGAGAACATACAAAAAAAAAGAACGCCCAAATCTGACTTCGTATGAGGAAGTTATGAATTTTCTAAGATTTGGCATAATAGTGCACGACCCGAAACTTGAATTATGGTTCGAGTGGTTTTTGGCCTACGCGACATAAATGAGAGTTGAATATCTCATTAATAGGAACTCAACGATAAAAAGACAGACGAAAACGGAGTCCGTATGTAGAAGTTAATTTTACGCGGATATTTAACAATATAATCTCCTCCTACTGTTAAATTTAATATCGGTCGAGAATTAGCCAATGGAGCCTAAATGAAAGTTGTAGATCTTGTTTTTACCTACGCGTGGATATAAATAACGTCGAAAACAGAGCTCGTATGAGAAAGTTAAGGGGTTTAGAAGTTGACAGGGTGTTGTGCGAAATCGGGTGACGTGGGTGAATATGGGCCAAGGTTTTCTCCCCAAGGCAAGCCACCAGAAGGTGACATGTGGCATGGACTCGATGAGTAGGAGGACCTAATCGACGAGTAGAGTTGTTTTCCAGCCTATAAATAGAGGTTTCGGGTTCCCTCATTCTTCACACCATTCCAACCTCTTCTCTCTCTCTCTCTCTATCTATCTATCTCTAAACTCTCTCTCTCTCTCTAGCCCCCAAAACCCCCCCTAAGCCTAGGTAAACCCCCTAGCACCCGAAGGAAGCCCCGAGGCTCCCGAAGCCCCAAGAAAAGAGCCTTTCGGCTCGGGAACGCTGCTCCAGCGAAGCCCGGTTTTGAGAAAAAAACCCACTGTTAGTGAGTTACGCCTAACCTATCTTTAGTATATCTTATGTTTCAATAGAGTAATATTATTAGGACCTTATAATAAATATTTGGGCTATTATTATGAGTCATATAAGTGTCGCTATAATATCTTTTTAACCACTCGCGATACAAGGAATCTGGTTTGGAGAGCTACTTGGGTTGCTGGATTCAGAAGTGCTATATGCCAAAATGATCTTGCCCTCCATTGTTCCGTGTCTGGCCCCTGTCTGTACATAGTGGGTGAAGAGCATTGTTTAACGCTTATATAATAGTAATAATAATTAGACTATTAATTAGTCTCGTCGAGCATTAGACTAAACTCTAGTGGTAATGATACTAGGTTCTGTCAAAGGAGTTGTTTAAAGTACACGAAGTGCCGTCCGAGTACCGAGTCACCACTTTCAGGTGAGTGCATAGTCCCTTTCATGAACATGATATTAATACAAGTATTGATTGAAGTATTAATTACATGTTTATGTGCGAGTTAATCGATGTTGCCTGAAATACGTGTTAAAGAACATACTTGATTATATATGATGATTTAGGATAAAGAGTAAACCTAAATTAATTATGAGGAATATTGGGTAGTATTTTCTTATGAGTACGAGTGAGTTATACTCAAAGAATAGAACTTTAGTATATGTCATTGATCTGGGAGCATGGATTAGACATAGTCATTGTCCCTAGTCCGAGAGTATGGATTGGACACAGTCAACTGTCATTAACCCGGGAGTATGGATTAAGACATAGTCAATTATCCTTAGTCTGGGAGTATGGATTAATACATAGTCAGTCGTCCTCAGTCCGGGAGTATGACTGTCATTAACCCGGGAGAATGGATTAAGACATAGTCAGTTATCCTTAGTCCGGGAGTATGGATTAATACATAGTCAGTCGTCCTCAGTCCGGGAGTATGGATAGGACATAGTAATTCGTCGTTAATTAATCCGGGAGTATGGATTTACACATAGACACTTGTCCCTAATCCGAGAGTATGGAATGGGCACAATTATTGATCCGAGTGCATGAATTAGATCCGAGAGTATGGGGTAAAGTTTAAGGTCCGAGAGTACGGATAGTCTTGTTGTGAGGATTAACAGGGTAGGGTAAGAGTTATATATATATATAGATATATATATATATATGGTGAAATTGTATATTTTGTGAGTTCTAAATTATATATATGATATAACATTGTGGGATTGAAATCCTTATGTACTCACCAAGTTTCCCAACCTGACCCACTCAGTTTATTTACATCACAGGTGTTGATATGAAGTCACATTACACTGAGAGATTAAGGAGATATAAATCACTAGTGATAATTAATGTAAGTTCTGTTTATGCTTATGTTTCTGTGTTAACGATGACATCCCAAATGTTTTAAAATGAATAAAAAATATTTTTCTTCGGAAATGTTTTGATAACGTATTTATCATGTTTTACTGGGAACAAATTCTGCAACATTTTTATTAAAAGAGGTACTCTGATTTTTATAAAGCATAAACAAAATCGGTTTTTTCTGGCCGTGAAAATGGGGATGTCACAACAACCCTAAGGGAGGTGAGCGGTCATTTCTGGTTTTCAAAAACTACCTTGGACCTTTGTGAGAGTTTCTTGTTCCTTTCTCCACTATTTCTTAGTTTAGTTGTGGGAGATCCTTGTGTCTTGCATACACCAGTCACATATTTATGTGTCTTGCTTGTCTGCTTGAAGTTTCTGATTCAGTGTTGGTTCTTGTTGATTGATTTCTTGACTCTATATTTGTTGTCTTGGGCCCCAATAAACATGGTGACCATCTGGACTTCAATATAGTGTTTGATTGTTTTGTTTTGGTTCTTTGATTCTGTGGTTTATTGTTTGTTCATGTTTCTATGGTTGGTTCTAATGATCCTACAGGAGGAAGTGGAAAGGATGATGCAATTAATTTTGATGATCCTTTCTACATCCATCCTTTTAATAATGCTACTACAACCATTATTACTGTTAAACTAACTGGTAATGAAAATTTTCTCATATGGAGGAGTTCTATGTCTAGGTCCCTTAAAGCTAGAAACAAATTAGGATTTGTTGATGGTACTTTTAAAAAGGAGTCTGTTGAGACTAAGAAAGTATCTAAATGGGAAAGGGCTAATGATGTAGTATGTTCTTGGTTGTTATCTTCCATTACTGAATCTATATATGCTAGTCATGCTTATTATGATAATGCTCAAGAAATTTGGGATGATGTATTTGAAACATATAATAAGGCAGATGGGTCAGTTGTTTTCAATGTACATCAACGAATTAATTCTTTAAAACAAAGTGGTATTTCTGTTTCAGATTACTTTAATAAACTAGATGCTTTATGAAAAGAGTTTGATGGTTTAACCAGTCTCACAGAGTGTACTTGTGAGACTGCTGTTAAACTTAATGATCATGCTAAATTGATGAAACTCATGCAATTTCTTAGTGGTCTGGATGAGTCCTATAATCAGGTTAAAAGTCATATACTCCTTATGGATCCTCTTCCTAATGTCAAAACTGCTTTTTCTATAATATCTCGTGAAGAATCACTTCAAAGAAATGGATCTCTGTCTAATGACTCTCAACCCATTACCAAGAGTCAACCTAGTGCTTTTAATAGTAAATTCAATAATAGATTTTCTGGTAATACTGGTAATAAAGGCAAAGCTCAGGTTGTACATTGTAAGAATTGTGATTTAAAAGGTCATTCTATTGAAAAGTGTTATAAAATAATTGGCTATCCCAAAGATTTTAAACCAAGGAATGAGATAAATCAGAACAGTCAAATTAAAAACTTCAATGCTAACTCTTCTGTTGTTCCCTCTGGTTCATCTGAACCTGGAGAATCTGAGTTTCATCAATTTACTAAGGATCAATATGTCAAGTTTCTTAGTCTGATTGGTGAAAAACAATGCAATGAAGAAGCATCTGTCAGTGCTAATATGGCAGGTACTTGTTTGTTCAATTCTTGTAATTCAACCTTTAATTGTAATAAATGGATTTTTGATTCAAGATCTAATCAACCTATGATAGTTTTTTAGTCTCTTTTATATGATACTGTGGATGTATCCAAACTTAATCTTCTTGTTAGTCATCCTCATGGAACTAGTGCTAAAATTGAAAAAATTGGAAATTTGAATGCTTCTAGTTCCCTAACTCTTTTTGATGTGTTTTGTTGTTCCTGAATTTAGAGTTAATTTGTTATCTGTTCACAAAGTTTGTAAAGATAGTAAGTGTGAAGTTGTGTTTAATGAACATAGTTGTAAAATTCAAGATTTGCAATCAAAGGAGATGGTGGGGAATGGTAGGGAATCTGGAGGTCTCTTTTATGTAGATAGTGTACCTTCAGGTAATTCTTTTAATGCTAACGTTGATGTGTGTTATGTTTCTAAATTAACATGACATATGTGACATCCCCAAAATCTCAGCCAGAAAAGACCGATTTCATTTATGCTTTTTAAAATAATCTTAGAGCAAATCATTTTGATTTAAAAGAGTTGCGGAATTTGTTCCCAAAAAAAAATATGATAAAATAATATTTATCAAAGCATATCATCAAGAGATGCGTTTTCATTATATAATCAAAACCCGGGATGTCATGTTCCGATACAGACCATAAAGCATAAACGATAACATTACAAGTCATCCAACAAATATATACATATACAGACTTATAACCAAAACAACTTGATGATTCATCCATCTTATGCCCTCGCGCCACTACCTGTAATACGAATAAACTGAGTGGGTCAGACTTGGGAACCTGGTGAGCATATAGGGTTTTCAACCCACAATAAATAATTATATTTAATTTCACCAACCAACAATAACCCGATTACCCATTCCCGTTATCCTCACTTTATGTCCCTAAAACAACATCTATCTCAAGGGACCTAATCTAGGATTTTCATCGGGACGGACATTACTGCTAAGGAGTTTCCTCAACAATAAATATCCTAAAGGCAACCATGAGGGGGATAGAGTACATCGGTGAACACATCGTTCACAACACCTACAGGTTATGAACCTGCTAGCGTTCCACATGACTGTCTAGAAAGAGTCTATGGTCGTTATCCATACTCTGCTGAATAACTAGATCAACAACAACAACATCGAGGCCTCTCATCTGTTTATCACACATCAACTATCTACCTATGTTCTACCCAACATATTAGTAGATAAAAATATATATTTTTATACATAGTTTAAAACCTGTATAGCATTCTCATTCTATACATATTCCACATAACAGATGAGGCACACATACACATAACACGTATTTCATAGAGAATAAATCATACCTATGAGATAGAAGAAAGTGAATATACATTCATACATATAACAACTAAATATACACATAACACATATTTCGTATAAAATACTTCATAGTTTTGCGTTAGAAGAAAGTAACTACACACTCACTTGATCAGAAGATGATCGGACAACACTACGACTTGTAGAAGTAGTATTCTTCGGTAGATCTGGAAGATCTTCACAAAAACGGGGCTCCTCGCGGGCAGAGCTTCGGCTCGGGAATCTTACTTCTTGGGATCTTCGGGGCTTCGGAACTTGCTTCGGGGCTCGTGAATGATATCGGGGCTTCGGGATATTTCTTGCGCGTAAATCGATGCAAAACGGGAGAGAGGGAGAGAGAAGAGAAAATGAGCAAATGAATCGGCTACACTCGACTCCCTTTTATAGGGGGCTGAAACCCGAATTACGCTGGGTGTAATTCTATGTTACGCTGGGCGTAATGGGGATAAGACCGTTGACTCCCCCCCCCCCCCCCCCCATGGATAATATCAGATATTTTTAATTAAATTTAAATACCGAAATTATTAAATAAACTTAAAAAATTCATATCTTCCTCATACGAACTCCGTTTTCGACGTTCTTTATATCCCCGCGTAGGTGAGACTATGGTCTACAACTTTCGTTTAGACTCTGTCGGATAATTTTGACTTTATTTTTATTATTTATTTTTACAGGAAAACTCCGTTATAAAATCATAACTTCTTCATCCGACGTCCGTTTTCGCCTATCTTTTCATCGTTTCAGTACAATTAACGAGATCTTCGATTCTCGTTTAGATTGTTTCGGCTAAAAACCGATCAGTCTTAAATCGAGTATTCGGGCTGCATAGTGCTAGGTCGAAACTTAGAAAAATCATAACTTCCTCATACGAAGTCAGATTTGGGCGTTCTTTTTATGCACGCTCTCGGTTTAACGAACTATACGACTTTCGTTTAGATCACTAAGGATAAATATCGCTCTAATGTAAATTTCACTTTTTACGTCATTCAGCGTTGCCGGTTCTGTCGCGAAACTTTGACAGGTCATAACTTCTTCGTTATAACTCGGATTTTGACATTCTTTATATATTCGGAAACCTCGTTTCAACTACTACAACATTATACATAGAAATCAGCTTTATCTAACATTTTATTTTGACGCTTATTTTTATTCTTAATTAAATTAAGACACAAAATTAAGCACAAAACACATAATACTCAAATAATACACTTCCATTATCTCAAAACGGGTTACAAAGGTTAACCTAGACTATTACATCAACATTAATGACAAGCCCAGAAACAAGGCGTTATAATTCTCTCCACCTTAGAATGATTTCGTCCTCGGAATCACACATCAACAAACAAATGCGGATAGCGACCCATCATGTCACTCTCCATCTCCCAGGTGAGATTCGGCCCATTCGTGTGTTTCCATCGGACAAGCACCAACTCGACCATCTTGCGTCGTAACTTCTTAGTCTTTCGGTCAACGATTGCCTCTGGTTCTTCAATCAACCTTTTGTTCTCATCGATTCTCAACTCTGAAAGTGGAATCATGTCGGGAACTTCTCCCGTGAACTTCCTTAAATAACACACATGGAAAGTGTTATGAATTCCATTCAGTTCTTTTGGTAGTTCGAGCTTGTAAGCTTGGTTCCCAATCCTCTGAAGAACTTTAAATGGTCCAATAAACCTTGGACTTAATTTTCCCCTTTTTCCAAATCTTAATTTTCCACGGCGAGACTTTAAGCAAAACCGAATCTCCAACTTCAAAAGTCATCGGTCTTCGCTTGTTGTCAGCATAGCTCTTTTGACGATCCTGAGATGCTAACATTCTTTCCCTAATTATTTTCAACTTTTCAGCAGTTTGATGGACTGTCTCCGGTCCCATAAACTGTTTTTCCCCAGCCTCAATCCAACAAAGACGGCGTACGACACTTCTGTCCATACAAAGCTTGATAATGTGCCATCTTTATGCTCGAGTGGAAACTATTATTGTAGGAAAATTATACCAAAGGTAAATGTTCATCCCAATTATCTTGGAATTCCAGGGTACATGCTCTCAGCATATCTTCAAGTTTTTGTATCATCCGTTCGCTCTGACCATCAGTCTGTGGATGGTAAGCTGTACTCAAACACAACTTGGTACCCAATTCCTCTTGTAGACTTTTCCAAAATCGCGAGGTGAAACGGTTGTCACGATCTGACACAATCGTTAACGGAACACCGTGAAGCCTCACAATTTCCTTCACGTAAGAATTCACAAGCTTATCCATAGACCATTTCTCCTTGGCTGCTATGAAATGCGCACTCGTAGTGAATCGATCAACGACCACCCAAATCATGTTGTGACCATTCTTTGTTCTGGGTAGTTTAGTGACAAAATCCATAGCGATGTCTTCCCATTTACCCATAGGCACAGGTAAAGGTTCTAAACTCCCATATGGTTTTTGATGTTGTGTCTTGACTCTCGCACAAGTCACACACTCGGCCACATACTTTGCAACATCAAGCTTCATCGTCGGCCACCAGTAGTAGGGTTTCAAGTCCCTATACATTTTAGTGCTACCGGGATGAATCGAGTACATGGTCTTGTGAGCTTCTTCTATCAGAAGATCTCTGACTCCTCCTGTCTTAGGTATCCAAATCCAATCTTGGAACACCTTCAGTCCGTGAATGTTTATACCGAACACCAACGTTTTGCCCAAACATTTCTCCTTTCGGTCATTCTTCTCAGAAGCTTCCTCTCGAGCTTTCTTTATACTTTCCACAATGGTCGAGACAACTTCAATTCTCAACGCTCTTGGCCTTTTCCTTTCAAGATTGACTTTCCGACTGAGAGCATCAGCAACAACATTTGCTTTACCGGGGTGGTAAAGTATCTCACAGTCGTAGTCCTTAAGTAACTCTAGCCAGCGCCGTTGCCTCATATTCAATTCTTTCTGATTAAAGAGATATTGGAGACTCTTATGATCAGTGAAAAGTTTGCACTTCGTGCCATAGAGGTAATGCCTCCATATCTTCAGAGCTAATACTACCGCTGCCAACTCCAAATCATGAGTCGGGTAGTTCTTTTCGTGCTCTTTCAATTTTCGAGACGCATATGCGATCACCTTATCTCTTTGGGTCAAAACACAACCCAATCCAACCCCAGACGCATCGCTATAAACAGCAAAGTCTTCAACTCCATCGGGTAGAGAAAGTATCGGTGCCTCGCATAGTTTATTCTTTAGCTTCTCGAATGCTTCTTTATGCTTATCATTCCAAGCATAAGTAGCTCCTTTGTGGGTCAAAGCTGCTAATGGAGTAGCGATCGAAGAAAAGCCTTGGATAAACCTTCGGTAATATCCGGCTAATCCCAAAAAGCTTCGAATCTCCGTGGGACTTTTCGGTTGTTCCCACTTCATCACAGCTTCGATCTTCGCTGGATCAACCATTATCCCTTCTTGGTTGACCACGTGACCCAAGAATTGGACTTCTTGAATCCAAAAATCACACTTGGAGAACTCTGCATACAGCTTCTCCTTCTTCAAAACTTATAACACTTCTCGCAAGTGTCTGCCATGCTCCTCTTGGCTTTTCGAGTAAATCAGAATGTCATCTGTGAACACTATCACAAATTTATCAAGGAATGGATTACAAACCCGATTCATTAAATCCATGAATGCTGCTGGAGCATTAGTTAGTCCAAACGACATAACCAAGAACTCGTAGTGTCCATATCTAGTTCTGAATGCAGTCTTCTCGATATCTTGCTCTCTTAATTTTAGCTGATGATATCCTGACCTTAGATCGATCTTCGAGAAATAGCTCGAACCTTGAAATTGATCAAACAAGTCATCAATCCTTGGCAACAGGTATCTATTCTTTATCGTTGCTTTATTCAGCTCTTTATAATCAATGCACATCCTCATGCTCTCGTCTTTCTTCTTTACGAATAACACCGGAGCTCCCCAGGGCGATGAACTAGGTCTAATGAAACCTTTGTCCAATAACTCCTGAAGTTGCATCATAAGCTCCTTCATCTCCATCGGTGCTAATCGGTAAGGTGCTTTTGCTATTGGCGTCGTCCCTTGTAACAAGTCTATTCTAAACTCCACTTGTCTATCAGGCGGTAATCCGAGAAGATCTTCGGGAAATACTTCCGGATATTCACATATAACAGGAATGCTCTGCATCGCCTTTTTCTCCTTCTTAGCATCTATCACAAATTCCAGATACGACGTACATCCTTTGGCCAAACACTTTCTGGCTTTCATCAATGAAATGATTCCAGAATTTACTCTGCGTTTATCTCCATACACCATGAACGACTCTTTACCTGGCGGGTTTACCTTTACAATCTTCTTCTTGCACAATATCTCGGCGTCATTGGCGCTAAGCCAATCCATTCCCAACACGATGTCGAAACCATTAAGTTCTATAGGCAATAATTCCTCACGGAACTTATTCCCATTCAAGTCAATTAAGATGTTTTTCACACGATGGCTAACAGGTACAAACTTGCCACTAGCAACTTCGACTAATAAGGAATTATCTAGTCTATCAATAGGAAAAGCTAGTTTCCTACCAAATTCATGCGAAATAAAGGAGTAGTTGGCTCCAGAATCAAATAAAATTTGGGCAGGCAATGTGTTTACGAGAAAGGTACCTGAAGCGACATCAGCTTCATCTTTAGCAGCTTCCAGTGTTATATGGAATGCTCTCGCCTTCGGCTTTGGCGGAATGTTGGGTCTAGCTGCCTCCTTCTTCTTCGGGCAGTCCCTCGACATGTGTCCCTCCTCGCCACAACCATAACAAACTTTCTTAGTGAGGGTGCATTCATTGGCATAGTGCTCTGGCTTTCCACATTTAAAACATGTGGTCACTACCTCACATTTTCCATGATGCTTCTTCTTACGTTTTTCGCACAATTTCGCTTTGCCTCCTCCTCCTCTCGAACTAGACTTCGAGAACTTGTTTTTCTTGTTGGACCCTGAAGGTCCATCGAACTTCCTTTTCTCACCAACATTTATCCTTTCCAGACCCTTTTCCTTCTGTCGGGCCTCCACATTCTTAGCTGCTTGAACAACTGTTTTAAAAGTGGTTGCCATCTTGACTATCGGGCCAAAGTCGGCAGGCAGTCCATTAGCGAACCTCTCAATCTTGGAGAGTTCCATTGGCACTAGGTACATAAATAACTTCATTTTCTCAGTGAATGCAGTAGCATAGTCATCCATGCTCATCCTCCCCTTCTTCATGTTTTGGAACTCATTGTTCAGATCAATTAGATCTATCTCTGAACAATACTGCACCCTTAACTGTTCCAAGAACTCCTCCCATGACATTTTCAGGGCTTCTCCTCGTGGCATAGTATCTGCAGCAACTTCCACCAACTCAAGACTCCAGTCTTTAGTTGTCTAACTGCAAAGACAGTCTTCTGTTTGTTGCTACAGTCGCAACTTTCAAATACCATCTCCATTTCGGAGGTCCAATCCATAATCACAACATGCTTTGGGCTTCCAGAAAGACTTGGCGGCTTGGCGCCCAAGAAATTCTTGTACATTCTCCCATCCTTGTTGTTTCTCCTTTCCGGGTCGTTCCTTCGTTCTCCTTGAGTCCCAACTTGACTCACCATGCAACTATTGTTCCCTTCCTCCGATTGCTCGGGAATCAGTTCGGGTTCCTCAATAGGTATGATTGGTTCGTCCCTATTTTCATGTAACATTCGTCGCATTTCATCCCTTTGTTCGGCTAACATAGCCCGAATCATGGCTTGCACCCTAGCCATCGTTATTGGTTCTGGTGCTGCTGCTACAACAGGTGCTTGCTCAATCACTGGTGGTTGATTCCTGTTTTCATCCGCGTTTCCAACGCCACTCCTGGTTCTTACCATTTTTGATCTACACACCGAATAAGGTGAAATTAGATCCTCATCCATGATAGATAATTAAATCATCCTTATTACTCCGAAACGTTTACATGTTAGTTCTAATACCTTAGACGTATGTTTAGAATCCTACACACATAAGGTTTCCAGATCCGGTCGGCAACAGACCATAGATTCGAACAAATAATATCATATATGACAACATATAACATTTAGCTCATAAAAGCATTTTAGGCAACTTTCCTAAAATAAACTAGTGCTCGTGTCTGAAATATAACAACCACACATCCAACAACCTTCACTTAGCATTCTAAGTTTAAGTCTAGAAATCCTACAAATTCCTAGTTCGCTTAAACTAATGCTCTGATACCAACTGTGATATCCACAAAATCTCGGCCAGAAAAGACCGATTTCATTTATGCTTTTTAAAATAATTTCATAGTAAATCCTTATGATTTAAAAGAGTTGCGGAATTTGTTCCCAAAAACAAAATATGATAAAATAATATTTATCAAAGCATATCATCAAGAGATGCGTTTTCATTATATAATCAAAACCCGGGATGTCATGTTCCGATACAGACCATAAAGCATAAACGATAACATTACAAGTCATTCAACAAATATATACATATACAGACTTGTAACCAAAACAATTTGATGATTCATCCATCTTATGCCCTCGCGCCACTATCTGTAATACGAATAAATTGAGTGGGTCAGACTTGGGAACCTGGTGAACATATAGGGTTTTCAACCCACAATAAATAATTATATTTAATTTCACCAACCAACAATAACCCGATTACCCATTCCCGTTATCCTCATTTCATGTCCCTAAAACAACATCTATCTCAAGGGACCTAATCTAGGATTTTCATCGGGATGGACATTACTGCTAAGGAGTTTCCTCAACAATAGATATCCTAAAGGCAACCATGAGGGGGATAGAATACATCTGTGAACACATCGTTCACAACACCTACAAGTTATGAACATGCTAGCGTTCCACATGACTGTCTAGAAAGAGTCTATGGTCGTTATCCATACTCCGCTGAATAACTAGATCAACAACAACAACATCGAGGCCTCTCATTTGTTTATCACACATCAACTATCTACCCATGGTCTACCCAACATATTAGTAGATATATATATATATATATATATATATATATATATATATATATATATATAGTTTAAAACCTGTATAGCATTCTCACTCTATACATATTCCACATAACAGATGAGGCACACACACACATAACACGTATTTCATAGAGAATAAATCATACCTATGAGATAGAAGAAAGTGAATATACATTCACACATATAACAACAAAATATACACATAACACATATTTCGTATAAAATACTTCATAGTTTTGCGTTAGAAGAAAGTAACTACACACTCACTTGATCAGAAGATGATCGGACAACACTACGACTTGTAGAAGTAGTATTCTTCGGTAGATCTGGAAGATCTTCACAAAAAACGGGCTCCTCGCGGGCAGAGCTTCGGCTCGGGAATCTGATCTTCGGGGCTTCGGGACTTGCTTCGGGGTTCGGGAATGATACTGGGGCTTCGAGATATTTCTTGCATGTAAATCGATGCAAAACGGGAGAGAGAGAAGAGAAAATGAGCAAATGAATCGGCTGCACTCGACTCCCTTGTATAGGGGGCTGAAACCCGAATTACGTTGGGCGTAATTCTATGTTACGCTGGGCGTAATGGGGATAAGACCGCTGACTCCCCCCCCCCCCCCATGGACAATATCAGATATTTTTAATTAAATTTAAATACCGAAATTATTAAATAAACTTAAAAAATTCATATCTTCCTCATACGAACTCCATTTTCGATGTTCATTATATCCCCACGTAGGTGAGACTACGCTCTACAACTTTCGTTTAGACCCCGTCGGCTAATTTTGACTTTATTTTTATTATTCATTTTTAATAGGCCGGGACAATTTAGTGTGTTTATGTCCGATCTTGTGTTAATGCATGTGTGTTATTGTTTACTAGAATGCAACAAGATAATGAAGTGAATGTAAAGAGAATGCCCCCATACAACCCGATGTTGTTTGTAACAGAGAATGCTGGTATATCAACCCTCGAGGTTTAGTACCGGCGCGAGTATGTTACCGAGTAATCCAATGAGAAAAAAGAATGGTCTCCCGTAAATTTATGACGTTAGTTCATCTAAGTGAGTCGTTATAATCATACTAAATAATGACAATTTCGTCTGTCTTGGCGTTTATAGACGCCGACGGAATAAGGTAAGGTTTTCGTCACCCTAGACTGGTTTAGTCTAACTGTAGCGAACAACTCAGGTGTGGGGTGTCATCCCCGTATAGATCTATACACAAACCCCCGCTCTCCCTCCAAGAGACTCTGGTTGTAACTACATGCTACAATCGTACACTCAATAGGTGTCAACCGACACGTATCACTAGATCCTTAATCGAATTTACACGAAGAGAAACATATAAAGTACATTCCAGGGCCAATGAACATGTAAGTGAACAACTAAGGCCCACTAAGCATGTAAATCATTTCTAGGCTCATAAGGAATGAGATTATATAATCTGGGCCCAAAATATATGTAAAAAGACAGCTAATGCCCATTTCACATGTATGATATTTACAGGCCCAAAAAGCGCGCAAGGAGTATCCAAGGTCCGTCGAGCATGTAAATGGGTCAACAAGGCCCAATAAACATGTAAAGAGTATTCAAGACCTATCTAGCATATAAATGGGTCACTAAGGCCCAATAAAAATGAGAATTACATAATTAGCCCGTTTGTTATTATATTGCTAGTTTTAGCTCAATTATTTATCAGAATGACATAAAAGGCTCACTTTTTGTAAAAATGACATTTTTAACCCATTAAGCCAAAAATTTACAATTAAGGCCCATTTTTGGTAAAAATAACATTTTAGGCCCCTTTTTAGAACAAAACTTGCATTTAAGGTTAGTTTTTGTAAAAATAACATTTTTAACTCATTTTTGTCAAAAATATCATTTTTGGCTTGATTTTTATAAAAATGTGTATTTTCGGTCCATTATAGATAATTTCATCTTTTTTGCCCAAATTTTTATAATTTCACATTTTTAACCCTTCTTATCAAAAATTTACATCTTTGGCACAACTTTGTTGAAAATGACATTTAAGCCCACAAAAGTCCAAAAAGTTACAAATTTTGGCCCAAAGCCGTGAGAAGCCCAAATGAGGCCTATTTATGAAAATGTTTACATTTTTAGTCAGTGTAGGGTCTCAAATGTCGAAATTAACCATGTTTAGCAAAAAAAAAAATTCTTTTTGAACCCCTACTAACTGTGAGTTACATAAATAAACTCATTTTTGGTCATTTTGTCACTTTTAGCCCTTTTATGAAATTTTCTTAGCTTTAGATAACTTGTATGTATTTTAAAACCATTTTCTTATAAGATAAGTTGAAATGAGTGTTATGTTATACCAATAGCATCATCTTTTAGTAGATCTTGAAGTTCATGAGGTTTACAACACGTAATCACATATATAACTAGAAAAACACACAAAATCATGCATACACACATAGATCTACACAAAACAATTTGCATTCTCCCGCAAAACAAAGTAAAAACCAAAAATAGGGGGTATGAACTCACTTTGGGTTGTTGTTTTCGGTCTTTGATGAAGATTGAGAAGGATCCCGACCCTAGAAGTCTTCTTGAGAGGATCCTCGAAAATATGATGACTCTAGGAGTATAAACACAAGATTTGTGATGTTTTGATGAAGATCATAACATAAGATGGATTTATCCAAGTTAAAAGTGACATATCTTACCTAGTATTTGAGTTGAAGGGACTTTCTTGAGCACACACACCCACTCACGGGTTTATGGAAGAAAATGGGGGAATTTCTTAAAGGTTTAGAAGTAAAATGGAGCTTGAATGATCTTGATAAGGGAGAATGGCCCTAAGCCGTGAATAAGAAGAGAGAAAGAGAGGAGAGAGGATGAGATGTGATGGCTGCAATGAAACATGAGATTAGTATGGAGGTTTATTGGATAATGGCATGGAAATCCACCTTGTAAACATGAGGTGGCACTCTTAATTATCCTTTGCTAATTTCTTTTTTTTTTTTACATGTGTGGGCTGAGAAATGGGAAAAGGAAAAAGAAAGAAGAAAAAGTTTGGGCCATACTCGCTTAATTTCGATATTATGAGGCCCAAGTTGATGGTTTTCGGCCCATTGGGTCCTTATGAGGGTTCACGGCCCAATGGTGATAAGGTAAGAGGGTTCACAATCCAATAAAGCCTAAGAAGTTATTTTACGGACCAATTACAATGAAAAGATGGATTTACGACCCATCATTGTTCAAGAGATTGGTTCACGGTCCAAAAGACCCATGAGAATAAGTGAGTTATTTTAGGCCCAACATGGCCAGTTGCTATGTTTTGATGAATGTAGGTCCAACTAGAGCCCACGTGGGTTTCATTGGCCCAAAATCATCAAATAGAAGGTTTACTGACCTATTAGGCCCAATAAGAGGATCCTAGTCCTTACTAAATTCGAACTGGGATATTTAGGGTTTTAGACCCATAGTTAAGTATATGAGATTTATTGTATTAGGTTTTGAACTTCACTCAAGAGTTTTGATTCAAATGGATGATTTTGATTGAGCATAAAGTATGATATCCACTTAAATTACAAGTCTTACAATAGTTGATGTTTACATGAGGACAGAATTTCCTAGCTAAAAATGCTAATTGTGACATAGATTGTCCTGGGAAAGGTATTGTGTTGCCTAAATCAAGTTCTTTTGATATTGTTGGTTTTGTGGATGCTGATTGCGCTAAATGGCTGTCAACCAGAAGGTATGTTTCAAGTGATTTGGTATATTTAGGCAATTCTCTTGTTTCTTGGAAAAGTAAGAAACAAAGCATTGTATCCAGGTCATCAACTGAATCTGAATATTGTGCTCTTGGTTTTGTTCCATGTGAGGTGTTATGGATTTTAAAAGTTATGAATGATCTTGGTTTTAAAGGTTTAACTCCTGTTAAACTGTTTTGTGATAATGAAGTTGCTATAAAATTAGCTTTGAATACAGTTTTTCATGAGAAAACAAAGCATTTTGAAATAGATGTTCACTTTGTTAGAGAAAAAATTGAAAATGGAATTTTAAAAATTGTTAAAATTGATTCATCTAATCAAAATGCGGATATTCTGACTAAGTCGTTAACCTCTTTGCAACATTATTTTTTGTCAAAAAGACTTGGTCTTTAAATATGTTTGTAGGTAAGTAATGTTATATTGTCTCAAATGATAAGTTTGAGAGGGGGTGTTAAAAGTATTATATAATTAGCAAACTTATCATTTGTATGATTAATAGGTTGGGGTAGGAGTCGCCTGACGGAGGTCAGAGGTGGGATAAGTTGTCGCGTAAGAAGGAGAGAAACTTTATTTTCATCAAAGACTGAATCAACCCAACCAGCCCAAAATCAAACAACCCGTTAAGATTGCTAAGATTTTTGTATGTGACATAAAATAAGTCACAAAATATTAAACAACATATCAGACGTTGCACTTTGGTGACTTCACGTCCCGTGCTACGTGACAAAATATATTTGGTTTGCTTTGATTTCAAATTGGACTTTGATTTGGTCTATTTTTTTTTCAACGGTTGGTTAGTGGTTAGAAGTTAAATGCAACAAGTTAGTTAATTCACTTACGCCTGTGTTTGAACCTGAAACCTTTAATCTAAGAGGCTTCCACCTCTACCAAGTGGGCTAGTCCCACATTGGTTGGTCTATCTTAATTTTACATTTGATTCTAAGTTATAAGTTATAAGATTTATTGAGTATAAAGATTAATGGGATGATATATGAAAAATATGATGGCAAATTGGACACTTTACAAACAAACCCATCGTACGTTCACGTGCAAGGAACCAAAAGAGTGACACATATTTTTCTGATAAACGTTAAAATTGAAAAAAAATGGACTGAATCCAAAAAAATGTCTAACCACATGGACAAAGATTGTAATTTATCATAATAATAATATGAGTGAAATTAAAAATAATATATATATATATATATATATATATATATATATATATATATATATATATATATATGGTCCATGCCAGCTACATCTTGGACTTATTTGGCAAAACTAGCTGGTGGCCAGAAGCTAGAAGCCAGAAAGTGTAGCTTTTATTTATGTAGAAGTGTTTAACAACAGTAATTGATAGCTTCTAAATGGAAAAAAAATGGAAAAAATATCTTTATGGTTGTGACATCCCCCATTTTTCAGAACCAATTAAAACATTTTTTCTTTACGTTTTATAAAATTGAGATGCGGAAATTCCCAGTTAAATAAAACATTTTTAAGATAACAAAAGTTAATTTATTAAACCTTTGGGATGTCATTCGTTCATATCCAAACATGCGTTACAACGTAAAATATAAAAGGTCCTGAATCTATAGATTACATACACATCTCTTTATTCCACTCAACATAGATTACATACACATATCTTTATTCCACTCAACATTCTAACCAGACTACTAGACTATTGTTGCCTTCGTTCTAATACCTGTGATGCATAAAATGAGTGGGTTGGGTTTGGGAAAACTTGGTGAGATACGTAGGGTTTTCAAGCCTATAAGAATTTAATGATATTAAATAGTATCATTTCTGCAACCAATGATGTCAATATTATATATGAAATCTTGACCTAAGACGAACTACCCAATCCAACCGATCATCACAGATCCTAAAGCAACGATTATTTGGAGGAATCACCCAACCTGATGAATTGTTTGAGCAACTATTTGACTACATCGCTAGGGGTGTCCTCGGCCAGTGTAAATCATATAAGGCAACCAATGTTCAGAGATTTGATAAATATGGTATCAAATTTTATCTACGTGCATGTGTTATAAGTCCAGGCTAGCAAAGTAATTCACTGGATTTCCTAGAATAGTCAAGTGTTGTCATCTACTCTGGTTGATGACCCAAACATACTTACCAGTTGTCTGATCTGCACCCACCATTTCTGGTCATTCAAGAAAGAGGAGAAACACTTCGCTTTGATCTCACACATCCTACCCTAGTCATGAGACCTAATCGATATCTAACTTAATTTCAACTAAGTATCATTTAAAAGTCTTATTCTTAAACCTAAGGAAAGACTTATAACTAAAGGGAATCGATTCCTAATACAGTTCCTAATCCAATCATCATATTTATACTATTAGCACATAACACAGATAATACAGGTAAACATTTAATGTCTCATATAAATAATACTTTTATTTAAGATTACGATCTTGATAGAAACTATGCACTCACCTGACAAAGTGTCTGGTGATTGGTGAATCAGGCAGAGCTTTGCCTTACACATTTTCCAAAAGACCTATATGTATATAACACTAAGTCTTAGTCTATTATCCTAAGGGTTTAGATTCCTAAACAATCCACAAGTCTACTTTAAGATCTAAATAAGGAATGACCAGTTATGATCATATCGTAGGTAGGGCTTGTTTGGGTTACAAAGAATATTGTTTGAAAATCCCATTTTAAACATCTCATTAAATCCAGTCTAGACATTACTCCTGTAAGTAGATCAAGCAGTATAACGACTTGGAATCATTGATAAATCTTACTTATAAGTTCCTAGTAACGACTTATAACTATGATTATAAATTACACAGAGGCAGACTAAATGTAGCTCGCTTACAGAGTACTGTAAATGAGAACTGGGATCTAAGTAGGCATAATACTGACTCAGGATCTCCTAATCGAAGACTATTACTTAGATGAGTACTTCGGTACATCACAGGGATTCGCCGTAGGCTGTAATGAAGGAAAAATTGGCCAAATGTTGAGTATTTTCATAGCAAAATTGATTGAAATGGTGTGAGGATGAAGAAGGAACAAACTGCTATTATAGGGCGGAGAAACCTCATGCGCGCCGCGCCTAGAGATGTGTGTCGCGCATTCCAAACACGTCGATCCTATCATTTGCTGACACGTGACACTCTTCGGTTAGAGCGGTGTGGCCTTTCTAGAAGCACGTACGCATTCAAATTTTCAGATTTTTAAAATTACGTATCTTCTTCATACGAGCTCCGCTTCTGACGTTCTTTATATCTACACATAGCTCTCGACAAGATATACAACTTTCGTTTACATTCCGTCGGCTAATTTTGAATTTATATTTTTCACTCAGGCTTAAACTATTAAAGCCCGTATAAAAAGCATAACTCTCTCATCCATTGTCTGTTTTCGACAGACTTTATATCGATAAACTCCTATCAACGATATCTTCAACTATCATTTAGATTATTTTGGCTAAAAATCGACCGATCTGAAATTTGATTTTTTAGTAGAATACTGTTATGTCGAATCTAAGAAAAATCATAACTTCCTCCCGCAAAATCAGATTTGGACGTTCTCTATATGCACACTCTCGATTTAACGATTACTACGACTCTCATTTTGATCACTAAGGCTAAAAAGTAATTTATCAAAAATTTACTTTCCACGACACGTAGATCTGTGACGGTTTAATCGAGAAACTTCGAAGAAACATAATTTTTTCATATGAAGTCGGATTTGAACACTCTTTATATCTCAAGAATCCTTATAATGTATAATACAACTAAGTTAAGATTATTTATCCTAAGTAATCTTTTATCTTCGACGCGTATTTTAATCTTATTTATTTTATTATTAAATACACCTAATATCCTATAAAACACGTAAGCATATAAATATATGAATACTCCTTTCTTATTCATTCATATAAAAATTACAATAGTTGATCAAACTAATTACAGACTATGACTTAGTCTAGCAGGAAACACGGGTGTTATAGTGGTTGTCAAAAATATATGGTTTTAGTCCAAAAATGTTTGTTGGTGTATCAGTGGTTCAATTTGGGATACTTTGTGTGGTTTTGATCCTTATCAACTTAAAAGGACTATTATAACCCTTATATTTGTTTTATTTTAATTTTTTATATCAATGTTAAAGTTTTAATTAATTAAAAATAAAGGAAGGCCCACCCACCCACTCCACCTCTCTCTCTCTCTCTCTCTCTCTTCGGCTGATACCACTTAGCTTTACTTTTTTCTATCTTTTTTCAAAACACACACAAACACAGTCACAAGAACACACACTCACCCTCTGAAGAACATCCACACCAAAATCACTGACAACAAGCCGTAAGCCAAGACTACCAGCTCCCTTTCTTGCCCACATATGAACCCATTGATGCAAGGGGTGCCCAAACCCACAAAGTAAACCCAAACATCATGCCCAAAACAAGCACAAAAAGTAAACACATGAATCGTTGATGAAATCAAATTAAACTCCCAACTCTATCTCCAATGATAAGCAATCGATTCAAGACTTGATCTTAATCGTTTTCTTCATTAATTTATGTCACAAGCAAGCCACAAGAACACTATCTCTTTCCTCTCGTTCTCTACTCCACTATCCACTTTTATTTTGGATCCAGAAACCATATTGGAAATGATTGTTGGATTCGATTTTAATGGGAATTTCGATATGTTGACTTCAATTTCCAAATTTAAGTTTGTCAGGAAGCACTGTTGTAGCGAAACGACTCAACCATCAACAACTCCATTGATCTAAGGCGGAGGCCAGTGCATGTGGAGAAGGAAACATGCGAAGATGGAGATTTAGGACGTCTATCATCTTGAAAGCGTAGGATATGGAGATGTAGGCACCGTAAAAATGTCCATCAGAAAAGGGTGTTTTGACGAAGTTGTCGCCGGTGAAGTCAGGGTTCTAGCAGAAGATATGGTGGTGGTGGTTCTAATGGGGAAGATGGCGTCCAAAATGTGTGTGTGTGTCTGTGTGTGTGTGAGAGAGAGGGAGTTAGATTTAATTTATTTTTATTTTTTTGTAATTATAAGAATAAGAAAATATATAAAAGAAATTAAAAAAAGAATTATTAATGGGGCATATTAATCATTTTAAGTTGGGTATGTACCAAAAATACACAAAAAATACCAACTATAGAGACCATTTTTGTAAAATCAGTTAAAAACTAGACAAAATTGCAAAAATGGTCCCCATGGTTTGTATTTTTTAGGAAACCCATCCAACTCTCTTAAATTCTGTAGAAATAATTATTTTCAGCTAGTTTGGTTGTGTATTTGGTCCATTCGACAAATGAAATGATTATAATACCATGATATATTTATTTTCCACTTTTCTTTCATTTTTGTAAGTTATTATTATTATTATTATTATTATTATTATTATTATTATTATTAAATATAGAAAAAAGGTATGCATGCTTCTCTCTCTCTCTCTCTCTCTCTCTCTCTCTCTTTCTCTCTCTCTCTCTCTAGTTCAATACTCAAGAAAACACAATCAAGAACACATATACGCTCCATTTTTTTAGGTTTGTTTTACAAAATAAACACCCACACTCATGGAGCTGAAATCGTTTTTGGGACAACAAACTTAGCACATCGAATATGAAATCGTTTGTTCTTCAAATCATTTCTAAAAGAAAAAAACCCTAGAAATCGAGAGTGGAAGGTAGCTAATGGATGATATGGTTTGATTGCAGTGGAAGTAATGATGATGAGGATGAGGTTACAGACGCTAAGCAGACATATGTGTGTGAGAGAGAGAGAGAGAGAGAGAGAGAGAGAGAGAGAAAGATGGAGAAGTAGCGACATGGGTGAGTGATAGAGTACATATCGACAACGATGGAGGTCCGGCAATTGGCAACGATCCAACTATGGTGGTTGCAGAAAAATGCCATGTCTATCTTCGTTCTTATTGCTTCATGATTTCAACTTCTCTCCTTATATCATCAATATCAACTGTTGTTCTAAGTTTTATTTTTGATATCGATTTAAGAGTGACCAAATCCACAACGAAAGATGCTTAAAATGACAATTTATCCATATTTGTCAAAGTTTAGACTAAAACCCGAAAAATGCAAACCATGGGGGACTATTTTTGTAGTTTGTTTAAAAACTAAAAGTTAAAAGCTCCAAGAAGCTACTTGAAGTAACTTTTAAATTCAGGATTTTTTGTTTAAAACAAAAATTAAAAGATTCTAATGTCAAACGACTTTTTTTTGAATTTTTTCTTAAAAATTAAAAGTTAAAAACTCCAAAAATCTCGGTGCCAAACACACTTATAATCCTTTGTAACGTAATTAAGTTTTTATATGTAAATTAGTTTCATGCCAAATTTTCAAATAACCGGAGCTAAATACCTGAGTAGGGAGATTTTATAAGCAAAAAATTATGATAAAACTAAAAAAAGAATGAACACTATGGATAATTGGTTACCTATAAACAACATGAACCCATAAACACACAAAGGGCATATTCTTGTAATATTTCCATAAATAACTATAATTCTTTTATCTGAATATTTTAATTTTAAATGATTAAAAAAATGAACATTTCATTATGGCGGTCAGTTATCGGAATAAAATGAAAATATCTTTTTCTTAAGAAAAAAAAAAGACTTGTTTTAAAGAATGAGAAATTAGAAGCCGATAGTAACACACCTCTCTCTATTCAGGTTCACTCACTTTGATACTGGTTATATTCACCACACGTTCCCCTCTCTCCCGGGAACATCGGAGAACACTGCAATCGAGCATCTCATTTCTTGACCTGTGCAAGTTAAGGTAATTCTAGACGACTTATTGTTATGTTTTCTGCCGATCCTTTATGTAAAACTTTGTTTTATTGATTTGATTTTTTTCTTCTGTGAATTACGAATGGTTCATCAGTTGATTGATTGATTGATTGTTGTAGCTCTTCAGTATATTGCGATCATAATTTACAATACAGTTACTGGATTTCCGATCGCATTCTGATGAAGCTTTTGTTTCCTTCGTTATGTGTTCGGAAAACATTTTCGCTGGTGATTATTTTCCTTTGTTCTTTCATCGTATGACTGAAAGAGGAGCAATGATGATTTAACTTGTTATTTTGCTTTCAGTGTTGTTTTTTCCGCTATAGTCTCACCTACATTATTTATGATACTCTGAATATAACTATCGTTGTTCTTTCATGGTAGGGTTGGAGGAGCTGTGATAATTTAATCGCCGATTCAGCGTATGATCTTGTTTTTTCCCAATGCAATCTTGTGTAAATTACCAATAATTTTTTGAATTGAAGTAGGATTTGAACAGTGTTTGTGAGTTTTATGCCAAGTTTGGGAGGCATATAAATTTATAGCTCAAAATTTGACTTGGAGCAAATTTACCTTGATTTGAAGTTTATTAAGATAGTATGGCATTCAAACATTACAGTAAGCTATTGTTTAGGAGAATATAATTGGAGCTCATGTAGTTCAAACTTTGAACTGATTTTATAAGTCCTATAAGCATCACAGTTGATACCTTGTGAAGATTTTGATATAACTTAAGCATACATCGACTTACCTTTTAAGGGGAAAATCTTTACACCTATATGTGTATTGATGAACATCCATGAAACAAAGTACATGCTATGTTCTGAAACCTTTCTATTTTGGTAGTTGCTTTAGTGATAGTTCTCTCATCTTTTTTCTTTTCCAGGAATTTTAGGTAGAGATCCGCACTATACAAGTGCTAATCCAACAATTTTACTGTTTAGTAATCATATGAGAAAGTGGTATGGTTGGTTAAAACAACTCTGTCAACGTATGTGATGCGATTTCCTGCAAGCAAAGAAAGCTAAATGATGGCTACAACTGCAGTAATAGGACTAAAGGCAGGTGAAAGGCTATTAGGATCATCTTCTTACTACTCTGATGTTAATGAAAAGCTGTCATGCAGCACTGATCTTGGGTTCATATCTGTCCCAAATAAGAACATGATTACTGCAAAAAAGTCATCCAATTATGGCCATGGTTTCATATCCAATCGTCATAATCAAGACACACATTACATCAGAGCTCTAAAAGAACATGTTGATATTACTTCTGATCCTTCCAGTATACACCCATGGGTTCAGGGATCTGAGCACTTGAAAGAGGAAGATTCTGATCAAGACTTTTCAGTTGACGCCTTACTCTTATTCCAAAAATCTTTGTTAGAAAAGCAATGGAATCTTTCAAACAAGGGGGCAGTGACTACAGTTAACCCAACAGATAAAAGCAGCAGAAAGATGTATGTCAGTGGTTCAGGGAAATCTGCACGTAGGCGTAGAATAGATGCTCAAAAGAAAACACCAAACAAAAGATGTATCAGATTTGTAATCAGTCCAGATCTGCTCCAAAATCGTGCAATAGCCAATGTTAAAGGGATAACAAGTGATTCTTTGCTCACTCATGCTGAGGTGGTGGTTTTATCTAAAAAGATAAAAATCGGTCAACATTTAGAAGATCAGAAGTCAAGGTAACTAAATTTCCTAGCTTTCTTTTTTTTTTTTTTTTTTTTTTTTTTTTTTTTTTTTTTAAATACTACCAAATTCCCTTCAAATAGTTTTGATGAGCTTGTTTGTTATGGATTTTCAGATTGAAGGAAAGATTGGGATGTGAACCCTCAGAGGATCAACTTGCAGCATCAATGAAGATTCCACGAGCTGAGCTACAAGTCAAACAGATTGAATGCAAATTGGCAAGAGAGAAGCTGGCCATGAGCAATGTCCGTTTAGTAATGTCAGTTGCTCAAAAGTATGCAAACATGGGAGTTGAAATTGGTGACCTCATTCAGGTAGCTCTAAATTACATATGGACATCCTATGTGGACAATGACATGTCATAACAACCTATTAACTTGTGTCATGTCATCATAATTCAAATCATCATATTACCTGTTGCTATAATGGGTAAACTTTTTGAAGTACAATGCTCTAGTTTGAAAGTACAATGCTGTAATAAGGAAAAATAAAAGTACATTTTGGTATTTCTTGCATTTATTCCAAATTCTAATTCAGAACTCCACAATTTTTTCTGTAGGGAGGTCTGATTGGACTACTCCGTGGGATAGAAAAATATGATTCATCAAGGGGGTTTAAGATTTCTACTTATGTTTATTGGTGGATACGACAGGTGAGGTCACTAAATCCACTTTAAATATAGTTACTTCAGTTACTATATATGGTAAATTTTTTAATTGTCTTTAATTTCAGGGTGTTTCCAAAGCATTAATCGAAAATTCTAGGACACTAAGATTGCCCATCCATATGCATGAAAGATTGAGTGCAATACGAAATGCTAAGGCTAAGCTTGAGGAAAAAGGAATAACACCATCAATAGAAGTAAGTTAAAAAATAATGCTACAGTTGTTGTATTAATCTTAAAATTTAGGTAGCTAATGAGTTTCTTTTTGATATAGAAAATTGCAGAAACCCTGAAAATGTCAACAAAGAAAGTATTGAATGCCACTGAGGTACTTGAAGTATTCAATGAAATGAACTTGTTTTTTATTGAGCTTTGTTTATTTTTCATTATGTTAATATTTAGACCCTTTCTTGTAGGCAAAATGCAAAGTGTTCTCACTTGATAGGCCAGCATTCCCTTCTATAAATGGTAATCCAGGGGATACCTTCCAGAGTGTAAGTATTGTTATAGCTCTTGTTCTTTAAGTACAAAATCCAAATAAAAAATCTTGTAGTTTTTCCATTTTATCTACTTTTCCACTTTAACTATTTTATTTTTTAAACTGTCAAAAAGGCAAAAAGGTTTAATCACTATGGCTAAATCGATGAAATGATGATAGTAGATTGCCCTTTTTTCCTTCATTTTGAGACTTGTTTTGTTACTGTTGCAGTACATGGCAGATGACCACCCAGGGAACGACCCTTGGCATGGAGTAGATCATGGCGCTCTCAAGGTACTTGAGATGATTTATAACACGAATCCAAAAGTTCACACTCAGATGACCAAAATACCCTTTACATATTGTTGTATTTGATATATTTACAGGATGAAGTGAACAAGTTGATGACCACAACTCTAAGGGAAAGGGAGAGAGAGATCATTCGTTTGTACTATGGTCTCGATAACGAGTTCCTTACTTGGGAAGATATTAGTAGAAGGTGCAATGCAATCTATTTTTTATCATAAAGATGAGGAGGGGGGCATTTGTGTCTTTTTTTTTTTTTTCACAAATGAGAGATGTGGTCTAGTCCCTGTCCCTGTGCCTCCTTATACAAAAAACATTAGAATTTTTTGTCCCATTGACATGGTATTTCACAAGTTATGTTATGCATAACAAACAAGTCCTTATTCCTTAATTTATATGATAATGATGTTGTGTTGCAGGATGGGGTTGTCGAGAGAAAGAGTTAGGCAGGTGGGGCTTGTTGCACTAGAGAAACTAAAACATGCTGCACGGAAGACAAATCTGGAGGCTATGCTAGTGGAACACTGAAAAAACCTCTATCAATTGCCTGTATATACAAATCATGAACCATAGATACATATATACATATACATATAATATATACGGTGTATGTAATAGTGTAAATCCTTCATATTTTACGATAATACTTCTATACCGTGTGAAAATGATGATTTTTTTTAGTGAAACTGTATTTAGATTTACACGTTTCTTACTTTTATACGGTGTGAGAGTGACACGTTTTTATAAGTCTTATGATACAATATCCAATTTGTTAGCCTATTGCCATATTTAGGTTACGCTAGAATAGACTTTTTATTGAGTTTGTTTGTCATAGTTCTATATAGTATATATTATCCATTTTCCCTCTTCATTGTAACGTATGTTTTGCAATATCACTAAAACCCTAGGCCGTATTTGGGTGTTGGTGTTCATGGTAGCATAGCCTATGGTTCATTGGACTGATTGGTCATTGTTCATGGTATAGACTATAGAGCCTACTGTTTTCATCTTATATATGACTACTGTTTTGTGATCCTGTGTCTTTTCCATCGGTGGCTTCTTGGTCTTGTTTTCAGGTTGTGGTTAGCTACTTGTTATTGGCGTTGCGACTGACAAGAAGATGATTCTTTTTAGTCGACTGGTATTCATTTAGATGGAAAAAACTATGTTATCATAAAATTTTCTACTTAAGAAATATATGTGGGGTTATGTTACATAGGTGCATGGTAAACTATGTGGACCAACCATTATGTTATCCAATCCATCAATTGTCCATTGTTTAAGTATGATAATGCTAAACAAGCCCCAGATCATTTGGTTAGATTGTACGTTCAATCGAATTTTCCTAAACAATATTAGTTGGAGACATACATTCATGCCCTTCAATAAATGATATGAGCATCCAATATTTTTATTCCGGTATCTCTATATTATTGAATCAGTTGGCAATAACAAAATCTATAGGTTTGTGCTCGTTCTCACCATACATCATACTTCGCTTGGAGGGAAGAACAATGTTATATATAGTTATCAATGGCTCTTTGGTCTAGTTTTAAGGGATGGCATGAAGCAATTCTACATCACTCCTTTTCCATTTCTTGATTATGCAGTTAATGAATTATTAGCATTGAAGACCCGTCTCAAGTTGCAGGCCGATAAAGGGTCTAAATCATCACCTATTCATGTTGCTTTGTTTCCACATAACATTTTCAAGGCAACAAATACAGAGGACAGGGTTAGAAAGTTATTTTAGATGAATATGCTTTCTACAACAAAACCATTCGAAGTTTGAGAATACCCCTTCTTTAGATAACTATAGGAAAACAACAACAAAAGTAAACAAACAAAAATACTATTCAAGCCTTAAGCTAAACATGACAATATCTTAAAAACATGCCCGAAACCCAAAAAGGACAATATTGTGATACGTGTTAGACGGGCAGGTTACACCCGCCCTCAAAACCACAATGCTACATAGATGGATGGACATAAGACAAAATGATTGTTCCAAGTTGAATATGATGATTAATGAAATGACAGTACATTTCAATATACTTGGTTCTTATGTAAAAAACTGAATTTTATGCAATCTACATCACATTGCAATTGTTACAATGTAATGTAGTAGGACATGATGTCTCAATAACCATAACCACGAGTAACCAACATAAAAAAGGATATAACAAGTAAGGTTCCATTGGTGATTCATCGGTCTAATACCATATAAGGTTCCACCGATAATTGGTCATTGTCATATCATCAGCGTTATGCATATATTATACCAGTGACACATGATATATATATATATATATATATATATATATATATATATATATCTTAGGTTTTTGAACTTATGTTTATGTAAATATGTGTTTTTATGGTTGAATGTTTATTTTTGAATTGTGTTTTATGTGTTTTGTTTCCTTATTTAAGTGTTAGATTTAGAAAAATCAAAATACATAGTTAGATGTATAGATAGATCGATTATATAATAAATAACAAGCCACAATTATTTTTGAATTGTTATTCGGGAAATTCATAAAAGAATTTTGAGTTCTCCTTATCGATCCATGCATGTTGTTTGTCTATCTCCTTTTGGACCACACATAAAACCGATCAACTAGCTTCCATTTTTGCATTTGTCATCCAACGTTTCGTGTCTTTTTATTACATTTTTGGTTGCTTGTATCCACATCTTCTTTGTGACTATAGACAATCGTGTTAATAGAAGCATGCATCTTCCAATATTAGTTGTCATCGGAAGAGCTGTTAGAAATTTAGGGCTTGAGAGATTGCTTGGAATTCTTAGAATCGTGAAAAACACTTTCAAATGGAAGTATTTCGGTGGTACTTCCAAAATCAACAATTGAATAAGACTCATAAAATGAGATGCAAGAACAGAGAATGTTATTGATATGGATTTCGTGTGTACCTGAATATGACAAAAAAGTTGGTTTTAGATCTATGTCTGAAAACTGTCACAAGACAGTTTCAAACTGTCAAAAACCACAAAAAAAAAAAAAAAAAAAAAAAAAAAAACAAACTATCATAAAAACATGTATTTGGATAAGGGTCAAAATTGGAATCGTTTTCTAAAAATCTAGATTCTAATGCTTGGACCCCGCCAACGGATGTCGCCCCTTCGTCCCTGCTACCGGTAGGCATTGCCCATGAACCTCCGTTCATTCAGGGGTTTCTTTCATAAATGACAGTCTACTTTGAATCTTGAACAAACTTAAACAAATGTGCATTCCGCACCACCATTAGATGTTTAATGTTTATCAAGATTATTTTTGGTCAACAACTTAATTCATTACACTCAAATAATATTAGTGAAACAAATCAACAAGAGTTTACAAGTTGTTTAAGTATATAGACAACTTTGCACCTATCAAAGACATTTTAATGTAAACCCTTTTTTGTTGGTTTGGAGAAAGTGTTTGATGGAAGATGGTTTTTAAGTTATTGTTTTAACAACTTTAATAAAGAGGTTGTTAGGTGGGAGTACGATTAGTACTAGGCGGTGACAAACATAAGCATAAGAAGTTAAGTCAATTAGAAAAATGGTTTAAATATAAGAAAATAAAAGGTTTTATTTGAAATAAACAAACAAATATTACGATTTAATAGAAGCCAAATAGAAATTCAAAATGTGGCTCGAAATCCGAAACAATAATCTATAACATAGCATCTTAAGAAACATGATCAGTTTAAAAACTATCGTTTGTTAGACATATGTGATCAAGTTTGTGATTATCCCATTATTAAGGCCATTATTTTTTTTTATCATATCTTCAATTATACCCTATCCGGTTACTTTGATTATTTATAGTAAAAATAATATTAATTATTTCTTAAGAATACAAGGAGGTATCGTAAATTTCTATGCTTATTTTACATTCTTCTTCTGTCGGTTCTTCCCCCTCTTTGTTTCGTATGATCCCCGCCATCCTATGTGATACTTCTTCTTCTAAGCATCAATCACAATTCTCTGTTATCTCACGGCGGAGATCCAGTTTCAACGTTACACTAGCGGCCGTCGGAAGGTAGGACTGGTCGAACCTTTTTACATACGGCAATCATATCCACCATGAATACCGAGTAGTAAGTCCATGATCTTTATTGCTCTCTTTCAAATCTCATTACATTGTTTTTTTATTTATGAATTTAAACTTTTCATTAGTCCATTCAATTTTCTTTCAAATCTCATTACATTGTTTTTTTATTTATGAATTTAAACTTTTCATTAGTCCATTCAATTTTTTGTCTTCGTGAAATCATTCTTTGGATCTGCTTCGATTCTTATTTTTAACAATGGTGATAATTTTCTTAGGGATTAGTTTGCCATTGTTGTGGATTTGGATGATCAAAGTAGATCTCTCTCTCAATTTTTCATGTGATAGATGTCTTATGGATATATTGAACAGACTTAATGTGTAAGAGTATTATGTGGACCGGGATCGGAGTTACGCCAATGCATTCTAATATACTATGATTAATAGATTAATGGTGAATTATGAAGTTTTAGTGTGGATTGAAAATGATAATCAATGATTAATCCTATTTTGATCAATGTATATCTTCTTATCTCAAACACTTATTTCATGAGTTCAGTTGCAACATGACCATACCTGCATAACGACTATACATAACACATGTTATATGCCTTGCAGCGATTATTTGTTCAAGCTTTTGCTGATTGGAGATTCAGGAGTTGGCAAATCATGTCTTCTGCTCAGATTTGCTGTAAGAAAATCATAGTTCACTTCTTTATCAACACCTTGTTTTTAATTTTATAATTTTCTAATCTTGATCTCTTTTGTGTAGGATGACTCATATCTTGACAGTTATATCAGCACAATCGGTGTCGACTTCGTAAGAATTTTAGATTATGTCATAATTCCGTATCAATTAAAACATACAACATTCTGTTATATTTATCTTTGTGTATAATCAAGTTTTAATTTCTTTGTTATCTTTATAGAAAATCCGCACTGTGGATCAAGATGGAAAGACCATTAAGCTTCAAATTGTGAGTATTTTCTACACATATATAAATTTAATCTTCTAATTGCTTCATAAACCAAAATCATATTATCTATCTGGCACATGCAGTGGGACACTGCTGGACAAGAAAGGTTCAGGACCATTACTAGCAGCTACTATCGTGGGGCCCACGGCATTATCGTATGTTTCTTTAAACAAAAAATTAAGATATCCTACATCTTTTACCACTTTTTAATGTACCTTGCTCTTGGATTTTTTTGCAGATAGTCTATGATGTTACTGACTTAGAAAGTTTCAATAATGTGAAACAATGGTTGAGTGAAATTGATCGCTATGCAAGTGAAAATGTAAACAAACTTCTAGTTGGTAACAAATGTGATCTTGCTGAAAGTAGGGCTGTTTCATTTGATACTGCAAAGGTACAAATTTATATTTCTTTGTCCCCTTTCTATATTTGTGTGTGTGTGTGTGTGTGCATGATTTTTTTTGTCCCTCTTTGATTATTAGGAATTTGCGGATGGAATTGGCATTCCATTTATGGAAACTAGTGCCAAAGATGCCACCAATGTGGAGCAAGCTTTCATGGCTATGTCTGCTGATATCAAGAACAGGTATTCTCCCACATCTCATAGTTATTCTTACTACAATGAATTACTAGTTCAAAGTTCTGTGAACTTATTAGTCTTTCAGTTCATGGTTATTCTCACTACTTTGCTTATTCCATTCCATTCATTGGTCATTCAGTTCCATCCAACCAAACACACCCAAAAAGTATCCTAATTTCTGTGACAAATATGTGTTAAATTATTTTTATAAATAAAGATTTTATGTGGGTCAAACTTCAGGATGGCAAGTCAACCTTCAACAAACAAGAGGCCGCCTACTGTGCAGATCAAAGGGCAACCAATTAGCCAAAAGAGTGGCTGCTGCTCATCTTAGCTTATTCATTCATCACCATTCATTTCCAGGTTTTTTGCAATTCTTTATTATTATTATTATTATTATTATTATTATTATTATTATTATTATTATTATTTGGGTTGTAAACTGTAAGGATTGTTTACTGCTAGTGTTCATTTGCCTGCAGTTACAATCTGTTGCAACCATAAATCCATTTCTATTTGAATTTTGGAAGACTTATAAATAGTAATTTTTGAATAAGATAACAATTGGGTAGTCTCAGTTTTATTTTATAATTTCCTTGTGATAATGGTTTATTGTCCCTTGGTTACATGTATTTTCTTTTTGACTTATGGACTTAACGGGTTAAACATTTAATCGTGACAACTATGCATGGTTGTTTGTTTGTACTTTATCCAGACGTCCTTGCTCATTAAATGACTTTACTCACATGAGATTTAATAAGGGAAAACCAAAAACTTCGTGGTTTGATTTAGATTTTTATAGTCAAGTTTGGCATGCCATAAGGATGTTTGGAAATTTTCTAATAAGCTAATTTCACAAAAATTTAGTTTTTTAAATAACTGTATAAATGCTTCGAGAATTATTTGAATAACAAAATTCATTATTTAACCATATTAAAAATTAGTAATATGACATAGATTTGTAATTATTTTTTTAACATTATGAGTTACTGCGATAAGATCATAAAATAATAAAATAATGACAAAACTGCACAAATGGTCCCTGTGGTTTGCTCAAAATTGCCACTTTGGTCCAAAAAAGTTTGAACTAGCACCAGAGGTCCAAACTTTTCATTTTGTTGCTTGTTTGGTCCAATCAATTCTGATTTTTTTCAAAATGACGGATTTGCCCCTGTTAATATGATTTTTTTTTTCTTAATTGTTTTTCTGATTTTCAAATTAAAAAAATAAAAAAATAAAAAATAAAATTAAATCTCTTCTCTCTCTCTCTCTCTCACACACACACACACACTCTCTCTCTCTCTCCATTACTAACTACCACCGGAAAAGATGGCATCACCGTCGCCACCACATCTCCCTCTCATTATTCGTCTTCGTCTTCCTCACCTCCATCGAAGCTGGTTGAGCTTGATATGTCATAAAACCTGTTCGTCGGAAGGCAGCATCGGAGACATTGATTTATAAAAGGGAAATAAAGGGATTTAGGTTTACACATGAACAGGTTGAGTAAGATATGGTGCTAGTTTCTCACAATTTCTGCCATTGGAATCCATAGCAACTACAATCCCAACTTGCTCGATAGCTTCCACCCATTCCCTCGCTGATCCATCAAGAATGGGAACCTGTAATTGCATATGAAACCTATCAATCTGACCGAAGATTTCTAAAACGTCAAGATAAACACACACACACACACACAAATACCACACAATCGAAAATTTGGTTATGAGTTTACAAACCCAAAAATTTGCAGAAAATGAAAGAGAAAGAAATATGTAGAAAATCTAACCTAAACGTATGCATCATGTACATCCTTTCAAGATCCAGTTTTATATTCATGATGTTTTCAAGAAAACCCCCATGTTTGTAGAAGATGCACAATCTCACCAATACTCTCTCCTCCGATTAGGGCTTGAAACGATTTCGACTTCATAACTTTGGGTCGTGTTATATATGATCTGGGTTTTAACCTAACACAAAATACAGAGGAAGGAGAATGTAGAAGTGACATTTGAAAGGAGGAGCTAGAAGGTGAAGGAGAATATGAACGCGAATGAACCACAGTAGACACGAAGGAAACAAGGATGAAATCAAACATTAGCCTTCGATTGATGACCGATCGTGAAGAGGATGAAGCGAAGAGAGGTGTGGTTCGACGGTGGATGGCGATTCGCGAGGGGAAGGGAAGAAGGCTTGCAGGCGGCTAATCCCGGTGCTCCTGGGTCGATTGATAGCGACGAGGGAGATCGTTGGCGGGTATAACGTGGTCGTCGACCATGGAACAGGTGAGAGAACAGGATGGGTAGGGTAGAAGGGAACGAATGCAGAGAGAGAGAGAGAGAGAGAGAGAGAGAGGTATTTTTTAATTTCTATAATAACATATTCAAAAAAGAAAATACGAAAGAGAGGTATTTTTTAATTTCTATAATAACATATTCAAAAAAGAAAATACAAAGGATAAATTCAGGGGCAAATCCGTCATTATAAAAAAGTTAAAACTAAACTGGACCAAAATCGCAACAAAATGAAAAGTTTGGACCTCTGGTGCTAGTCCAAACTTTTTTGGACCAAAGTGTCAATTTTCAGCTAACCACAGGGACCATTTATGCAGTTTAGTCTAAAATAATAATGTAATGTTTAGTCTATCTATCTGTATCGGTTTTTTTCTATATATAAATCATCTATAACATGGTAGTCACATATCATTTTCGTGCATGTCGTCGCCATGTTAATATCCTAATTAAAAAGCTTAACATATATCCACAACATGACTATTAACTACGGTCTTATATTAATAAGACCACCATAATCATTGAAAAGGCTCTTGTTGTAAATTTGTAAGTTTTGAATGGAAAACTCCCACTATAGAGAATAAACTTTTCTTTATAGTTTTTTGGATATGAATTTTTAAAATCCATGCTATGGTGTAAAGTTTCAGTTTACATATATTTCATCATGTAGCTAAACTAAAAATGAAGCTAACTCAAAAAGAATCAAGTGAACTGGATATTGTATGCAAAAGTTATGCCGAAAACGAGTTCACTCTGAATGCTGGAGCTTGCTTGGTCCAGGTGACTTATCAAAGAATTTTCATATTTACTTGCTTTAGCCACATATTTTAAATGAAAATAAGCTTATTTTTTCCAAGAATTTCCAGAAGTAAGTGCTCTCGAGGTGCCATTTGTGTCTGTGTGTGTAAATGATGATTAAAAGGTGAATTCAAGTGTTGTTAGCAAGGACCAACACTTGAAAGCTTGGATTAAAGGTATGAATGCATAAGACATGTATTGTTTGGTAAAAATCAAGTAATTATGGTTTATCCATGAATTTCAAATGTTAGTAATGAACTTGCACATGGAATTAAAGGTGAATTAGGAATAATTAAGTGGTATTAACATTGTTTCTAGCAACAAGTACATATATTGAACTTAAAATATGGGGTTTCATGGTGGTTATGTCAAGAACCATGTAAATAAGCCTCAAAGAGTTATGTATTGGTAATTTGATGTAAGAACGTCTATGTTAATGGTATATTATAGATAGTTTGTCATGACAATTGGAAGGTAACTACGACTATACTATAGATGATTCTCAAAGATAGAATGTTAACTTTAAGAAGTAAAAAAATTAAATTATTAGGCTAGTTGTGGTTATTTACATCTTCAGATGCTAGGAATTGAAATGGTTAGCTCATGGAGTGTTATGAATTCAGTTGATTGGAAATTGGACATTACTTAATGTGTCTTTAGATAAGAAAATGAAGTGAATGATTGGGAATCAAATGGTAAAATTCTATCATTTAACTTTACGGGACAAATTGTGAAGCATCTAATCAATGTAAATGATAGTGTATAGAAGTTGAAAAATCATGTTTACTTAAGTATTCAACAGTAGTAACCTTACAAAATAAAGGACTAACACATAACAATTTTTCTCCATACACAACAATTTGCGCTTTAATGTTGTATTATACAATTTCATAAAACATAAATTGTTGTGTATGGAAAAAAATTGTTGTATACGAATCACTTCCCAAAACAAAAAGTGTTATAATGGCATAGACAGTTAAAGAAGTCGGCATAAAAGGAACTTAGGGTGCTAGTATTAGCATTCATAGACAATAATGATAATAAATGCATGTATTCATATATATGGACACATTTCGAGCTCGAGGAAGGACAAATAATATGTTTTTATAATAGTAAAGCATATGATACAAGTATGAATGGAATTGTTAACAAAGTTATGAATGCCCCCATTATTGAAAGCTTTATGTTATTACACCATTATGCATTGCATTTCACGATGTGTGATTGAAATGATAAATGATAAAATAAAGTATAGACGCAAGATGTCCCAAAGAATGGGATCCGGAAGACTATCGAGGTGGTACCTCCATTCACGATGTAGATGTGTATGATTAGGATGCCATGATAGGTTGATATGTTCTTCTTATCTTGACCCGAACATGACGTGTCATTTTTGTGAGAAAGCCTAATATATAAAAAGCAATATCGATACATAATGATAAGAATAAAGGAAAAGGTGAAATGAAAGATTTGATAAGGCCTAACATAAGGATATAAACTCCCCGAACTTACATTGGTGTGTAGATCATGCATTACATACATTGAATATAGTAATGACATATGATTTAACGTAACGATCTATGAATTATTTATTGAAAATAGTGTCTAAGGTCATTGATTAATTGGTAATATTTCTAAATAATAATAGGGCCCTTTTAGGTTGGCCTCATGATACAAATAACATTAAGGAAATGGAGAAAATAAGCTGTCAGATTATTAAGGAATTAATAAATTAATTCGAAATTATTTTGCCAATTAGTTAAATTGTTTTAATTAATTAAATGGCTTAATATTAATTAATCTAAGAGATTAATTATAATATTCTAGAAGCTCCTGTAGAGTTGATATGGACGATTTCGTGTATCATTGGATAATGATATGGCATGTCTCAGATAAGGCAAAGATACTCCTTAGAGTTTGAAACTCTAAAGGATTTGTATGTTGTCTATAAATAGAGGGCTTGGAATTAAACCCTAGATAACTTTTGGAGCCTCTAATTTTCGTTCTACCTTCTCTCTTTCTTCCCCATATAAGAAAATCATAACCCCTCTTTAGGGTTATGGAATTTTCGAATAAACCCTAATAGGGTTTTCCTTGTTTAATTTGCTTTTGGAGTCTTGGGTCTGACTACATTAGAGGAGTTTTACTTTGGGCTCTCTATCCATTATAAGGTTGTGGATCACATGATCTAAGGATCAAGAGGTTAGTAGTTCTTTCTTGTAGTTTGATTTAGGTACTTTTTTGATTATTCTGCTACCTTTAGATAGTCTACATGATGTAATAAAATCCCCAATAGTGGTATCTGAGCCAATATGTTTTAATTTTTGGCACATATTTTGTAAAATTGAAAACTGAAAAGATATCTGCTTAGTCGCAGGGCGCGACATGCCTACCTGACATATGGGTTCCGGTTCCAAAATTTTCCTATTTTTCGAGATTTGTGGATTAACCTCTTGATTAAATATTTTTTAATTGTTTAAATATGAATATTCAAATAAGGAAGTTAGTTTAGAATTTTATTTAATTAGAATTTAAATTTGAATATTAAATTAATAAAATTTGAATATTATTTAAACCTGAATTAAAACTTGAATATTTATCTTGAATATTATTTAATTATAGAATTTAAATTAGAATATTTGAAGGATTAATTAAATTTTAAATATTGTTTAATAGAGGCTTAAACTAGAATAATTAAAAGGATTTAAATAAGAATTTAAATAGTATTTAAATTAGAGAATTAAATTTGAATATTTGAAAGAAAATAATATAAAATTAAAAGGTTTAAATTTAGTATATGGTATAATTTATTATACATATTACGATTATACCATATGTTTCCTCATATGTTAATTAAAAACATTATCGTCAAATAAAGACAAGACACATCCACTCTAATACTGGTTTAAGGAGGTCTCTATGATTCCTAATGAATCCGGTTTTTAAAATGCTTCGCACTTACCTCCCTCACGCCTTTTGTATTTTGAGAGTGGAGTTACTGAAAGAGTTCGATCGGATTTTTTCCAAGATTAAAAGTTTAATCAAGTAATAAAACAAAAAATTACATTATATATATATATATATATATATATATATATATATATATATATAGCTAGGTTATAGTGTGGATGGTAAGTATTGTGTGGATGTAGGGATGAATGTGGACCAAGAGTTTAAAATACAAATTCTGATTGAATGGACATTTTGAAGAATAATAAATTCTTGAACCATGAATTGAAGAATAACAACACTCTTAAAGAATAATCATCTATTATTAACATTATTGAAGAATCTAAGGTCCAAAAATAAAAATAAAAAAAAAACAATTTTTACTTTCACATTCTATAAAAATACAATGTTATTTTTTGATTTTTTTTTTCCACATTCTATCAGAATATAAGCTTTATAGTGAATCATTCTTGAAAAAAATTTCATTCTATAAGAATATAATGTCATTCATGAAAGAATCTTCATTCTCATTCTTGTTTTATGCTGTTATATTTTCACATTTTGGTGTGGTGAATCTCAATTGTCATGAAATCGTCTCTTAATTTTCATCCACCATTGTTGTTCTAAACAATTTTGCTATATTCTGAGTGGTCCTGAAACAAAACACATACAAATATAAGAAATCATTTCAAAAAATATGACTCCAAGAATACATTCATTTCAGAATACATGTGGCATAATAGATTACATTTTGCCATAACACATTTCTCTTTGACATTTCATCAAGCACTTTTAGGGTACTGCCTAAATCTTCACATTTTCTATAAATCTGACTAAAAAAAAATTCAATTTAGAAGCATCAAAATCAAATTCGCAAGAAGATGCTCCAACATCATTATAGAAATCAAATATTAAAAGTTGAAACCGTAAAAATTAGTAAGTCACAGAGAAAGAAAGAAGAAAAAATTGTTTGTTATGTAATGGAATTGATGCCACATATTACAATGACAATGATAAGTTCATTTTTTTGTTACCTGTTATGTAGTTAATTCAATTAGCCATGAATCAATCTCATTGCTATACCTAAATTCTAAATCCACAAATAAACTGTAACACATGTTTTATTATACCAACCTTAGTATCAGTCTCCATCTGAACAGGGTTATCTCCAGTTTCTGTAGTACCATTTTCAGCCACATTGGCATCCTGCATATTTACATATGTTTCGTTACCAGATGCCACATCAGCTGGAGCCTTGTCTGTATCTATTTTTGTTGCTTCTGTTGTCACTGAACATCAACCTCCTCTTTTTCAATAAGTTGGAATCACAAAAAGAAATTAAAAATACAATCTCTTACTAACTATCAACATTTGGATGATATGGAGCTCCAAACACCCACCTGTGCAGACTCCACAGACACAATTCCATGCAAATTCAAATGGGCTTTAACCTTCACCTTGGCATGTTCACCTTTTGTTGCTTGGAAGGGACCAATTTGGACACCATTGTCAATGTAAAAGTTAAAAAGCAGTCAAAATAATTCTATAAACTATTTGAATTTGTGAGCAATGTTTACCGTATGGGTATTGATCGTTGTTGGTGCCTGCAATTCGCTGACATCAACATACTGCACATCTACTATGAAAGTGCCACCCTATAAAAAGTCAAAGCTTTGACACTTGGAATTGGATTTCCCTTGGGAAAAACAATAGTGCTTTGTTGATTCTCCACATTTCCATTCTACGATTCTTGTGAAGAACCTTGCCATGTCAATACAATTGAAAAAGGGAAGCTTTCTTGGACCTTCAGACCAAATAAAAAAATCCAAATTAGGGTTTAATAGAGTACAAATTAGGCCATGTATCAGAAAAAGATGCACAAGGGGTCATACCGTGAATTCTTTAACTTTAAATGTAGGAATGAGAATAACACATTCCAAAGCACAACCTTTAGAGACACATTCACTGGCGTTCATTGTACGCCTCGGCTCCTTCCCTCTGATCTGATGACTGGTACAACTCACTGGAAAGCAAACCTAGCAACCATTGTTTCTCACCGGTTATTCCTTCGTGTTACCAACACACCAATAAAGATGATAATGACGGTGATTGTATACCCTAAATCGGTTGAAGGCGATGATGACTCAAGGTTGTCTGATAGGGTCGGAGGTCAATGGAAGTGGGAGGTATACGAATTTATGGGTGTCGATGGAAGAGGCAATAGGATTTTAAATAAAGTAATTTGTATAAATTAAAGGGTAGATTATTTAATTATTTATTTATTAAAATTAAATAATACTTTGCGCATATTAATCCCTACATCCACACAATATTTGTTCATCCACATTTAAACCTGTATATATATATATATATATATATATATATATATATATATATATATATATGGCTAAGTTCAAATGAGAACACTATTTAACGTAAGAACGTGAGAACACTACTTTATGTTACTATTCTACTATGAATTTTGTATATACAACGATATGACATTATTCATCAACAAATATACGAACAATCACACATTAATATTCACATTAAAATTTTGTATGTACAATTTTATGACATTATTCATCACCGAATATATGAACAATCACATATTTAACATTCACATTAGAATTTACTAAATTACTACATATATATATATATATATATATATATATATATATATATATATATATATATATATATAGGGTTAAGTTCAAATGAGAACACTTTTTAATGTGAGAACGTCAGAACACTACTTTATGTTACTATTCTACTATGAATTTTGTATATAGAACGATATGACATTATTCATCAACAAATATATGAACAATCACACATTAATATTCACATTAAAATTTTGTATGTACAACTTTATAATATTATTCATCACTGATTATATGAACAATCACATATTTAACATTCACATTAGAATATACTAAATTACTACATATATTTATAAATTTTATAGTAGAATAGCAATATAAAATTGAATATATTCATATTATAATTACTACAATACAATATATATTAAATTCATAGTAGAATAGTAACAGAAAGTAGTGTTCTCACGTTCTCACATTAAATAGTGTTCTCATTTGAACTTATATATATATATATATATATATATATATATATATATATATATATATATATATTCAATTTTATATTACTATTCTACTATGAATTTAACATGTATTGTATTGTAGTAATTATAATATGAATATATTCAATTTTATATTGCTATTCTACTATAATATATATATATATATATATATATATATATATATATATATGTAGTAATTTAGTAATTCTAATGTGAATGTTAAATATGTGATTGTTCATATATTCGGTGATGAATAATGTCACAAAATTGTACATACAAAATTTTAATGTGAATATTAATGTGTGATTGTTCGTATATTTGTTGATGAATAATGTAATATCGTTGTATATACAAAATTCATAGTAGAATAGTAACATAAAGTAGTGTTCTCACGTTCTTACATTAAATAGTGTTCTCATTTGATCTTAGCTATATATGGTTAAGTTCAAATGAGAATACTATTTAATGTGAGAACATGAGAACACTACTTTATATTATTATTATACTATGAATTTAACATGTATTGTATTGTAGTAATTATAATATGAATATATTCAATTTTATATTGCTATACTACTATAAACTTTATATATATATATATAATAATAATAATAATAATAATAATAATAATAATAATAATAATAATAATAATAATAATAATAATAATTTAGTAAATTCTAATGTGAATGTTAAATATGTGATTGTTCATATATTCAGTGATGAATAATGCCATAAAGTTGTACATACAAAATTTTAATGTGAATATTAATGTGTGATTGTTTGTATATTTGTTGATAAATAATGTCATATCGTTGTATATACAAAATTCATAGTAGAATAGTAACATAAAATAGTGTTCTCACAATAAATAGTGTTCTCATTTGAACTTAACCTTATATATATATATATATATATATATATATATATATATATATATATATATATATATACATGAAAACACACATTTCCTTTATATTCTAGTGATGAAGCGTGTGTAGTTAACGTGCGCATCATTACGGGAATATAAGTTGGAAATGATGTGTCTCTCGTGGAGTTATTCTATTGATAGAGCGTGTGTGGTTCACCAACACGTCAATGCGAGGATAATTCTATATCGAGGGTCACACGGTTTTACATGGTTGATTCACCGTCTATTCAATGATCCCCGACATCCTAGTCGTTGAATCGTGATGAGAAAAATCGAGATTAAACGTGCCATTGAATGTTCAATGAATCTAAAATGATCTAGGAGTTTCATAAGAGATTGAAACTGGTAAACTGCATTACATACTTAAATAACTTTGTTGTGTGTTTAAGACATCCCTTTACACATTTCAAAGCTAAATATGGATCATAACTTTAATCGATAATTCATTTAGGGTTAATAATTATATTAAGGATTAATAAATCAAGAGTAAATTATACGAATGGTCCCTATGGTTTAAGTTAATTTGTGTGTTTGGTCCCTTACTTATTTTTTAACTCGGAAGGTCCATATAATTTGTTTTTGTTACGCGCTTGGTCCCCGTCTTACCTAAAAAACTATTTTGCCCTTGATTTTTTAATTTATTTAAATAAACACACCCCTAACCCCACCCTCTCACCTTACCATACCTGCCCCACCATTTTTCTCTTTTGAAATAATAGTCTTTTTAGGTAAGACATGACCAAACGCGTAACAAAAACAAACAGTAAGGAGAACGCATGTAACAAAAACAAACAGTAGGGAAAAAGCACGTAACAAAAACAAATAGTAGGGACTTTCCGAGTTAAAAAATAAGTTAGGGACCAAGCGCGCAAATTAACCCAAACCATAGGGACCATTCGTGTAATTTACTCATAAATCAAACTAGAATGGAATTGATTTTGAATGATGTCTATAATATATAAAATAATAAAACCTTGACAAAGATTAGATGGTAGGATGATGAATCTACTTAAAATTCAAAGCTTGAGAATTTTCTCATGAACGAATAGAGAAATCATGCCTATGAGAAAGCTCATCTTGAAGATCCTTCCACCAATCCATTCAAAAACTATATGAACAGTTATCAAACATATTTTGAAGAAAAATGAAATTTTGTTTAGTTAGAAGTTGATTATGGTCAATTGGCTGACATATACATATACATATAACCAGTTCATTTTGATTTTGATATGAAGAATCTTGAAATGTCCATATAGGAGTTGCATGACATGATTGAGTGTCATTTGGAACTAACATGGCTAGTAATAGAAACTCCAAATTCAAAGATTCCTACATCCATTTTCATGGATAGAAATGTCAAAAAGCAAGGAATCAAGCCAATTGTCTATTGGTGTAAGGAGATTAGTGATAATACACCTAATCTAGGCCCAAACTCCAAGGACAATATGAAGGCTTGTTCTAACACATTTTCTGATAGGCTAATTGTTTCCAAAATAAGAAAATGTATTAAAAAGAATTCACGCCCAATATACATCTGTGAGAGATTAGAACATTGAAATGAAAGTTTGATCAAGGATACCAAGCTCATGCTACTATCCTTCGAATTAAAAGGCTACTCATTTTAAAAATGTTTAGTCTACAATAAGATAGGTGTATTCATAATACCATTAGGAAATTACTCCCAATCCTTGAGTACTATACTAAGGATAAAGTACTAACATTCGCAAGAGTATGCAATGACTGAAGGAAGTAAGGGGACTAAAACATAAAGAAGAAATATTGATCATGAATATTGAGCCCTTGCTACTATTCATGGGATCAAAAGACAATCATTCTCTTAAATGTTTAAGTCTATGGTTTATGATTGTAATTGTTTATAAAAATTCCATATGATTATTTTGACTTGATTAAATGTAGAACATTTTATATGTTTTCTATTTAAAAGGAAAGTCATGAAAACTTGGAATATGGTATAGGAACAATAGTTCAAACATATATTTGAATATTTGAATGTGGTATACTAATGTGGAATCATCTTCTTGGAATTAAGAATTACATTACTAAAGATCCATTTGGATAGGATTTTGGAGTTCATTTGACAAGTCTTATGATAAATGCAAGCTATATTGTAACATCCCAAAATTCAAGGCTAATTTTTTTATATTAATTAAGTATTGCATAAAATCGATCAATATAAAAACTTTCATAATAATATCTCATGTCAAAACCAAAGTGTCAATAATCAAAACATAGTATCATAAAACCATATCAAAGTGAAATCCCAAAGATCTCGTGTGCGAAAAACATAGTGTGATGCGCTGCAACCAAGCCAGCTCCTCTCCCTTGAAACAAAGTACCTGAAACACATAACACATAACACAGTAAGCACGTATGCTTAGTGAGTTCCCCCAAAATACCACGCACATATAATTAGCCACTCGAGGCTAAAGCTTTATGATACCTTACGGTCAATGTGTCTCAGTAGGACCTTCCGATCCCACAACTCCGGTAGACCTTCCGGTCCAACTCTGTTGACCTTTTGGTCCATACTCTGTTGACCTTCCGGTCCATACTATGATGACCTTCTGGTCCATACTCGGATGACCTTCCAGTCCAAACCCTATTGACCTTCCGGTCCACACCTTGCAAGCTCATAGCATATACATATCACATAGATAAGAACATATATCACATAAACAAAATGCATAATACCACATAGACAAGTGCATAATATTGTTGGGGTTTTGGGCATTCTAACAATCCTAAGTATACATGCAACCCTAAATACCTTGGATCTATGTTTTCGCTATTATACATGCAAATATGAATATTCCAAGGTATTACCCTATCTAGCATACAATCTTTTAATACTTGGGTAATATAACAAGTTAGAATACATACGTCTGGATGTGACTTGACTCCATGAAGCTCGAGAGCCTAGTGCCCCAAGTGTGACACCTCAAATGGTTCACACAACATCATCAACACTTGGAATAACCATGAGAAGAAGACACTTTATGCTCAAATTGGCTAACCCTCATATATGTATCACTAGTGCCAATTTCTTGAACTAAAGAGGTATTTATATAGTGTGGCTATTTACACCATGTAACTCATGACTTTACCCATTCCTTATGCTCCATGGGTTTTAACCTCCATGGAGTATCCATGGGTCACCACATGGGTTAAACCCAACATAAGGAATCTTAGATCATAAGCCCACATATATAAGAATTAATGATTTACACAATCAATCCCCATATATTTAATTAGTCTCTTTTGATCACTAAATTAAGTCCAAATTAATTCTTGATCAATACTAATTAAATAACATGATTTCATATTAATATATTAGAACTTATAATATATTAATATGTCACAAATGTCCTCTTCTCACAAACGGTCTATCCAAATGTTCCGATGCCATGCAACCCAAATGGACCATGCTGAGTCGGGTCAAGGACATACCAATTATAGTTATGGACTTAGACACTAATCCAACAAATATCACATAGACAAAATACATAATATCACATAAAAAAATTGCATAATATCACATAACTCATGTAAGCACATAAGACCTTCCGGTCCTAACTCTGTAGACCTTCCGGTCCTACTCTGTTGACCTTCCGGTCCAAACCCTGTCGACCTTCCGGTCCGAACCAGGCAAACTCATAACATGGCATATCACATAAAACATATATCACGTATCACGTATAAGCACATAAGACCTTCTGGTCACACATAATTACCACTCTATGTAAGGTATAGCGAGAAGACTCACCTGGCACTGCTGAAGTCCCGCAGACTCCATCCCACACTGCTGAAGTCCTGCAGACTCAACCCCAGCTGCTAGATAACAGATTCCCGATCTGTCAATATCAAAACATCTCCCAATTAATAATTGGGTCTCACTACATAACAAAAGTATATACTTTGGATAATTACTACATTACCCCAGGCTCGGCTTTATTTAAGCCTAAGGCCCAACATCATATAATCACTAAGGCCCAAACTATGGCCCAATTTTCCAAATTGGGCCCAAACCCCTTACATGGGCCTTACTCTAGGCCCATTAAATTATTCTAGTTCAATTGCTTGCTCTTGGATGACCCATTATTATCCTAATCATCTAGGCCTAATAGAAAGGCCTAACTTAAGGCCCAAGTGAAATTAGGGTTTCAAATAACATGATGATTAGGGTTAAGTTTCCTACTTAACCCATTAAGGACTTAATCCATTAAGTCCAATATTGCTTAGATTAATCTTTGCCAATGATTATTATTTAATATTTCAAGCTATTAAATAATTTTCGTGTGTGTGTGTGTCCCGATTAGTTCTCATAATTAGGATTTTATTGGCATTAGGGTTTTCCAACCCAAATACTAGCCCGTTTATCAATTTTTCGGGCTTTTAGGTCAATTAGGGCCCATTAGACCCATTAGGGTTTCCACTAAGCCCATTAAGCTTCATTGGGCCCATTAAGCTTCATTGGGCCCATTAGGGCTTACAAGGCCCAACCGAATCAAACTCAACGAGGCAAAACACAACGCCACTCGACCCGGCGGCCAGTGGCGGCAGCAACCACCCTACGGTGGTGGTTTTCAGTTTTCTTTTCATTACTCTTATTTTTTGTTACATTTTACAATGCTAAAACCCCAAATAATCACACACACGCACACTAATACAAACACATATACACAACAACCTAGTGGCGGCCGATGGTGGCAGCCACCACCTCATGGTGGTGGCTGTGGGGTCTATCTTCAGATCTCCAGCCAAGAATGTGTTGGAAGTGTGTCCAAGATCATTAACTAGTTGGTGATATTTCTAATAATAGCAGGGTCCTCTTGGGTTGCCCTCAAGACTCAAAATTGAGTAGAATATATAATAGGAGTAATTAGTTTATTAATTATTATGGTTTAATAATCAATTAGAAACTAATTGGAAAACAATTTGGGAATTAATTAACAGTTTAGCTAATAGAAGGGTTGAATGTGAATTAATCAATAGTTGATTGATTAGGGAACATTCCTGAACCCTAGAAGGAAGGGGGTTGGACGAAAATTCCCTTTGGATAAAGGGAATTTCGTTCATAGCATATCCCATCCCACATGGGTGGAAGGATAAAACCCTAGGAGGTATCCAAGGCTATAAATAGGGCCTTAGGGATTCATTCCTCCTTGCTCATTTTTCTGGCTTGAGTATTCGCCACCTTCTTTCTCCCTCATTGTGGAAGAACTTTTTGTGAGTTCATCGCTCCTAGTTTATATTTGTTTCTACTCTTTTGAGTTCATTGGGTGTGAACCAAGAGAGGGATTCTATTTTGGATCCTCATCATCCAAACAAAGTGGCATGCACAAGGAGTCAAGCTCGAAGATCATTGGTTGCTAAAGAGGTTAGTATTCTTCTTATATTTTCGATTTTCCTAGGGTAGAAGTAATAGTATGAAGCCATAGATCCATAGGGTGCATGTACACTTAGGTAAATCGTTTTGTTGTTTCGATTATTCTGCTGCCTAGTTATAGAGTGTATTTGATGCATATGTTTCCCAATAGTGGTATCAGAGCCATTGGTTCATGGTTACTATCACCCTATATCCATGTTTTCTGAAAATATTGCTTTGGAACTGAATGTTGAAAGGTTAATTGAAAAATTCGTAATTTGATGAAAACCCTAAGTTCACGACGTGAAAAGAGTTGTTCACGACGTGAACATTGGCAGATCAGAACTATTGGTTTTGATCTTGCTTATTTTTCAAATTAAGACTTTATCTTGCATGGATAATTACCTAATTGGATTAGATTTGAAAAATTCGAAATGTATGAAACCCTAATCACAGCTCACGACGTGAGAGCTATAAGTTCACGACGTGAGCTCAGCAGATTCGGGATTTTTGTTCCATTTTAAATTTGAAGTTTTGTTTAATATGGATAAATATCAAATTTCGATTGTGTAATCTGATAATAGATAAATATTATTTAAATGGTGATCTTAAATATTTTAATATTTTTTATAATATAGTTTTATGAATTTGAATATTAATCCCTCATGTTTTATTAATTGTTATATTGCATCCTTGTAATTAATTTGAATTAATAATAGACAACTAGATTTAAAAAGTTTTAAATTTTCCCCTTTATATATGTAAGATCCATATATTGTATTAAAGAATTGCAATATGCGTCCTCGCGTATTTTAAATATTGACATTGTCGGTCTTTGTAACATCCCCCTCAGGCACGTATCACAATATTGTCCGCTTTGGGCCACTCAGCACGAGGACTTCCCAGGGGGTCACCCATCCTGGTACTACTCCCGCCCGAGCACGCTTAACTACAGAGTTCTTATGAGATCTGCTGCCCTCACGGCTTTAAAACGCGTTGTGATAGGGAAGGTATCCACACCCCTTATAAGAAATGCTTAGTTCTCCTTCCCAGCCGATGTGGGATCAGATCTAACCCACTTTTGGAAGTGGGTTAGATCTGATCCCACATCGGTTGAGAAGGAGAACTAAGCATTCCTTATAAGGGGTGTGGATACCTTCTCTATCACAACGCGTTTTAAAGCCATGAGGGCAGCAGATCTCATAAGAACTCTGCAGTTAAGCGTGCTCGGGCGAGAGTAGTAACAGGATGGGTGACCCCCTGGGAAGTCCTCGTGTCGAGTGGCCCAAAGCGGACAATATTGTGATACGTGCCAGAAGGGGATGTTATAGTCTTACCTCGACTAGGCTCACCCGTTCTAATGTAGGGGTTTAAGGAGGTCTCTATGATTCCTAATGAGGTCGGTTTTTAATATGCTTCACGCTTACCACCCTTACTGCCCCATTGCATTTTGTGAATGGAGTTACCAAAAGGGTTTGATAGTGATAATGGTCAATCTAAAAGCATTTTAAATACAAGTATAAAATAAAATCCCGTTTTATTTAAATAAAGTGAATCTTATGTTGTCCGTAAAAATTGCACATTCTCTTTATAACTTGTTGATGGAGCTTGTGTAGTTAACCGGCACGTCAATTAGAGAGTATAAGTAGAGAATGATGTGAAACTCGCGAATCTCAAGTGTAACTTGAGCCAGGGACCACGCAATTTTGTATGGGTGATTCACCATCTATTCAATGATCCGCGACATCCCCGTCATTGAATTTGAGATGAACATAATGATGGGTTTTGGTCATAAGAACATCCTATGTGCTCATACAAACCCTAATGCTTGGATCTAGGTTTCTTTATTGTACATGCAAGTTATCCAAGACTATAAACCCTAGATCTAGCATATGATAATCAATATAACATATAATAAGGGTTTAGATCATACCTTGATTGTTATGTAGCAATAACAATCTCAATTCCTCCTTGTATTGACTTTAGAAAGCTTAGAGTCACAAATGTCACTCCTCTAATGGTTCACAAACACCAAGAACAAGAGGATGAAGAGGAGAGATGATGGAGGCTGCCCAAAACGTGTACTAACCCTAGAAGAGAAGTTCCCCACGTTTTTGAGCCTTAAGGGTTCTATATATAGTGAGGCTATTAGGGTTATCTAACAAGGAAACCCTAATTTGGATGCTTAAGCCCTAAGCAACCCATGGACTCCTTTTCTTAAGGGCCTTGGACGATTTCTTATGGGTTTCCCCATAGAATTCGTCCACTCCTTAATATAAGGCAATCCATAGCTAAAATTGCAATTATCCTATAAGTACAATTCCAGTCCCTTAAGTTTAATTAATCTCTTTTAGTCACAAAATTAATTACAAATTAATTATTGACTAATATTAATTAAACAATATGATTTCTCCTTTAATATATTATTCTCATAATATATTAATAAATCATATTTAATCCTTTTTCTCCATAATTCATCCTATCAAGTTGCTTTGGTGAAGGCAACCCAAAAGGACCATGCACCATCGGGTCAAGTACATACCAAAATAGTTATGGACTTAGACACTAATCCAACAGTCTCCCACTTAGATAAGTCTAATAACTATTATGCGTATGACTTCAGATCCTGATCTGCAATTGTAGCTTTCCAAAGTCGCTGCCATCTCTGATCCTATCAGATACGCGTGTCCTTTAGATAAGGGATCATATATTCCTCCATTCTAGATATCGTATAAGACATGATTTCAAATCATTCTCTTTGTTCTATTTCTCGACTTCCGATTCATGACGACTGACTAATTGAACAAATCAAATTAGCCCTAGCCCGGCCGAGCATTTACGTTTGTCACCACTAAATCATCTAAGGGCCCAAAGATATCGCTTTTATCCTACTTTGGATAAAAGGAACGGATAAACTTTGATACAATGCTTGCTTGCACTCACTCACCGAATTACACACAACAATATGTTTTATAACACCAAGTTACTGGTGCGTTTACATATTATCAATGTGTAACCGATTTGCAAGACACAACTCACACATCTCGGTTTCAAGAATATAAAATGTTATCGTCTCACCAATCACTCGTGACACAATCCATGGAGTGATCCAAGTGAGTGTGGGTTTAATCCAATGCTCAAATTCATATTCATAAGAAATCATGAACGTTGCAACAAACATTTGCTTATTTCTAATACTCTTTTAGACATTCCACACACCAATTCATGACAGTCTTCATTCATACCTACTTCCAACATATGAACGACTGTGGCCCGTTCGAATAATTTGACTGTTCTGAACCAATTAAATTATTCAGAAAGTCAAAACATGCAAAGTGAAACACAAGAATAATACTAATCCCATATGACCTCAAACCTTTGAGCATAAATAAAACACCTTTTATTTATCACCATATCGATTACTCATTATTTGTCGTTTCGGGTAATCAACTTCTTACTTGAATTATTACACTTGTCCCATGCTCCTAGCATGCACACAATGTTTACCTATGGTTCTTACTTTGTGAAATAGATCACATTGAACACATTTCCAATCATACTCATTTCACAACTCCAAATCCTTTTTTCATAAGTGAAAGAATATCAAATTCTTGCCACTTATAGAATATGCTATATTCTAACATTTTATACAATGATCCTTTCGTAATATCACTGCACCAAGGTCACAAAGACTATTGCCAATGATATTACAAAGTTCTCTATCGGAGATTGTTACAATACAATTTCTTAGATATGATGTCTCTCACTCAAAGAACATTCCTTTGAACATCTTTTTGCATAAAAGTTTCTAATTTACACATAGATTTTCAATATTCAATTCCCAATATGGACACGTTTCCATATTTTCCATATGACAACTCATTCTTAATAGAATCTTATCTATTCATAATAATGTCGATATGGTCCATCCAATATCGAAACATTTCCATATTTTCCAATACTATACTTCCAACTACTCACAAGCGACCAATCCTCGGCGAACTTTGGATTGTCCTTTGATAGTCGTTTAATTATCTTAGTCAAAACCGATTCTTGTCCTTTTTCCCTCTAAATGCGCTAGACATTTGGAAAATTTTAGAATGGTCAAATATTATAGCCTATGCAATCGATCCTATACCCGAAGCGTATGGGACACAATGCATAAAGATTTGATACTTCATCAATCTTCTGCCATAATATTTTATTTGCTATGTTCTCAAAATTCGAATTGTGAAAATGAATGCCGTAATCATAATCGAAATTTTAAGAACACACTATGTATCTTTGACTACATTTATTAACATTCCACAACCTAAGCCTTTAGATTTGAAATGAAGCATAATATTCTCTCCCTTAATTATAGCAAAACAACTTTACAACACTTAGGACTTTGCAAGGTATAACTCTTGTTTTTCTATAATTAATATTGCTAACTTGCAATACTTTCCTTAATAATCATACAATCATAACATTTATGCTCCCACTATCATGATGATTATTATAAAACATAACACTTTATGCTCCCACTAGCTTCGACATGTATTCAGAAATCTTAACTTTCAAAAAATTAATACCTATTGAATTTCTTAAGTCCATGTTTCTAATACTTAATGCTTTGATAACCTTTTATCTAAGCTTATACACATTTCCCTTAGATAACTCATATGTGTCTCTAAACAATTTAGACTAATTGTCAAATCTCACAATTCAAATTATGGAAAGGGATATCGTAACCATAATCGAATTCAAGAATACAATTTTCACAATCACTATCCTTTAAAATCTCTCTTAGTGAAAGTATTTCCTCACAGTCATTTTCATGAAGGAGGGAATCTTATGACACTTAGATTTTAATGGTGTATGTGTTCCTATCCATGTGAATTTGTCAAAACTAAAGTTTATGACAAATTCAAACTCATATGGACCGAACTTTCTTAATCTTGATTTCTTTGCCTTATGGTAACACAGCTGCCCACCATGTCTTCCAAGTAGTTAAGCAGCTCACCCTTTCCTATCAATGTACTTTTCATTGATCAAGGTCCTTTCCTTTTATGCATTCAAATGAGAACTCATAGAACTCACATGCATAATTAACTTAATTGGAACGACATAGAAACAAAATAATGTCAACACGATAGGTTGTAAGCCTCAAATCATGTGCTAGTGATGACCGATAAGGTTTATTTTGATTTGTTCTCGAAACCTTTCAAGATTCTCTTGTCAATAAACATTTCTTGACAAACAAATATTCAAGAGTTAGTGTAGTTTCTTATCAAAACATTTCATAAATTGGTCCTAGTTGGTCTTTGTCTTATCCAAGACATCACAAATTTCCACATTTGATGAACGTTATAAACCTTCTTAATACTTATCACTCAATTTCACAATCTTAACTCTAAGACTTGTTTTGGAACGAAGTATGATTGACTCCTTGATTTAACCATTTCTTTAATTCTTGATTCCTCTTCTTAGACATGCAATTGTACTAAGACTCTCTTAGAGGATCAATTGAGATATGGTTCTTAATCATTAAGACCTATCATAAAGCATAAAAGGTACTCTCCCTTCTTCTTAGAATGGAGAAACTTTTATCTTTCTGCCTACTTGATTCTTCTTATTCGTTCTGCTATTGATTTAAACTTTTTCAATCAATTTAGAATTACACTTAATCTTGTAAGTATAATCATATTTACTAAACCTTTAGTAAATCATGACGAATATTTTGTTATTCTTATGGTGGACTTGATCAACACACAACTTTGTGTACTCGATCTCCTAGTCCTTCACTTGACACTTTGTCAATGAATTAGTCTAATTTCCAAATATGAAATTTCTCATTCATCGTGCAACCAAGTTGCATGATTCCAAGTTTCTGTCCAATTGAAACTTGGGCGATGAGAAACTCTCCCTATTTGGTAAATTCTCGACTTTCCATAAACATCATAAACAAGAATCATATCCACTTGTTGTAGAAATATGCAAACATCAATTTTCATAATGATTTCATTGCAAGGAAATAAACAAATAAATAAATAAGTCAAACCAAAATTTATTTTATTTATAAAAGTAGCGGAAAACATTTGCCCTTACAATGCAAAATCAACTGATAAAAACTATGTATTCAAAAAGAAAATTCCTAACAACTCTATCATAACAATCTAAGCTCAAAATCTAATCTTCAAGTCCATGCGATCTAGATCCATTTCTTTGTGATTAGATTCTTCTTGCTCTCTTACCAAGCTTCCTTTCTTTTCACTGATCCTGCAAAACATTCAAATGCAATCTTATCACATCATATATCAAGAATCAATGAATAGGAACTTGACGGAGTTAGATAGTGGATTTTACCCGAAGCGCAGCCATACTCTTTGACTCTCCCATCTTCTGGACTCTTCAGGCTCTTTGGGCAGACTTGTATCCAACGCCCTTTCTCTTGGCAGCAAACGCAGGTCGGTTCTCCTAGAACGTCCTCGGAAGCATGGTCGGTTGACTTTCCCAACAAATACGCTCCATTGCTTCGCCAAATCATTTCTGATTCAGTAGCAATTAGCATGTAAGTTAGGTCAATGAGGTTATCGTCATGATCCATCATATAATACTTTCTTTTGAACTCATTAAATGATTCAGGGAGTGACTGCAAAACCCAGTTCACAGCCAACTCATCCGGGAATGACACACCCAACATTATCAACCTATCAATGTGTGATTTCATTCCTAGAACGTGGGCACACACAGGTTTACCATCTTCATGTTTCATTTCCAATAGGGCTTTAGTGATATTAAACCTTTCAATTCTTCGATCTTGTGGGTTAGGGAGAACAATTGGAGGAGGTGGGGGAAGTGAAGCATGATTTCTTGTTCCTCGATCGAATCGTGGAATACCATCTTCATGTGGAATGCTTGTTCCACGGGATTTGGGAAGACCATAGTTGTCGAACTTTGACATCTACAAAATGGGAGAAAACGAATTCAATTTAGTTGATTGATTGAGTCCTTAGTAAATCACCCAAATGAGATACTAAGGCTAGGACCCAACACAATATTCTACAACTCGGGAGAGGGATGTCGTAACCCAAATTGCAGAACATTTGAAGGTAAGTGAATGACGATTCACTAATTTCCACCATGAAAAACGAAAAAAAAATGTAAGTTTTAAATCTATGAAAATTCCTAGATCCTATGAGATTCATTGAACATTTCAATGACATGTTTAAATCTCGATATGCCCCTCCAATTTGCGACTGGGATGCCGAGGATCACAAAGCGGGTGTGAATAACCATGCAAATTTACATGGTGCCCTCACATGTTACAGTCACCTATTCGATGTGCCGGTAAACCACACACGCTCCATCGGACTATGAAAATCATTGAGTCACCCTTTGCTACCTTTGCTTAGAACCATTTAGTGTGCCGGTTAACCACACACGCTCCACTAACGTCTTCGCAAGGGCACAAAGTGTAATTTCATGGAATTGCATCAATTCACTTTTGCCTAAAGTAACTAAGATTGGGAATTTTATGAAAACATTTAGTTACTTTTATACTTCATTATACTTATAATGGAAGGTTTTTGTCCTATCCTACCCGTTCGGCTAACAACCCTCCACTAGTCAAGAGTGCGGTGGGTAAGAGTGGATACCCATTCAATCGCCATTTTATAGGCAATTTCCTTAAACACTCCTAATAGACCAGCTTCGTGAATGAGGCCTACTAACGGTAACACTAACTTTTACTCATACATATATATAATGTTAGACTTTTAATGTTATATATAGTATAGGGCGTATTTTACACTTTTAAATTACTAGGAGGTCAAATTTAATAATTATACTTTTAATTCAATTAAATTGTAAACCAAAACTTTTATGGATTTATTAAACCTCTTTTAATTATACACATTAACTAATTAATAAAACCATAAGGGTGTGATATGAACTTTTCAAAACATCACTAGGGTTTTAGAGTTTAACATTCGTAAATTAAACTTTTAATCAACTTTTAAATTCCAAAACTTGAGGGCAAGTTTTGAAACATTTCAAAACATTAGGTTTAGAATTTAAATATACATCAAAATTAAACTATTAATCAAAATTTAAATTCCAAAACTTGAGGGCAAGTTTTGAAACCTTTTTCAAAACATTAGGGTTTCAACTATTTAAATTTCAAAACAACAAAACTTTTGAGGTCAAATTTAAACTATAAAACCTAAAGGGGAAAATATGAAACATTTCATAACACAAGGATCAAATAACAAATAATCTAAATTAACATTTAATCATATAATTATCCATATTTGATTTATTTAATGATTTCTTGCAAAACAATTTACCAATTTATCAAAATAATTAATCAATTATCACATAAGGAAACAAATATTTTATTAATTGATAAATATCTTCAATTAGATCAAGAAAATACTCATATATATCATAAAATTGAATTTATATTGATCTAATATGATAAAGGCAAATATCTCAAAGATAAACAACAAGAAATCCCGAAAATAGCTCCATCTGACGCTCGAACTCGCCGAGTACCCCCATGGACTCGCCGAGTAGGGGCAACTCGCCGAGTCCACAGTGGGACTCGCCGAGTCCATCATGCAGAACCACAGAAATCGAATTTTTTCAACATACAAGGCATCAATACAATAGAAACCAATCTAGGCTCTGATACCACTAATGGGTTTTGGTCATAAGAACATCCTATGTGCTCATACAAACCCTAATGCTTGGATCTAGGTTTCTCTATTGTACATGCAAGTTATCCAAGACTATAAACCCTAGATCTAGCATATGATAATCAATATAACATATAATAAGGGTTTAGATCATACCTTGATTGTTATGTAACAATAACAATCTCAATTCCTCCTTATATTGACTTTAGAAAGCTTAGAGTCACAAATATCACTCCTCTAATGGTTCACAAACACCAAGAACAAGAGGATGAAGAGGAGAGAGGATGGAGGCTGCCCAAAACGTGTACTAACCCTAGAAGAGAAGTTCCCCACGTTTTTGAGCCTTAAGGGTTCTATATATAGTGAGGCTATTAGGGTTATCTAACAAGGAAACCCTAATTTGGATGCTTAAGCCCTAAGCAACCCATGTACTCCTTTTCTTAAGGGCCTTGGACGATTTCTTATGGGTTTCCCCCATAGAATTCGTCCACTCTTTAATATAAGGCAATCCATAGCCCAAATTGCAATTATCCTATAATTACAATTCCAGTCCCTTAAGTTTAATTAATCTCTTTTAGTCACAAAATTAATTACCAATTAATTATTGACTAATATTAATTAAACAATATGATTTCTCCTTTAATATATTATTCTCATAATATATTAATAAATCATATTTAATCCTTTTTCTCCATAATTCATCCTATCAAGTTGCTTTGGTGAAGGCAACCCAAAAGGACCATGCACCATCGGGTCAAGTACATACCAAAATAGTTATGGACTTAGACACTAATCCAACACATAATCCGAGATGAACATGCCATTGATAGTCAATGAATCTCAAAGATCTAGGAATTTCATGGTGATTGAAATTGACAAAGAGCTTTGTCTACCTAAATAACTTTGTGGTGTGTTTACGGCATCCCTTTACACATCACGAAGCCAAACATGGATCATAGCCTAAATCCAATAATTCATTTAGGGTAATTATTAATTAAGGACTTATATCAAACTAATTGGGGTCTTATCTTTTGTAGATGTCGAACCAAGCAAACAACAACAACAACAACAATTTGCCTCCTCCCCCTCCTCCTCCTCCTCCAACTCAAAACTCAAGCTTCTCTCTCATGCCGGTTCTTAATAGGGAGAAACTCAAGGAGGATGGATCCAACTATCTTGATTGGATCAGAACCTTGAGGATCACGTTAAGATATGAGAACAAGGAGTATGTTCTCGACGAAGATGTCCCGGTGCTTGGAGAAAACCCTACCCCAGAAGAAGTTACTGCCTACAACAAGCATTACGATGAATCGACCAAAGTGGCTTGCCTTATATTAGCAACCATGGGTTCTGGTCTCCAAAAGAACTTTGAGACATGGGGTGCTTTTGATATCAACCAGCAGCTCGAGGAAATGTTTCAAGAGCAAGCAAGGCAAGAACGATTCGAGATCGTTAAATCCCTCATGGCATGTAAGCTACAAGAGGGAGCTTCTGTGTGTGCGCACGTCCAAAAGATGAAGTCGTACATAGACAGACTTGGGAATCTAGGTGTTGAGCTGCCTAAGGAGTTGTCCATTGACATGGTCTTGAACTCGCTTACTAGTTCATATTCTCAGTTCATCATGAACTTCAATATGAATGGCCTCGACAAGACCTTGATGGAGTTACATGACATGCTTAAAACTGCTGAAGCAAGCATGAAGAAGCCTAACAACTCTAACCCTACTGCTCCCGTGCTGGCTATTGACCGTGGTTCTGCCAAAAGGAAAAGGGCGCCTCAACCCAAAGAGAAGGGTAAGGGTAAGGTCGGACAGTCTGGTCCTCCTCCCAAGAAAAAGACCCAAGGTGAAATAGCTCCTTTTTCAGATCCAAGTGAGGCCATTTGTTTTTACTGCCAGCAAAAGGGACACTGGAAACGTAGTTGCCCTAAATACCTCGAGGACCTTAAGAAGGGCAAAGTCAAGGTGGCTAGCACCTCAGGTATGTTCATGATAGAACTCCTTAGCACATTTACTTCTAACTCTTGGATTCTTGATACAGGATGTGGTACTCACATTTGCTCTGATATGCAGGGACTAAGACAAAGTAGGAAGTTGAAGCATGGTGAGCTCCACCTAATCATGGGAAATAGGCATAAGTCAGTTGTTACAAGGATTGGGAACTATGAGCTAATGCTTAGTGGTGGTGTTTGTTTTAGTTTATTAAATTGTTGCTACTCGCCTGATATGGTACGAAACATTATTTCTTTTCATGCACTTAAGGATGGTTGTCGATTTTCTTTTGATAATGATAATGGTGACATTTTGGTTTATAAGAATGGTTGTTTTATTTTCAAAGCTAGTCCTTGTAAAGGTGTGTATGAAAGTATTGTTTGTGATGGTGATATTGATAAACTAATTATGAATGTTGGTTCATCTAATAGTGAATTAGATAAATCGTGTTTGTGGCATTGTCGACTTGGCCATATAAACAAGAAACGCATTGCCAAGCTCCAATCTGATGGAATCTTGGAATCATTTGACCGCAAATCAGATGATGTATGCGAATCTTGCTTACTTGGCAAGATGACAAAGGCGGCATTCACAGGCCACTGTGAAAGAGGCAAGGATTTGTTAGATCTCATCCACACAGATGTTTGTGGACCCTTCGAATCTGCCACAAGACATGGAGAAAGATACTTCGTGACTTTTACCGACGATTTTAGTAGATATATCCATATCTATCTAATCAAGCATAAGTCGGAAACCTTTGAGGTGTTCAAGGAGTTTCAAAACGAAGTAGAAAACCAATTGGGCAGAAAGATCAAGATGCTCCGATCCGATAGGGGTGGAGAGTATTTAAGTCTTGAATTCTACGATCATCTTAAGAATTGTGGTATAGTTTCACAATTGTCTCCTCCTAGAACACCGCAGTTGAATGGTGTAGCTGAGAGGAGAAATCGAACATTGTTAGACATGGTTCGATCTATGATGAGTCGAGCTACACTTCCGATATCTTTTTGGGGGGTATGCCTTAGAGACAGCTGCCCATATCCTAAACGTCGTACCTACTAAAAAGGTTGATAAAACACCCTCTGAAATGTGGAGTGGGACACGTCCTTCTCTAGCACATGTAAAAGTTTGGGGGTGCGAAGCTTTTGTGTGACAACCGTTAATTTTCGGTCAAGTCAAAGTCAACTAAAGTCAACAAGTCAAACCGGTCAACTCAATTAAAACCTTGTATAATAGGGTTTGTATTATGTAATTTCTGTATAACTCACTATCTTAATGAGAAAACATCACTTGGAAAGTTCGTGTGTTTAAATTTCTTTAACTTTAGTGCTAAACAATAAACAAGAACAATAAAACAATGTTGCATACTCATAGGGAGTGTGTAAGATCCTAAAACATGGCATAACGGGCTTCACGGACCTTGCATTTTGAAGCCGGACACTCACATTCATCACACACGAAACCGCTCTCAATCGTTTTCACTCTATCTCTTCTTATCGAAAATCTCTCCCAAATCTCTCTAAGTATGTGAAATCTCTCCCAAATATCTCTCTGTATGTGAAATCTCTTTAAGAATGTCAAATCTCTCCCAAATCTCTCTAAGTATGTGAAATCTCTCCCAAATATCTCTTTGTATGTGAAATCTCTCCAAGTATGTCAAATCTCTCCCAAATCTCTCTAAGTATGTGAAATCTCTCCCAAATATCTCTTTGTATGTGAAATCTCTCCAAGTATGTCAAATCTCTCCGAAATCTCTCTAAGTATGTGAAATCTCTCCCAAATATCTCTTTGTATGTGAAATCTCTCCGAGTATGTCAAATCACTCCCAAATCTCTCTAAGTATGTGAAATCTCTCCCAAATATCTCTCTGTATGTGAAATCTCTCCAAGTATGTCAAATCTCTCCCAAATCTCTCTAAGAATATGAAATCTCTCCCAAATATCTCTTTGTATGTGAAATCTCTCCAAGAATGTCAAATCTCTCCCAAATCTCTCTAAGTATGTGAAATCTCTCCCAAATATCTCTTTGTATGTGAAATCTCTCCGAGTATGTCAAATCTCTCCCAAATCTCTCTAAGTATGTGAAATCTCTCCCAAATATCTCTCTGTATGTGAAATCTCTCCAAGTATGTCAAATCTCTCCCAAATCTCTCTAAGAATATGAAATCTCTCCCAAATATCTCTTTGTATGTGAAATCTCTCCAAGAATGTCAAATCTCTCCCAAATCTCTCTGAGTATGTGGAATCTCTCTCAAATCTCTCTCGAAATCTCTCCCAACTTTCTATAATCACACGGGGCATCCCGACCCTCGAATTTGGCGAAAACAGCCCAAAAACGGAAGTCTAAGCGAAAAACGGACTTAAGGAACCGAAACCCCTCTTAGGAACCGAAAGTCCTCTTAGGAACCGAACCCTCCTGATGAAGAAGGCTGCCGAACCGAACCTTCTGATGAAGAAGAACCGAACCGAACCTTCTGATGAAGAAGAACCGAACCGAACCTTCTGATGAAGAAAAACCAAACCGAACCCTTCTGGTGAAGAAGAACCGAACCGAACCGAACCTTCGGACGGACCCTCGCCCTTCGCTTCTCGCTTCTGGCTCGCGCCTTTCGCTTCCGACTCAGCACCAGCAAGGACCGAACCTCGGCCTAGGGACCGAACCTCGGCCTAGGACCGAGAGGTCTCGCTGGGAATGCTTTTTCTCCCGGTTTTCGACTAAATTCGCATTTTAAGCCCGTTTTTAATTGTTTTAACATGGGATTTTCACCCAAAATCATATTTTAACATAATAAGCCCTAAATATTCACAATTTAATCATATTTTCATAAAAATCTTTATTTAAATAATAAAAGCAAGTGGGTAAAGTACAAAGAGGTGGAGTGTTGACTTTGCTTTACTTTATGACACAAGCAACCACTCCCACACCCACTCTATGACCAGCCACACCTCCCCACCTTACCTAGGTCACATCAATGTCCTTTCCACTCAATCATCACTCTTTCCCACGTTTTTGAGAGCTTAATATTCATCCCCTCTCCTCACTTCTCTCATTTGCTCTCATTTCACAAGAAGATCAAACTCTCTCCTCTCTCACTTTCTCTCTCTAGAAATTCGAGATTCAAGGGCTGATCTTGAGTTTTTCCTCCACATTTGGTAAGCATAATCCATTCTCTTTATGATTATCTCAATTATTTCCACTCAAATCATGGATATCTTACACAAACTCCATTATATTTGTGTTAGAGCTTCGAATCTTCAAGGGATTCTTCAAGTGTTCTTGGGTTGAACACTTCTCTTCTTCAACACTTATCTACTGAAATCACTCAAGGTGAGTTCATACCCCTACATTTTCATGTTTTCTCAAGTTTTTAGGGGGGGAATACAAGTTAAAACACCAAGAACATAACTAAACTTTTCTAACAGCCTTCCAGAAAAGTTCAACTTCATTCACGGACTGTTTTGGACAACTTAAACATTTTAGTTTTCAAAACTGTTTTAGGTGCATGTAGTTCCACTTCTTAGCTTTAAAATGACTACTTGCACATCTCCATACGATTTTTCTACAAATTATGGTGATTTTTACAAAACTGCCTATCATTTCAAACATCAATCCGGACCAGTCTGTGATTATGGACTTTTTCACACAAGTAAGAGGTCATTAAAAATTATAATAAAAATTATGAACAAACTAGACTCATTTTTCAAACTCTCAGAAGTTACATAACTTGATTTGGACCTTTTATGATTTTTCTACAAATTTACCAATAACAGTTACAGAAAATGTTATTAACAGAAAAACACTATAAATTTCATTTCACCTTGTAACATGTTGAGCAAGGTATACATCATTATGTGATTATGTGTTGTTGCAATATATGACAATTTTGTATTCTTATAAAGACATACATCAGAAAATAAATGGATTTATACCTCCACAAGTATGGTAAATATATAAATGATATTACAAGGCTATATCCATTAAAATATAAACATTGGTAAATTATGACAAGTAAGGCTTATGCTCACTACCCACACAAATAATTAATAAACTATAATAGGTATAGTTTAGGGTTATTTTACATAACAAACACATGATTAAAGGTTTTACACATACAAAAGAGTTATTACCACTATGGATAATTATGATAAACTATAATAAGTATAGTTAAGCCATTATACCCCCACAAACGAACACGCTAGTTATAATCGGTATAGTTATGGAATATATATATTACAAACAAAGTGATAAACTATAATAGGTATAGTTTATGTTTCATCTACCCTATGAACTTAATTACAAGAAAGGAATTCACCATCACCACCACTTTTGGTAAACTATAATATGCATAGTTCATGTTCACTAGTCACTATCACTATTTGATGAACTATGATATGTATAGGTTATATTCACCATCACCACCACTTTTGGTAAACTATAATATGCATAGTTCATGTTCACTAGTCACTATCACTATCCGATGAACTATGATATGTATAGTTTATGTTCACAGTCACTACTACTATTTCATACACTACACTAGGGTTTGGTTCCGGTTTTTGGATTTAAGTCCACATTAAATTTTCGCATTGTTAGACTTCAACTATAATCGTTGAGCGTATATGCTTGAGTCATACAAGAATTTAGTCTGGATTGGCTTAGAATTGGTGGTGCCCGCCTCATCTCCTGTTCCTCGTTGGGTTGTGGACCTAGGGCAGACCCACTATATTCAACGTTTTATCTAACTTAAATCTTATATAACTTATATACGCTGGACGATTATAGGGGAAATCTACGGGTCAATCTAGGGTTCATTAATACATCATATAGGAATATTCTGTTCACACTTAACTAAGAAAATATTGGATTTTCTGGAAATCAATTCTATCGATGTTATAAGGGAAACGGTTTCTACTCCAAACAAAACTCTTATGAACTCACCAACTTAATTGTTGACACTCTTTCAAAACTACTTGTATTCTCAGGAAATCAGTGAAACAGGAAAACTTCAGCACTTTGAGGATGGGACGTTAAACCGTCAACAATTTATTTTTGTCATCATAATGTAATTGATTTTGAAACATGTAAACATATACTTTGGTGTAACTTTTTCAATTATATTTATGATGGTTGTATTTACTTTGAGCACTATTATACACGTTGTTGTGATACTGTACATGAAGTCCTCCACCCCTGGACGTTTCCGCCATCCTTGGTTTGGGGGTGTGACAGATTGGTATCAGAGCATTGTTTATAGTGAACTCAGTATATCGAACCACATAAGATATACAAACTATAAATACATTGGGACCGAAAGTCTCTGATTTAAAGTTTTCAAACCAACTATACTTTAGAAACAAATAATTTCTCGGTAAAAGTAGGAGCATGTGCACACACACTAGGGTCAGTATCATGGTGGGATAGGACAAAAGTGGTGATTGTTGAACAATACGAGTAGGCTTGGGGATGTATAGTCAGGTCTGGGAATGACATAGCCTGATCAACTATGTCTCACCCAGAAGTGATTAGCATATGCCCAGGAATGGTCGTAGGTGTTGCAACAAGTCTAAAAACTTACCAACACTACCACAAGGAAATACCATAAGGGTATTGGGTGTTATTATAATTACTTATTTTAGAACTAAATAGATTTTTATCAATAGGTCAATAATTGCCTAGTGGATACATTAAAATTATATGTATCCAGGACGTCATAGACTTAGAATCTGTGGATCTTTGCTTTACTTCCTGTTCTCGTTGGATTGGGGATTTAGAGTTAGGATCGCTTATTCGAAGGTCTATCCTGTCCCAAATACATATGACTAGTATGCACTAAACAATATATTGAAGTACCTGATAAAGATCACCTTATAATTATCTAATTAGTACGTCTACTTAGTTATTTCTTATATCCCCATTTCTCGCGAAGATATCATGGCTGAATTCCATCCCCACGACGACCCGTACTACCCTAACCACGACAATACTGAATGGCTCGGAGAGGAGCCATAGAATGATTACCTAATCCCTTTGGATGGTCACCAAGCTGAAGGCTTTGCTGATGGTTCTGACTCCGACCCTGAAGTGGAGAACCTACCCTGATGGCCCTTGTTCCGAATCCTAACCCTCGTCCGATTTTTCAAGGCCCAACGCCTCCTTGGGTAGAGTGCTTGGAAACCTGGAGCGAAGAACACGACCAACCTAGGTTGTTAAATGGAGACATTCGAATCCTTCAGAATCCGGAGACTACACTATTCAAGGGAACCGTAGCATTGCCCAAAATTTTCCTTACGTTAATGAGATGTAGACCTATTTTCCTCGAACCCTATATTACAAACAATTTACATATGGTAACTCCAAGAAATTCTTAATATATACCAAGTGATTTTAGGAAGGGATCAGGCGAAACAAATCACAAGTTGCATTTGAGTCACTACCACTAAAATTCATTCATAAGGGCTTTGTTATGAATTACATGCAAAATACTTTTAAGTCAGAACATAATACAGACAAGTCTGGCTTGATAACATCTGACTTGTCACTACTATTAAAAACTTATCGTTGTTCGTCTCTACCAACTTATGACAGGACTATGCCGCCAAAGAAAAAGTCCAGACCCTCCGGAAGCACAGCACCGCCTCCTCCGCAGTTTGATCCCATAATGTTTCAAGCTGCCGTAACAGCAGCCGTGGCGGCAGCAATGTCGCAAATGGGTACAAATGGTTCCGGCGGCTTCGGATCCGGGAATACTAACTCGAATCAGGGGGACAGCACAGGGCGTACTAAGGAGTGTTCTTACAAAGACTTCACGAATGGCAAACCCGATCCTTTCGACGGAAGCGGGGGCGTCATCGCACTGATGCAATGGTTCGAAAGGACCGAAACAGTCTTCGAAATTTGTGCTTGTCCCGAAGCAAGCAAGGTCAAGTATGCGGCATTCACCTTCACAAGAAAAGCTCTTACTTGGTGGAACGGCAGAGTTAAGTCGCTTACTCCTGCAGTGGCTAACTCTATAAGCTGGGAGGATCTAAAAGCTTTAATGCTGAAAGAATATTGCCCAAGAGGCGAAGTGCAAAAACTGGAAGAGGAACTCTGGAACCTCAAAATGTCGGGGACGGATCTCGAAGCTTATACCGCCCGATTCAATGACCTAGCACTCCTCTGTCCTGCAATGGTCACCCCAGAGGAGAAAAAGGTAGAACGATACCTTTGGGGGCTATCCTCCTAGATTCATGATAGTGTATTGGCCTCCAGACCAACTACCTTCGACAGCGCCAAGGAGTTGGCACAACAACTCATCGACCATCGTGTCAGCCATGACACTACGACAACCACGCCAATTTTTGCTGTTCATGCTGCCACAACCCTCACCACGCCAACTCCCATGAAACAATACGCTGGAACCCTTCCGAAATGTAACAAGTGTAGCTTCCATCACACTGGGGCTTGTAGAGAATTGCATTGCATGAACTGCAATAGGAAAGGGCACACTACCCGTTTCTGTAGGGCACCGACACGACCCATCAACCAGTTCCCCGGCTTTGGAGTAAGCCCAGCCTGTTACAAGTGTGGAGAAATAGGACACTTTAAAAGGAACCGCCCAAGTGCAAGAGATGCCAGTGGTGGTGGAAGGGTGCTTGCGATCACCGAAGGAGAGACCACCCCGGAACTGCCTGCAAATATTAGTATGTGTTTCTAACATCGACGACTAAATTCCAAATTTCTTTATTTGATTAAGTCTAGCATCGATTAAAGCATGCATAGTAGTAATGCCAAGGATTAAACTGAGAGCATAAACAATAAGAAATTCCAAGGCCGTCATGAGACCATTCTATGAATTTACTTCGACTCCGTAATGGGACTGCATCATAGGGATGTAGGTCAAACCTTCGAGAACATACTTCTACTCTATAGGTGAACGTTTGAAATACATCTAGGTTCAATGATAGCCCTGAGTAGGAACTCTAATTCATTAAGAAGGATTACTAAGAATGTTATTTGTTTTGATTTCCTCACTTATACATTCCCCAGTTATATATAACGAATACCTGGTAGATAATAGAATGTGAGAATTCTGACTTAGTTTCTTTTCCTCGTTGGGATGTGAAACTGAATTAGAATCACACATTTTACTATCCGCCCAGTATTGGTTATATCATAATGTGTATAAGCTAAGTTTTCATGAATAATAACTCATCTCTTAGTAAGAATCAAAATAATGTAGAGCCGACCTTAGTCATTCACAAACTCCTTGCCTAAAATTCAAATTTCGGGACGAAATTCCCTCTAACGGGGGGATGATGTGACAACCGTCAATTTTCGGTCAAGTCAACGTCAACTAAAGTCAACAAGTCAAACCATTCAACTCAATTAAAACCTTGTATAATAGGGTTTGTATTATGTAATTTCTGTATAACTCACTATCTTAATGAGAAAACATCACTTGGAAAGTTCGTGTGTTTAAATTTCTTTAACTTTAGTGCTAAACAATAAACAAGAACAATAAAACAATGTTGCATACTCATAGGGAGTGTGTAAGATCCTAAAACATGGCATAACGGGGTTCACGGACCTTGCATTTCGAAGCCGGACACTCACATTCATCACACACGAAACCGCTCTCAATCGTTTTCACTCTATCTCTTCTTATCGAAAATCTCTCCGAAATCTCTCTAAGTATGTGAAATCTCTCCCAAATATCTCTTTGTATGTGAAATCTCTCCGAGTATGTCAAATCTCTCCCAAATCTCTCTAAGTATGTGAAATCTCTCCCAAATATCTCTCTGTATGTGAAATCTCTCCAAGTATGTCAAATCTCTCCTAAATCTCTCTAAGAATATGAAATCTCTCCCAAATATCTCTTTGTATGTGAAATCTATCCAAGAATGTCAAATCTCTCCCAAATCTCTCTAAGTATGTGAAATCTCTCCCAAATATCTCTTTGTATGTGAAATCTCTCCGAGTATGTCAAATCTCTCCCAAATCTCTCTAAGTATGTGAAATCTCTCCCAAATATCTCTCTGTATGTGAAATCTCTCCAAGTATGTCAAATCTCTCCCAAATCTCTCTAAGAATATGAAATCTCTCCCAAATATCTCTTTGTATGTGAAATCTCTCCAAGAATGTCAAATCTCTCCCAAATCTCTCTGAGTATGTGGAATCTCTCTCAAATCTCTCTCGAAATCTCTCCCAACTTTCTATAATCACACGGGGCATCCCGACCCTCGAATTTGGCGAAAACAGCCCAAAAACGGAAGTCTAAGCGAAAAACGGACTTAAGGAACCGAAACCCCTCTTAGGAACCGAAAGTCCTCTTAGGAACCGAACCCTCCTGATGAAGAAGGCTGCCGAACCGAACCTTCTGATGAAGAAAAACCGAACCGAACCTTCTGATGAAGAAGAACCGAACCGAACCTTCTGATGAAGAAGAACCGAACCGAACCTTCTGATGAAGAAAAACCAAACCGAACCTTCTGATGAAGAAGAACCGAACCGAACCTTCTGATGAAGAAAAACCGAACCGAACCTTCTGATGAAGAAGAACCGAACCGAACCTTCTGATGAAGAAGAACCGAACCGAACCTTCTGATGAAGAAAAACCAAACCGAACCCTTCTGGTGAAGAAGAACCGAACCGAACCTTCGGACGGACCCTCGCCCTTCGCTTCTCGCTTCTGGCTCGCGCCTTTCGCTTCCGACTCAGCACCAGCAAGGACCGAACCTCGGCCTAGGACCGAGAGGTCTCGCTAGGAATGCTTTTTCTCCCGGTTTTCGACTAAATTCGCATTTTAAGCCCGTTTTTAATTGTTTTAACATGGGATTTTCACCCAAAATCATATTTTAACATAATAAGCCCTAAATATTCACAATTTAATCATATTTTCATAAAAATCTTTATTTAAATAATAAAAGCAAGTGGGTAAAGTACAAAGAGGTGGAGTGTTGACTTTGCTTTACTTTATGACACAAGCAACCACTCCCACACCCACTCTATGACCAGCCACACCTCCCCACCTTACCTAGGTCACATCAATGTCCTTTCCACTCAATCATCACTCTTTCCCACGTTTTTGAGAGCTTAATATTCATCCCCTCTCCTCACTTCTCTCATTTGCTCTCATTTCACAAGAAGATCAAACTCTCTCCTCTCTCACTTTCTCTCTCTAGAAATTCGAGATTCGAGGGCTGATCTTGAGTTTTTCCTCCACATTTGGTAAGCATAATCCATTCTCTTTATGATTATCTCAATTATTTCCACTCAAATCATGGATATCTTACACAAACTCCATTATATTTGTGTTAGAGCTTCGAATCTTCAAGGGATTCTTCAAGTGTTCTTGGGTTGAACACTTCTCTTCTTCAACACTTATCTACTGAAATCACTCAAGGTGAGTTCATACCCCTACATTTTCATGTTTTCTCAAGTTTTTAGGGGGGGAATACAAGTTAAAACACCAAGAACATAACTAAACTTTTCTAACAGCCTTCCAGAAAAGTTCAACTTCATTCACGGACTGTTTTGGACAACTTAAACATTTTAGTTTTCAAAACTGTTTTAGGTGCATGTAGTTCCACTTCTTAGCTTTAAAATGACTACTTGCACATCTCCATACGATTTTTCTACAAATTATGGTGATTTTTACAAAACTGCCTATCATTTCAAACATCAATCCGGACCAGTCTGTGATTATGGACTTTTTCACACAAGTAAGAGGTCATTAAAAATTATAATAAAAATTATGAACAAACTAGACTCATTTTTCAAACTCTCAGAAGTTACATAACTTGATTTGGACCTTTTATGATTTTTCTACAAATTTACCAATAACAGTTACAGAAAATGTTATTAACAGAAAAACACTATAAATTTCATTTCACCTTGTAACATGTTGAGCAAGGTATACATCATTATGTGATTATGTGTTGTTGCAATATATGACAATTTTGTATTCTTATAAAGACATACATCAGAAAATAAATGGATTTATACCTCCACAAGTATGGTAAATATATAAATGATATTACAAGGCTATATCCATTAAAATATAAACATTGGTAAATTATGACAAGTAAGGCTTATGCTCACTACCCACACAAATAATTAATAAACTATAATAGGTATAGTTTAGGGTTATTTTACATAACAAACACATGATTAAAGGTTTTACACATACAAAAGAGTTATTACCACTATGGATAATTATGATAAACTATAATAAGTATAGTTAAGCCATTATACCCCCACAAACGAACACGCTAGTTATAATCGGTATAGTTATGGCATATATATATTACAAACAAAGTGATAAACTATAATAGGTATAGTTTATGTTTCATCTACCCTATGAACTTAATTACAAGAAAGGAATTCACCATCACCACCACTTTTGGTAAACTATAATATGCATAGTTCATGTTCACTAGTCACTATCACTATTTGATGAACTATGATATGTATAGGTTATATTCACCATCACCACCACTTTTGGTAAACTATAATATGCATAGTTCATGTTCACTAGTCACTATCACTATCTGATGAACTATGATATGTATAGTTTATGTTCACAGTCACTACTACTATTTCATACACTACACTAGGGTTTGGTTCCGGTTTTTGGATTTAAGTCCACATTAAATTTTCGCATTGTTAGACTTCAACTATAATCGTTGAGCGTATATGCTTGAGTCATACAAGAATTTAGTCTGGATTGGCTTAGAATTGGTGGTGCCCGCCTCATCTCCTGTTCCTCGTTGGGTTGTGGACCTAGGGCAGACCCACTATATTCAACGTTTTATCTAACTTAAATCTTATATAACTTATATACGCTGGACGATTATAGGGGAAATCTACGGGTCAATCTAGGGTTCATTAATACATCATATAGGAATATTTTGTTCACACTTAACTAAGAAAATATTGGATTTTCTGGAAATCAATTCTATCGATGTTATAAGGGAAACGGTTTCTACTCCAAACAAAACTCTTATGAACTCACCAACTTAATTGTTGACACTCTTTCAAAACTACTTGTATTCTCAGGAAATCAGTGAAACAGGAAAACTTCAGCACTTTGAGGATGGGACGTTAAACCGTCAACAATTTATTTTTGTCATCATAATGTAATTGATTTTGAAACATGTAAACATATACTTTGGTGTAACTTTTTCAATTATATTTATGATGGTTGTATTTACTTTGAGCACTATTATACACGTTGTTGTGATACTGTACATGAAGTCCTCCACCCCTGGACGTTTCCGCCATCCTTGGTTTGGGGGTGTGACAGATTGGTATCAGAGCATTGTTTATAGTGAACTCAGTATATCGAACCACATAAGATATACAAACTATAAATACATTGGGACCGAAAGTCTCTGATTTAAAGTTTTCAAACCAACTATACTTTAGAAACAAATAATTTCTCGGTAAAAGTAGGAGCATGTGCACACACACTAGGGTCAGTATCATGGTGGGATAGGACAAAAGTGGTGATTGTTGAACAATACGAGTAGGCTTGGGGATGTATAGTCAGGTCTGGGAATGACATAGCCTGATCAACTATGTCTCACCCAGAAGTGATTAGCATATGCCCAGGAATGGTCGTAGGTGTTGCAACAAGTCTAAAAACTTACCAACACTACCACAAGGAAATACCATAAGGGTATTGGGTGTTATTATAATTACTTATTTTAGAACTAAATAGATTTTTATCAATAGGTCAATAATTGCCTAGTGGATACATTAAAATTATATGTATCCAGGACGTCATAGACTTAGAATCTGTGGATCTTTGCTTTACTTCCTGTTCTCGTTGGATTGGGGATTTAGAGTTAGGATCGCTTATTCGAAGGTCTATCCTGTCCCAAATACATATGACTAGTATGCACTAAACAATATATTGAAGTACCTGATAAAGATCACCTTATAATTATCTAATTAGTACGTCTACTTAGTTATTTCTTATATCCCCATTTCTCGCGAAGATATCATGGCTGAATTCCATCCCCACGACGACCCGTACTACCCTAACCACGGCAATACTGAATGGCTCGGAGAGGAGCCATAGAATGATTACCTAATCCCTTTGGATGGTCACCAAGCTGAAGGCTTTGCTGATGGTTCTGACTCCGACCCTGAAGTGGAGAACCTACCCTGATGGCCCTTGTTCCGAATCCTAACCCTCGTCCGATTTTTCAAGGCCCAACGCCTCCTTGGGTAGAGTGCTTGGAAACCTGGAGCGAAGAACACGACCAACCTAGGTTGTTAAATGGAGACATTCGAATCCTTCAGAATCCGGAGACTACACTATTCAAGGGAACCGTAGCATTGCCCAAAATTTTCCTTACGTTAATGAGATGTAGACCTATTTTCCTCGAACCCTATATTACCAACAATTTACATATGGTAACTCCAAGAAATTCTTAATATATACCAAGTGATTTTAGGAAGGGATCAGGCGAAACAAATCACAAGTTGCATTTGAGTCACTACCACTAAAATTCATTCATAGGGGCTTTGTTATGAATTACATGCAAAATACTTTTAAGTCAGAACATAATACAGACAAGTATGGCTTGATAACATCTGACTTGTCACTACTATTAAAAACTTATCGTTGTTCGTCTCTACCAACTTATGACAGGACTATGCCGCCAAAGAAAAAGTCCAGACCCTCCGGAAGCACAGCACCGCCTCCTCCGCAGTTTGATCCCATAATGTTTCAAGCTGCCGTAACAGCAGCCGTGGCGGCAGCAATGTCGCAAATGGGTACAAATGGTTCCGGCGGCTTCGGATCCGGGAATACTAACTCGAATCAGGGGGACAGCACAGGGCGTACTAAGGAGTGTTCTTACAAAGACTTCACGAATGGCAAACCCGATCCTTTCGACGGAAGCGGGGGCGTCATCGCACTGATGCAATGGTTCGAAAGGACCGAAACAGTCTTCGAAATTTGTGCTTGTCCCGAAGCAAGCAAGGTCAAGTATGCGGCATTCACCTTCACAAGAAAAGCTCTTACTTGGTGGAACGGCAGAGTTAAGTCGCTTACTCCTGCAGTGGCTAACTCTATAAGCTGGGAGGATCTAAAAGCTTTAATGCTGAAAGAATATTGCCCAAGAGGCGAAGTGCAAAAACTGGAAGAGGAACTCTGGAACCTCAAAATGTCGGGGACGGATCTCGAAGCTTATACCGCCCGATTCAATGACCTAGCACTCCTCTGTCCTGCAATGGTCACCCCAGAGGAGAAAAAGGTAGAACGATACCTTTGGGGGCTATCCTCCCAGATTCATGATAGTGTATTGGCCTCCAGACCAACTACCTTCGACAGCGCCAAGGAGTTGGCACAACAACTCATCGACCATCGTGTCAGCCATGACACTACGACAACCACGCCAATTTTTGTTGTTCATGCTGCCACAACCCTCACCACGCCAACTCCCATGAAACAATACGCTGGAACCCTTCCGAAATGTAACAAGTGTAGCTTCCATCACACTGGGGCTTGTAGAGAATTGCATTGCATGAACTGCAATAGGAAAGGGCACACTACCCGTTTCTGTAGGGCACCGACACGACCCATCAACCAGTTCCCCGGCTTTGGAGTAAGCCCAGCCTGTTACAAGTGTGGAGAAATAGGACACTTTAAAAGGAACCGCCCAAGTGCAAGAGATGCCAGTGGTGGTGGAAGGGTGCTTGCGATCACCGAAGGAGAGACCACCCCGGAACTGCCTGCAAATATTAGTATGTGTTTCTAACATCGACGACTAAATTCCAAATTTCTTTATTTGATTAAGTCTAGCATCGATTAAAGCATGCATAGTAGTAATGCCAAGGATTAAACTGAGAGCATAAACAATAAGAAATTCCAAGGCCGTCATGAGACCATTCTATGAATTTACTTCGACTCCGTAATGGGACTGCATCATAGGGATGTAGGTCAAACCTTCGAGAACATACTTCTACTCTATAGGTGAACGTTTGAAATACATCTAGGTTCAATGATAGCCCTGAGTAGGAACTCTAATTCATTAAGAAGGATTACTAAGAATGTTATTTGTTTTGATTTCCTCACTTATACATTCCCCAGTTATATATAACGAATACCTGGTAGATAATAGAATGTGAGAATTCTGACTTAGTTTCTTTTCCTCGTTGGGATGTGAAACTGAAGTAGAATCACACATTTTACTATCCGCCCAGTATTGGTTATATCATAATGTGTATAAGCTAAGTTTTCATGAATAATAACTCATCTCTTAGTAAGAATCAAAATAATGTAGAGCCGACCTTAGTCATTCACAAACTCCTTGCCTAAAATTCAAATTTCGGGACGAAATTCCCTCTAACGGGGGGATGATGTGACAACCGTCAATTTTCGGTCAAGTCAACGTCAACTAAAGTCAACAAGTCAAACCATTCAACTCAATTAAAACCTTGTATAATAGGGTTTGTATTATGTAATTTCTGTATAACTCACTATCTTAATGAGAAAACATCACTTGGAAAGTTCGTGTGTTTAAATTTCTTTAACTTTAGTGCTAAACAATAAACAAGAACAATAAAACAATGTTGCATACTCATAGGGAGTGTGTAAGATCCTAAAACATGGCATAACGGGGTTCACGGACCTTGCATTTCGAAGCCGGACACTCACATTCATCACACACGAAACCGCTCTCAATCGTTTTCACTCTATCTCTTCTTATCGAAAATCTCTCCGAAATCTCTCTAAGTATGTGAAATCTCTCCCAAATATCTCTTTGTATGTGAAATCTCTCCGAGTATGTCAAATCTCTCCCAAATCTCTCTAAGTATGTGAAATCTCTCCCAAATATCTCTATGTATGTGAAATCTCTCCAAGTATGTCAAATCTCTCCTAAATCTCTCTAAGAATATGAAATCTCTCCCAAATATCTCTTTGTATGTGAAATCTATCCAAGAATGTCAAATCTCTCCCAAATCTCTCTAAGTATGTGAAATCTCTCCCAAATATCTCTTTGTATGTGAAATCTCTCCGAGTATGTCAAATCTCTCCCAAATCTCTCTAAGTATGTGAAATCTCTCCCAAATATCTCTCTGTATGTGAAATCTCTCCAAGTATGTCAAATCTCTCCCAGATCTCTCTAAGAATATGAAATCTCTCCCAAATATCTCTTTGTATGTGAAATCTCTCCAAGAATGTCAAATCTCTCCCAAATCTCTCTGAGTATGTGGAATCTCTCTCAAATCTCTCTCGAAATCTCTCCCAACTTTCTATAATCACACGGGGCATCCCGACCCTCGAATTTGGCGAAAACAGCCCAAAAACGGAAGTCTAAGCGAAAAACGGACTTAAGGAACCGAAACCCCTCTTAGGAACCGAAACCCCTCTTAGGAACCGAAAGTCCTCTTAGGAACCGAACCCTCCTGATGAAGAAGGCTGCCGAACCGAACCTTCTGATGAAGAAAAACCGAACCGAACCTTCTGATGAAGAAGAACCGAACCGAACCTTCTGATGAAGAAAAACCAAACCGAACCCTTCTGGTGAAGAAGAACCGAACCGAACCTTCGGACGGACCCTCGCCCTTCGCTTCTCGCTTCTGGCTCGCGCCTTTCGCTTCCGACTCAGCACCAGCAAGGACCGAACCTCGGCCTAGGGACCGAACCTTGGCCTAGGACCGAGAGGTCTCGCTGGGAATGCTTTTTCTCCCGGTTTTCGACTAAATTCGCATTTTAAGCCCGTTTTTAATTGTTTTAACATGGGATTTTCACCCAAAATCATATTTTAACATAATAAGCCCTAAATATTCACAATTTAATCATATTTTCATAAAAATCTTTATTTAAATAATAAAAGCAAGTGGGTAAAGTACAAAGAGGTGGAGTGTTGACTTTGCTTTACTTTATGACACAAGCAACCACTCCCACACCCACTCTATGACCAGCCACACCTCCCCACCTTACCTAGGTCACATCAATGTCCTTTCCACTCAATCATCACTCTTTCCCACGTTTTTGAGAGCTTAATATTCATCCCCTCTCCTCACTTCTCTCATTTGCTCTCATTTCACAAGAAGATCAAACTCTCTCCTCTCTCACTTTCTCTCTCTAGAAATTCGAGATTCAAGGGCTGATCTTGAGTTTTTCCTCCACATTTGGTAAGCATAATCCATTCTCTTTATGATTATCTCAATTATTTCCACTCAAATCATGGATATCTTACACAAACTCCATTATATTTGTGTTAGAGCTTCGAATCTTCAAGGGATTCTTCAAGTGTTCTTGGGTTGAACACTTCTCTTCTTCAACACTTATCTACTGAAATCACTCAAGGTGAGTTCATACCCCTACATTTTCATGTTTTCTCAAGTTTTTAGGGGGGGAATACAAGTTAAAACACCAAGAACATAACTAAACTTTTCTAACAGCCTTCCAGAAAAGTTCAACTTCATTCACGGACTGTTTTGGACAACTTAAACATTTTAGTTTTCAAAACTGTTTTAGGTGCATGTAGTTCCACTTCTTAGCTTTAAAATGACTACTTGCACATCTCCATACGATTTTTCTACAAATTATGGTGATTTTTACAAAACTGCCTATCATTTCAAACATCAATCCGGACCAGTCTGTGATTATGGACTTTTTCACACAAGTAAGAGGTCATTAAAAATTATAATAAAAATTATGAACAAACTAGACTCATTTTTCAAACTCTCAGAAGTTACATAACTTGATTTGGACCTTTTATGATTTTTCTACAAATTTACCAATAACAGTTACAGAAAATGTTATTAACAGAAAAACACTATAAATTTCATTTCACCTTGTAACATGTTGAGCAAGGTATACATCATTATGTGATTATGTGTTGTTGCAATATATGACAATTTTGTATTCTTATAAAGACATACATCAGAAAATAAATGGATTTATACCTCCACAAGTATGGTAAATATATAAATGATATTACAAGGCTATATCCATTAAAATATAAACATTGGTAAATTATGACAAGTAAGGCTTATGCTCACTACCCACACAAATAATTAATAAACTATAATAGGTATAGTTTAGGGTTATTTTACATAACAAACACATGATTAAAGGTTTTACACATACAAAAGAGTTATTACCACTATGGATAATTATGATAAACTATAATAAGTATAGTTAAGCCATTATACCCCCACAAACGAACACGCTAGTTATAATCGGTATAGTTATGGCATATATATATTACAAACAAAGTGATAAACTATAATAGGTATAGTTTATGTTTCATCTACCCTATGAACTTAATTACAAGAAAGGAATTCACCATCACCACCACTTTTGGTAAACTATAATATGCATAGTTCATGTTCACTAGTCACTATCACTATTTGATGAACTATGATATGTATAGGTTATATTCACCATCACCACCACTTTTGGTAAACTATAATATGCATAGTTCATGTTCACTAGTCACTATCACTATCCGATGAACTATGATATGTATAGTTTATGTTCACAGTCACTACTACTATTTCATACACTACACTAGGGTTTGGTTTCGGTTTTTGGATTTAAGTCCACATTAAATTTTCGCATTGTTAGACTTCAACTATAATCGTTGAGCGTATATGCTTGAGTCATACAAGAATTTAGTCTGGATTGGCTTAGAATTGGTGGTGCCCGCCTCATCTCCTGTTCCTCGTTGGGTTGTGGACCTAGGGCAGACCCACTATATTCAACGTTTTATCTAACTTAAATCTTATATAACTTATATACGCTGGACGATTATAGGGGAAATCTACGGGTCAATCTAGGGTTCATTAATACATCATATAGGAATATTCTGTTCACACTTAACTAAGAAAATATTGGATTTTCTGGAAATCAATTCTATCGATGTTATAAGGGAAACGGTTTCTACTCCAAACAAAACTCTTATGAACTCACCAACTTAATTGTTGACACTCTTTCAAAACTACTTGTATTCTCAGGAAATCAGTGAAACAGGAAAACTTCAGCGCTTTGAGGATGGGACGTTAAACCGTCAACAATTTATTTTTGTCATCATAATGTAATTGATTTTGAAACATGTAAACATATACTTTGGTGTAACTTTTTCAATTATATTTATGATGGTTGTATTTACTTTGAGCACTATTATACACGTTGTTGTGATACTGTACATGAAGTCCTCCACCCCTGGACGTTTCCGCCATCCTTGGTTTGGGGGTGTGACATTTTGTTCGTCGCGAGGTGAATGACAAGCTTGAACCCCGATCAGAGAAGTGTTACTTCATTGGCTATCCGCAAAAATCATTTGGATACTTGTTCTACAAGCCTTCGGAGAACAAGATGTTTGTTGCTCGAAGGGGATTCTTCCTTGAGAGGGATCTCATTTCCAAAGAGGACAGTGGGAGCCGCATAGATCTTGAAGAGCTTCAAGAATTGAATGAAGCAGAACCTTTAGTAGACACTAGCAATCAACTTGAGGTGTAGCAGCCCGTTGAGGAAACTCAAACCGAGGCTGAGCAACCTGTTGAACAAAATGATATATCTCCACCTCCCCTTCGCAGATCCAAAAGAGCTCGTCTTCCTCCTGAATTCTATGGTTTCCATGTGAGTATAGAAGGAGACATATTGATTAGTGATCGTACACTGATTGATATGGATGAGCCATCCAACTATAGGGAAGCGATGGCAGGCACTGAAGCTGCTAAGTGGAAGGAAAGCATGGAGAGCGAGATTCAGTCTATGCATGACAACCAAGTTTGGAATTTGGTTGATCCTGCACCTGGCACTAAAATAGTTGGGTGTAAATGGATCTTCAAGAAGAAGACAAACATGGATGGAAATGTGCACACATTCAAGGCTAGGTTAGTCGCAAAGGGTTACACTCAGACTCAAGGAGTAGATTATGAGGAAACCTTTTCACCAATAGCCAAGATCAAGTCTATTAGGATATTACTTGCCATAGCAACCTTTCATGATTATGAAGTATGGAAAATGGATGTGAAGACCGCTTTCCTTAATGGAAAACTCACAGAGGAAGTATACATGGCACAACCTGAAGGTTTCATAGATCCAAAATATCCAAATAGAGTGTGTAAGCTTGAGAGGTCCATATATAGACTAAAGCAAGCGTCTCGCAGCTGGAACCTTTGCTTTCATGAAAAGATCAAGGAGTTTGGATTTTCAAGAAGTGAAGGGGAATCCTGCGTATATATCAAAGCTAGTGGGAGTAATGTAGTCTTCCTAGTATTGTATGTGGATGATATACTCCTTATAGGAAACGATATCCCGACGTTGCAAGGTGTTAAGACGTGGCTTGGGAGTTGTTTCCCTATAAAGGATCTAGGAGAGGCTGCATACATACTTGGTATAAGGATCTATAGAGATAGATCAAAGCATCTAATAGGGCTAAGCCAACGTACATACTTGGATAAGATCTTGAAGAAATTCAAGATGCAGGACTCCAAGAAAGGGTATCTACCTATGCAACATGGCACAAAATTAAGTAAAACTCAATGTCCTGAGTCTAGTGATGAATAGGAAAGAATGAGTCGAGTCTCGTATGCTTCTGCTATAGGATCGATCATGTATGCCATGACATGTACTCGTCCCGACGTCTCATTTGCTCTGAGTATGGTGAGCCGTTTTCAGGACAACCCAGGCGAAAGTCATTAGACGACAATAAAGAACATTCTAAGATACCTAAGACGAAAAAAGGATATATTCTTGGTATATGAGGGTAAGGATGAGTTGAAAGTTATAGGTTATACATATGCAAGTTTCCAAACTGATAGGGACAACTCATGTTCGCAGTCAGGATGGGTATTCTTGCTTAATGGATGAGCGGTCACTTGGAAGAGTTCCAAGCAGTCGACAGTGGCAGACTCTACGCGCGAGTCAGAGTATATAGCAGCTAGTGAAGCTGCAAAAGAAGCTACATGGTTGAAGAATTTCATTGATGATCTTGGTGTCGTTCCGAGCATCAAGGATCCTTTGGAAATCTTTTGCGACAATGAGGGTGCAGTCGCGTTGACTAAAGAACCTAAAGACCATGGTAACTCAAGACATATACTTAGAAAGTTCCACTATGTAAGACATCGATTCAAGGATGGAGATATTGTTGTGAGCATAGTATCTTCAGAGGAGAATCCAACCGATCCGTTCACTAAACCACTATCAAGGATCAAGCATGATAGTCATACGAGATCTATAGGCATAAGATTTGTTGAAGATATGGAATAGTTGTTTAGTTATTTAGTTTGATAATCCTTGAAACATTGAGCAGTATGAATTTATAATAGAAGTGATGTTTGTTTTGTAGAGACTTAATAAAGTGCTGGGTTGCTATCATTTCTGTGTTTCACTTTTGCATGTTTAGAACCTACTTCCCGAGTAATAAATACTTAAACCTCCACAGTCGGTCATACTCTTGGAAGTAAGTAGTGATTCAAGACTGTCATGAGTGTTGGTGGATTGACCATTTTGATTGGCATAACATAGTGATTGTGTCAACACTCGTGAGTGCTTAATGGAGATTTAAGCATTGGAACAACCCGCACTTAGAGATTACTTCATGGATTTAGTCACAACTAATTCTAAGATGGTAATATCTTCTGTTCTTCAAACTGAGATACATGTGGGACCTTGCTCTATGATTCTGTTATGCATTGGTGTACTTCAACGCTATTCGTAACTGATGGCTATAACGGGTGCATTCATGTGTGATATGATGAAATAGACAAGGACTATGTAGTCAAAGTTTATTCATCCCTTCTGCCTTAATAGGAGAAGCGATATCTATGGGACCCTCGATGATTTGGTGCTGACATCTTAAAACCTGGTCGGGTAATGACTAGATTTGATGTGTTCGATTTAGTAGTCAGATGTAGTCGTCACAAATCTATATCGGGAAACATAATTTTGAATTCTGGGATTAACCATTATCCATGTCTCGATTTCATACAGATATCACTAGGATGAAGGAATAGTTGATCACTTATCTGAGGTCTGATACTGATTAGATCGGAGTTCGGCAGATGCATTGGATGGCATTCTCTCTGTTGATTATTTGATAAATATAGAACCATGCATATCTAGTTGATGACTTGTCCAAGTGGGAGACTGTTGGAAGTGTGTCCAAGATCATTAACTAGTTGGTGATATTTCTAATAATAGCAGGGTCCTCTTGGGTTGCCCTCAAGACTCAAAATTGAGTAGAATATATAATAGGAGTAATTAGTTTATTAATTATTATGGTTTAATAATTAATTAGAAACTAATTGGAAAACAATTTGGGAATTAATTAACAGTTTAATTAATAGAAGGGTTGAATGTGAATTAATCAATAGTTGATTGATCAGGGAACATTCCAGAACCCTAGAAGGAAGGGGGTTGGACGAAAATTCCCTTTGGATAAAGGGAATTTCGTTCATTGCATATCCCATCCCACATGGGTGGAAGGATAAAACCCTAGGAGGTATCCAAGGCTATAAATAGGGCCTTAGGGATTCATTCCTCCTTGCTCATTTTTCTAGCTTGAGTATTTGCCACCTTCTTTCTCCCTCATTGTGGAAGAACTTTTCGTGAGTTCATCCCTCCTAGTTTATATTTGTTTCTACTCTTTTGAGTTCATTGGGTGTGAACCAAGAGAGGGATTCTAGTTTGGATCCTCATCATCCAAACAAACTGGCACGCACAAGGAGTCAAGCTCGAAGCTCATTGGTTGCTAAAGAGGTTAGTATTCTTCTTATATTTTCGGTTTTCCTAGGGTAGAAGTAATAGTATGAAGCCATAGGTCCATAGGGTGCATGTACACTTAGGTAAATCGTTTTGTTGTTTTGATTATTCCGCTGCCTAGTTATAGAGTGTATTTGATACATATGTTTCCCAACAGAATGCTCATGTAGACTCATAACATCACAACCAATGAACACAAACACCACAACTCGCCCACAACCACCTTTCACGGTGGCTTGTGGCGGCAGAATCAGCGTTCCCAGCGACAACAACAAATTTGGAATGATAGCAGTGGCAGGAGCGGTACTGACGGCGGCAGCCACCATGGCAAGCCGCCATGGTGGTTCTTCACAACCCTAGCTTGACAAAATACTCATACAACACATCCACATTGCAAATTACCAGCCCTAAAACTCTCCATCATTCTCCGGTGATAACAAAACCACCACGAACTCATCCATCCATAAGGCGGCAGGTAGCGGATGTCAGTTGTGTTGCGAAGAAGAAACCGGAGGATGAGAAGCGATTATTTAAGCAACAAAAACGACCATGGCATCGTCCTCGACCATCGCCGTTGAAGAGACGACAACGACAGTTACGCCTTCAACCAAGGATGGCGCCGGCGACAACAGGGGAAAGAACGAATGTGGAGGAGGTTGGCGACCCTAATAGCGAACAGCTGCAGCACGGTCCTTAATCTCCCGACTAACCCGCATTCAGCTCGAGGCACCTCGTCTTCAGCGGCAGCGTAGTGACCGATCTCAACCTTACTGTGGCGACCGGAGGTTGAGGGTGAAGAGGGGTGGCGGTTGGAAGGTCCAAGCATGGCGGCTGCTTCTTTTGCTTAGAGTTAGGGTTTCCTGACGGAAGGTTAAGGGTTATATACCCGAACCCTAATCTTTTTCCCCATAATGACACATTTACCCCCTAGTTCTCCTTTTCCTTCAATTTAAATCCTTAATTTACCAATTAGACCCCCGCTCTCATAATTCTTTTCATAATGAATCCGTTAGTTACCAAATATCCCCTTAACTCCCAAAATCTCTTCAAATTAAGCACCAATAATTACCATTTAGTCCCTGCCTTCCATAATACTTACAAATTAAATCCAGATTTTACACTTTTAACCCCCAACTTCTATAGTTACGACTTTTAACTCCTCGAAACTAACGCCTTGCTCAATTATTATTGGTTTTAGGGCTTCTATGAATTTATTTATTTATTTTATAAATGGGGTGTTACAACTCTCCCCCACTTAAATTAGATTTCGTCCTCGAAATCATTCCTTACCATTCCTTACATGCCCAACCACCCTAGTGACATGGTCTCCATCCTGGGCACATCCTAATCTTCCCAAGGTAGTTGTGACCAATCTTCGCAAAGCCCTAACATCCGCAGGTGAATGAATTCCTCACAACAAAATCACATTTACTCCGTCTGAATCTGCTATCTCGAGATGGTTTGAATTCCTGGCAGACCACTCATACTAAATCATTATCGTTGGACCCAGTCCACTTTGTCTTTCAACCGGCTACTCAACTTTCAATAACTCGAGGTTCCCACTATAATTCAGGGTCACAAGCCCAATTATCTCTGCAGGTCACTTATACTTGGCCAAGGCTCAGCTAATCCCGTTGTGATTGACTTGTCAATTCCCAATAAACCAGCTATTTCGTTTGTATTTGCAACCCAAAACACAAATACTAATACAGCCCAAACGCTAAAACTGCTCGAACATTGAACTTCCTGAAGTAGTAAGCTGCTACATAGCTGTTTCCCAAAATCTTTCGAGACCTGCCTGTCTCGATTCATTCACCAATCATCTGAAGTGCCGGTTTCCGGCTTGGCTGCGGGGCCAAAGGACTCCCCACTTAGTTGCCTCACACGACTTCTGAACAAAATACTTCCCTTGAACTAGTTTCCAGTAGTTATCACGCTACTGCAACTCTGCAACTTTCTGTTCTACCCGATCGGGTCCAGGCGTCGAATCCTGTCATCATCAAATCCAAGATTAAAATTGGTTGCTACCTGACCACTAGTAGCCTAATATTCCAAATGACCTTAAGCAGTCCACTGCTTCCTTGATCTCATATCTGTAGTAGCGTTCTTACAGTCTTATCACTGGTTCAACCAGATCTAATCCATCTGGGAAATTGTCGAAATCCAATCCGTGGATTTCCCTATCCTCACTGCTGCACCCGAACTGGTGGGTACTACTATTCCTTCCGCATTCTAACAACACGCTCATGCCATCTACCAACCTAGTGAATGCTACGACTACACCCGCAGTCTCATGACACTCTATCAATATCTGACCGCTGGTGGATGCTACGACTATCCCCGTAGCCTTACGACACTTCCCATGCTAACTAACCACTAGTGAATGCTACAGCTACCCCTGTAGTCTTACAACACTTCCCATGCTAACTGACCACTAGTAAATGCTACGGCTACCCCCGTAGTCTTACAACACTTCCCATGCTATCTGACAACTAATGAATGCTACGGCTACCCCCGTAGTCTTACAACACTTTTCGTACTGGTCGAACACGCACTCGACCTAACACGCAACCAAACTTGAGTCCTAACCGGAACTCTAACCGAACACAACCCATACGAAAATACCATTCTCTTGAACATCCAATGAGCAACCACTTATGCATCTAACACCCGCAACTGACACTACCATCTTTATGCTACCAGTCCTGTCCTAGCAACGGTAGTGCCTTGAGATTCTAAAGTTCTTCCATAGAAAACTGTCGACCACACCTGGATCATGATAGAACCACTAAACGCTGACTCCACTGAAGAACTATCGCTCTATCCCTGACCGGATATCTTCTCACTAATACTCCTGCATAGATCCCGAAAAAGATCCGGAATGATAACGGTACACGCGGAACCCACTCCGCAAGATGCGTCCCTTAGTGGGCTCATCAAGGACTTTTCGGCATGCATGATGGCATATATGATCCTTGATAACCCAGACAGTAACAGAAAACCGACCCGAGGTTTGAATTATCCAAACCCACTCACAATTCCAAAGCGGTACAGATTCCCAACATCCACCAAGAAGTGGCAAAAGATAACATCTCCGCAAACATCTGGAGGAATACAGATCACCTTCAGCTGACATGATCAACCCTGCCTCACCTGTAGCAGCCTAAACCCTTGGAGCGACAAGTGCTAGGGGCCAGATTTTGGTCTTCCATACAACTTCCATGGGCCAAACCCTGGTCTTACATGCAGATGTCAAGGGTAAAACCCTGGTCTTTCATACAAATGCCAAGGGCCAAACCTGGTATTTCAGGCAAGTATCACAAAGACAACTAACATCCTACATAGTATACTGAGAAGACTCACCTCACGACGTAGTCAACAGTTAATCAACTCACACAACTAAGAAATGGGTACTACACACCACCTACCGAATCACACAAGGTAAACCCTTAGTCTACGTTCTAAAACTAGCATTTTTACCAAAGTCAACCCTGGTCAAAAGTCAACAGTCAAAGTCAACGTTAGTTGACCTCCACATCGTGGTCACCCTTTGGCCACGGTGGCCAGGCCAACCACCACGACGTGGAAACTGGGTAAAAACAACTTAATGGATTAAGCTCTCATCCAGTTAATCCAAGAGCTCCAAAGCTCATATTTGATTCCCCTTAAGGTCTATATGGATAAAGTTTCCAACTTTATCCATTAATACAACCCAATAAATCAAGATCTGTAATCCTAAGCTTTTAATGGTTGCACCAAATGCATGGACAATACCCTAGGTCATGCAAGACCGCTTTCCAACCAACACATGGTCTAGAAGCAAGATAATCCACTTAAATGCTCTAGAGTTCACCCAAACTCCAAGGACAAGAAATTAGGACTAAAAAACTCATAAAATGACCTAACACAAGATCTAAAGATACAATGAACAAGGTTAAGAGTTTATACCTCTACAAGGTCATAAATGAGATAACGATTCTAGATCCAAGCCAAAGCCAAGCTCACAAATCACAAGATAGACTCCTCATTCACAAAAATGGTTTCACATTATTAAAAATCACATAAAGAAGCTAGGATTCGGGTGGAGGTCCTTCTCAGAGGGTGAAGGCTGCCAAATGAGTCAGCCCTAAAAGTTAGTGCTTTTAAATAGGGTACTAATCCGATAATCTAGCATTTTAAACCCTAGCCATCCCCATGTCATGGCCAAGAACTTTTCATGTCGTGGAGGTTCATGAATAAGTGTTTTCCAGAATCAGGCTGTGACGTCGTGGTCATTCCATCACCACATCGTTGCCTTGACAAAATCCCCAACTTAATAAATGAAATTAAATTCAGTAGAACCATACCATGAAAATGAGTGTTACATCGAAGGGTAGTCCTTCTTGAGAGGGATCTGATATCCAAAAGAGGTAGTAGGAGCCACACTGATCTTGATAAAATTTAAGAGTCAACCAACGAAGAACCTACAGTTGTCCTAGGTTTCAATTTGAGTTTGAAAAGGCTGTTATGGAAACTAAAATACCTCCAAATCTTCTTAATAAGACTTGATAGAGGACTCTTAGACCTAGTTATATAGAATCTATATTATTGAGGAATATGAGTCACTGGTAGATGACAATCAGAGTGTGCCAACTATCAGAAGTCATGGCAGACCCTAAAAGGCTGCACTATAGAAGAATGACATGGACAACAAGATTCAATCCATGTAAATTTGAAACTTAGTTAATCAAGTGCTTAGACTTAATCATTAAGCATAAATGGATCTTTAAAAGGTAACAAATATGGATGTGAACATACACATTGTCAAACCAAGACAAGTTGTGTAATCTTATGAAGTTCATTTATGAACCAAGCATCTCGTGAATAATGGAATCCTTTTTTTAATGATAGAGTTCAAGGATATTTGAATTCCGAGAAACGAAGGCATATTATATATATGCAAAAGCCAGTGTGAGTAATTGGAATCCTTGTTTCGATGAAAGAATTCAAAAAGTTTGAATCTTGAGAAACGAAGATGAGCCATATGAATGCTAGTAGGATTACTATTGTCGCCTTTGTAATATGTATGGATAATATACAATTCATAGAAAAGGATGTTCCAACTTAGCAAGTGTAACAACTTGACTTAGCTTGGGAGTTGTTTTGCCTTGAATCACATGGGAGAAACAACACATACACACACACACACACTGTATGTTAGGATCTATGGAGTAAGATCTAACTGATTCATTGGGTTAAGCCAAAACATGAACCTCAAGGAAACTTGAAATAAGAACTCTGAAAGATTTCATGCATATTAAGTATGGCATGACATTGAGAAATGCTAATTTCCTAGTTGTGATATTGAGCTAGAAGAAATGATTCGTATCCTACATGCTTCTACTTATGGTATCGATCATGTATGTCATGAGTTGTAGTAGATCTGATGACTCGTATGACACAAGCATGACATGTCAAATTAGATCAATTTGACAAGAATCGACGGAAAAAAAACAAGAATATTCCTTAGTGTCCTAGAAGGACAAAGGAGATGATCTTAGTATGGAAAAGATCAATGTAAAGGTTACATTAATGTTAAGTTCCACACTAATAAAAATGATTTTGTTCGCAGTTAGAATTTGTGTTGTTACTAAATGATGAAGTATTAGGTTGAAAGAGTATTAAGTAATACACTATAGTGGATTTAAGAATTAATTTAGAGTATATTGCAACTAGTTTAGAATGTAATGGAAGCAATATGGCTATGGAAATTCATTAGTGACTCATTGTTGAAGTTCAACCATTGATGGTCCTTATGAAGGTTCTTGTGACTGTAAGGGTGTACTTACCTCGAGTATTGATCCCAAGTTGAACAAACTCATATGACACATACTTAGTAAGTACCATCATATTTGATAATTGTTTAAATGTAAAGACATCATAGTCAATATAATAACATCGAAAAAAATCTTGTCAATCCATTCACTAAGCCAATTTCATCGACCAATTCTATTAATTAGATAAAGTCATGAGACATTAGTTTTGCATATGAATTGGCTTAAATACTTGCATTTGTTTGATTTATCTTAGAAACATATTACAATATGCACGATAACCATTTTGATGTTTATTTCCTAGACACTTAAAAAATAGCATTTGTTGCTATCAAAGTTGGGTTATTCATTACTGTGTTTCTCTTTTTCATGTTTTGAACCCTCTTCCAGAATAATTAATTATGTTCAAAACTCCACAGTCGATCGTCCACTATGGAGTGAGTATTAGAATTTACAACTGCTATAAGTGTTAGTTGATTGGACCATACAAGATCGAACATTGCGATAACACTGCATGAGTACTTGAAATGTGGATTTTAAGTAGTGGAACAACCCGTTCTTAGAGAGATTACTTCATGGATCTAGTCATGAGTAATTCTAATACAATAATATCTTTTATTCTTCAAACCGAGATGCATATGGGTTTTTTCTTATGAAATCTGTTGTGCAATGGTGTACTCCAACGTTAAACGTAACTGGTAGTCATAAAGGGTATGTCCATGTATGATTAAACTAGTAGATAAAAACTATGTAGTCAAAATTTATATGTTCCTTCTGCCTCAACAGGAGAAAGCGATATCCTTTGGCCCCCTGATGATTTAGTACTGACATCTAATGTGCTTGGCCAGGTCTTGACTAAATTTTGTTCGATTTAGAAGGCATATGTGATTGTCAGAAATCTTTATTGGGAAACATAATTTTAAACTATGAGAATGACCAATTATCCATGTCTCATGTTCACAAAAATATAAAGAACAAATGAATAACTGTTCACTTACCTAAGGGATAAACTTAATTAAGATCAAGTGTTTGGCAGTTGCATTGGATAACTAACACTTTGTTAGTTATTTGAGAAGTATTAAGACCTTAAAAGTTAATGACTTGTCCAAGTGGGAGACTGTTGGAAATGGTGTCCAATATCATTAACTAGTAGGTAATATTTCTAAATAATAACAAGACTCTTTTGGGTTGGCCTCATGACATAAATAACGTTAAGGAAATGGAGAAAATAAGTTGTTGATTATTAAGGAATTAATAAATTAATTAGAAATTATTTTGACAATTAATTAAATTGTTTGAACTAATCAAAGGGCTTGCATATTAATTAATCCAAGAGATTAATTGGAATCCCATAGAGTTGATATGGATGATTTTTGCATGTCCTTAGATAAGGATATGACAAGTTTCAGATAAGGTAAGGATAATCCTTAAGAGTTTGAAACCCTAGAGGATTTACTTGTTGCCTATAAACAAAGGGCATGCGATAAAACCCTAGATCACTTTTGGAGCCTCTAATTTTCATTCTCTTCTCACTCTTTCTTCTCTATATACGAAAATCATAACCCCTCTCTAGGATTATATGATTTTCGAATATACCCTAATAGGGTTTTTTTTTTTGTTTTGCTTTTGGAGTCTTGGGTCTGACTACATTAGAGGAGTTCGACCTTGGGCTCTCTATCCATTGAAAGGTTGTTGATCACATGATCTAAGGATCAAGAGGTTGGTAGTTCTTTCTCTTACTTTGATTTTAAAGTATGTTGTTTAAGCTAGTAAAACCTAGATTCTAGGATACATGTGCATTTAGGTAAATCTTTTGATTATTACGCTACCTTTAGATAGTGTACTTGAAGCAATAAATCCCCAACATTATATGGAAAGTAACTTGTTTTAATCTAAAGGTTTATAAAATGTGATAAAAAGTAAATCTTTATAAAATGTGTTTTAAGATAAAGATTATGATCTGGGTTTAAAGTGAAAGTTATGGATTTTGATTTAAAATAAAGGTTACATAATGTTTTTGAAATGTTATTTTGTTTCCAAACTTATGTATCTTATGAGACAAGTTTATCTTACGTATTTTTTTAAAGCCATGTAGCAAGACAAAAGCATTTAAACATTACATTCAATTTATGTCTTATATTTATGAATGGATTCTCTTTGATAGTTTTTGGAGCCCCCTCCCCCAATTTGGACTAGTCTTTATTATGTATTGCAATAGTCTTTATTATGAATGTATTTTATTTATGTTAATCTCTATTGTAAAGTCGACGATACTAACAATATCAAAGCCATAATTTAGGGAAATTAGGCAATGACTTGACACTCTTATGCTTAAACTGTGAAAGAAAAGAATAGAATGACAACTTATGACTATTAATGTTAGTGGTAACTATGTCCTATGTGCTTAAGAAATTTATTAGGAAAAGCATGAATTGAAATTTCTATATTAGTGCAAATTGCACACCTTAAATACAAGTTTAAGTAGAATGGAAAGTAGTAAAAAATTATGATGGTTATGTGTCATCCATGTAACATCCCGACTCCCAAGTATAAATTTAAATTGTTTATATTCATTTTGATAGGGCAACTCGACGAGTTGGAGGCTCCAACTCGTCGAGTAGAGACTAAGATTGGCCGCATGACTTTAGAACCAACCCGACGAGTTGGAGCTGAGTGTGAAAACCCTAAATTTTCGGGTTTGCACCCTATTTAAAGGACCTTAAGTCCTTTACCCCACCTCCCTCATCACCTTATCACCATGAGACAAACCCTAATCGATTTACCTCTTATCTTGAGAGTGTGAAAGGCTAATAGTGTGTGTTTTGGTGCATTCCTTTGAAGAGTGAAGATCTTGGAACAATAAGGAGTCTATAGATCTGGCATCCATTTAGTTGTAGCAGCCATTTGAAGGTAAAAAGCCATTTCCTTGATCACTTGTTTGTTAGATCTCTCCATTAGAGCGTTTATGGCCATTTCTAGCTTCTCCTTGAGTCATTATTGGTTTTGAGCATGCTTTGAAGCTAAGACTTCGGATCTGGACACTATTAGGCCCCTTAGGCCTAAGGACTCAAGCTTTATCAAGCTTTGGCCAACCTTCATGCCTTATACCCCTTGTTGAGCCTTATTTTGGCAATGTTAGCCCCTAATTGCCATGCATGGACGTAAAGCTTGTAGCTTTACGTGGTATCTCAGCCCTAGAAGGCTAGATCTAGTGTTTGGGGCCTTAGTCTTGCTAAAAAGTGTCTGAATGAGAGAAAGGGCTGAAGGAACTCGACGAGTTGGTTAGCCAACTCGACGAGTTGGTTAGCAAACTCGACGAGTTGGTTAGGGTTTTCCCCGATATTCTGTATACTGTACAAACTCGACGAGTTGATGAGACAAATCGACGAGTTGAATCGAATATTCCCTATTTTTCATGAGAACAAAAGGAACTCGACGAGTCGCATAGATGCACTCGACGAGTTGAGTCAACATGGACTGTTGACTTGGGAGTTGACTTCCGTTGACTTTTTAGGGTTTGGTCAAATTGTGGACTTTGGACATGAAGGGGTAAAATGGTCTTTCACCCTTTCAGAGATTTAGTAGAGGAGTTAGCTTAACATCTTTGGAGTTGTTAATGCAAATTGTTAATTAGTGATGATTGTGATATATGTAGGCGGAGTTTTGATCGACAGTTTAAGTACGAGACATACTTGCTTTACTTACGAGGTGAGTATTCTCACTATACTTACATGAGTGGTAATTACTGTGCGACCGGAGGGTCTTATTGGTGTTACTGACCAGAGGGCCATATGTGCTTATACTGAGATATGTGATATTATGCATTCTGTATTTGTGATTTATGTTATATATTATTCTGCGCTTTTATTGAGATAGGACCAGAGGGTCCAATTGAGTCGTGAGATTGGTGGGTTTTCACTGAGATACAGGACTGGAGGGTCCAACCTGAGCCGTGAGACCGGAGGGTCTTCACTGAGACACATGACCGGAGGGTCCTTATCGAGATATAGCCATGAGAGGCTAATTATTTGTGTGTGGTATTTTTGGGAACTCACTAAGCTTTTTGCTTACAGTGTTGTGTGAAATGTGTTTCAGGTACATCTCAGGATCGCGGGAAGGTGTCAACATGATTGTACACACCAGCTTGTTGATTTATGTTTTGAGGATTCTGAGATATGTAACAAACAGTTTTTATGATTGTGCTTGGAAACATTTATAAATTGAGTATGAGAATTGTTAAACTGTGTTTTGTGTGAAATTAAAAATGAAAATTTTATTTGAAAATTTAGAGTGTTACAATCTATGTCGGAAATCCTGAAACCTTCTAGGATTTATGTAAATAAAGATTTCGTTGAATAACATAAATAAAATGCGAAAGTGGAATAATAAAAAGAACTTGTGTCATTATAATCACTAAGGTAAAGTAAGATCATATAAATGGATTATCCTAATGAAACATTTCACTTGTATGCTTAAATTGTATCCAAAGATGGATGCATGTTATACATTTATATATGAGTTGTCTTTATAACCAATCCAACCTAGTTAGAAAGGAACCAATAAAAAATAATGCGGATTTTTATAAAATCTAGTCGACTATAAACTATATTATTTGTGCAATATCTCTTTACTTGTTGAAGCTACAACACTTGTTCGAGGTGAACCATAAGTTATTGTGAAAGGCTGAGACATAAAAAGGGTTTGAGAAGTACGTTGGGTCCAACTGCTTTTGAATGGATGCAATCCACCTATGTTTATATTCGAACATTCTGGATTACTAGATTTATGCTCATTACCATAACTCAACTGCAAAACAAGTGCCAGTGTTATTTGGCTAGGTATTATAGAAATGTACATGCAAATATAGTCCTACATTTGTTTTAATCTCTCTTTAGGATGGTAGATGTTACTATTTAAGTTGCATTAGTCTTGGAATCATGAGCCAAGTCTATACGAGTGTACATAGTAACATACATCATAATTTTTTACACTAAAAACTATAAAATAATAAAAATAACATGAAGTTGGGCATATATAGATTTCCAATCCTAATAAGCAATAGAGATTTAGGGCATGTTTTGTCCATAAATGTTGGATTTTTTTGAAGGAATTGAAATGAGAAATTTCTTTCGGAACGTGTTTGGTTGGAAAACAGATGAAGTTATCTAGATTACGGGTGTGTTCAACAAAGCTAGAAGCTGGAAACAATAACTTTTATTTGTATAAAATGATCGTCACAAGTACTGAAAGATTTTGAAATATGTAAAATTACATAAAAGAAAATATGGATATAAATTAAAATTGAATTATAATGATGATAAAGTAATTTTTCAAAACTATAAGTATCAAAAGTTAAGAATCATCCAAATTTTAATGTCAACTGCATCAGTTAAGCTTCTCAATTGATAACAATTTTTTTTATGCATATTAATAAATGGTGAATTATTTTTGGAAAACAGATGAATTATACGATTTTTTTTTTCTAAATGTTAATTGAATTATTTTTGGATTTGAAACTCTTTGTTTAACTCAAAAGCTAAGAGCTCTAATTGTCGAACGATTTTTTTTTTCCAAAACTTTGGATATAACAATTTATAGCTCGAAGGTATAGTTGGTGGTGGAAAGCTTTATTATTTTATCAAAAAATCATGTGTTTTAAAGACATCGTATTACTTTTATTGATGTTTATGAAATTAATATATGTATTTTGATTTCCGCCATTCCAAAAAAAAATATGTATTTTGATGTTAATATAATTAGATTATAAAAATAGCTTCACAAATTAAAAGGAAAAAAAAGGGTATTTTTCACTTAAGATAATTTAGACTAATAATTTTGAGAGGATCTTGGTAAACCAAACAGAACATAACAAATTAAAGGAATTGAATTTCGTTCTAACTTATGTTTGTCAACCAAGCGTGAAAATCTTAATTCCTTTGGATTTCGTTCCAACTTTTTTGTGTCAATTATATGCCGACTTGGCAACATAGCACATGAAGATATGTCACTATAACACAAACATTTACTTCAATTTCAGGTCATTTTTAGCTTATATAATTTTATTCTACTTTTATGTATATTGATCTTATTTCAAATAAAACTAATATGAAATACATGTTTGTTTTTTAATGAATGTACACTTTAAGTATGTTAAGTAACATATCCAATTCTTGTTAACACAAATATTATAGATTATTAGTATATTATAAAATATTAAACGATAAAAAAGGAGTAAAATAATAATAATTTTTGAATAAATTGACTCGCGCGTTAATCTACAAGTAACAATCTTTCTGAAACAACTCAACAATAGTTGGCTTATCTTAAATCAGCTTTTTCAAAGGAAAAAAAGCTCTATACTTCCATTTATTAAGGTTTACATATCAAAAGTTCAAGACAAATTTAAGATCTCAGGAGAAAGATGCAAGCTTTTAGAAGTAGTTAAATACCGAGTGGTTGGGCATATCAAACATACTTGATCTGCGTTTTCCTTTCTCGTGTGCTTTGATTCTGATGAAATACTTCTGGGCATGGCTAGCGACTTGAGTTGGGGTTCTTGTTTTCACGTAATTCTTCGAAATCCCTCTCCAGTCACCTTTTCCAAGCTTTTCTAAACCCATCAAGAATGATTTGTGCTCATCTCTTGTCCATGGCAACCCTGATCAATGAAAATATAGCTAGATTAATGTACATACATAAGAAAGATGTTTAATTTAGAGATTTTTTTCTTTATGTTAGCATAGCATCATTATGTTATTCTTATAAATGCACTTGTATATATGAAGATCCAACTTAAATTAATGAACACATTGTGTGCTTTGAACAGATCAAGACCCACATGCAATTAAAGAGAAAACGTACACATCATCAAAAAGAATAATCACATTACAACATAATGCACTAGTTAGATTGATTCTGATGAAAAACAAACCTTTCTTCTTATCATGGATGTAGTGGCTAGATCCATTAGGAAGCCCATCCGACAGATACCCATTATCCATGAAATCCGGGTCATAGTTGCATGCATCTAAAATACCCATGCTAATACTGGACCTACGGAGTGAATTGCCATTGCCATTAAGAAATCGATGGTTATGATCATCTTCTATCTTTAATTTCTCATTACTTTGATTCAGGTTTGGATCAATCTTCTCGCTAAAGAGCTTAAAACTAAAAGCTCTTCTATTCTTGCATGGTCTATTAAATGAATTACCATTGCTACACAGATATTGATCTTCTTCTTTAACTTTCTCATGACTTTGACTTAAGTTTGGATCAATCCTCTCGCCATAAAGCTCAAAACTGTAAGTTCTAATTGAGCTATGACCAGCACTATGTGTACATCTGGATGATTGCCCTGTCATTATTAAGTTCCCCGCAGCCCTCTCTCTAGATCTCTCTTTCTTTCTACAGACATTCAAATACATGAATTCATGTATATATAGGCGTATAAGTCAAACGACATAAAACATTAGAATATAATACAACTCTAATTTAAGAGTGTCATATCTATCAATAACTTAGATGATGATAAGGAGTAATTAAGGACATCTTGTTTTGAATTACTATTATTTGACCTTAGCCGACTTAGTCAACCATCTTAATTATAGACTTATAATAATAATACACCGGAAGAGTTGAAATGATCGTCTTTTTAATTCTACGACGAAAATACCCGGTTTAAATTTAATACAAGGGTTTTTAAATTAAACTTATTTATCAAAAACGTTAGTTAACAGAAAGATAAATGCCCTATATCAATTATTTTACATATTGATAAATAATACTCGGTGCTATCTTTATTTATTTTAGGTTACAGATACAAAATAAAAAAAAAAAATTAACAATGGCTTTTGAAAAAAGGATATATTTATTTTATACGTCGTTATCTTTCGTTAAATTTGTTTATTTGCTAAATGTGTTCTGATTTTTATGGAATATTGATATGGATTTGGATAGTTTGATATAATAAAAATTTCTAGTTAATTTTTTTTTTTTTTTTTTTTTTTTTGTAAATATAAAATATCTAACTTTTATAATTAATAAACTTTTAGGCGGCATTTGGTTCACAGAATGTTTTGGAAGGAATTAGAATCTGTCTTGAATTGGAATCCAATTCAATATTCTGTTTGGTTAGCAGTAAATGAAATTTGAATCCAATTTTATATTTTGTTTAGTTGCCGGAATATGAAATTGGAATAGTGTAAAATGCTAAAACTACCCTTCTTTGCTTTTGCTTACTTTTACTTTGTTTTATAATTATATGTAAATATATATTATATAAATTATAAAAATAGTAAACGGTGGTGGTGGCGGCGGCGATGGTGGCAGGAGCGACGATGGTGGTGATGGCGGCAATGTGTGGTGGTGACGAAGGTGGAGGTGGTGGTGGTAGTGGCATCACTAGTGTTGATGGTAGATGCAGTCGTGGTTGTGGCGATGGGTGTTAGTGGCAGCCGTGGTAATGGTGGATGTCGGCGGTGGTGGGTGCGGGCGGCGGCGACGATGGTGGTCGTGGTGGTGGCAATAGAGGTAGTGGTGGTGATGATAGAGTTAGTAGTAACAATGATGGTGGTAGGGTGGTGGTGTAGGTGGTAACGAATGTTATGGGTGGTGGTGGTGTTAGTGGTATCAGCGATGGTGATGGTGGTGGTGGTAACGAAGTGGTGGTAGTGTTGGGTGGTAGTGGCGACGACATCAGTGGTGACAGTTAGTGGTGGTGGTGGTGGATGGTAGTGGAGATGGTGTGTGGTGGTGGAGATGCTGGGTAGTGGTGGCAAAAGTTGTGGTGGAGGTGGTCACGAGTAGTGACGGAGGTTTTTTATATTTAATGTTAAAAATGAAAAGGGTAATATGGTAATCTTCAATATTCCCACTTAAAGGAATTTAAATTTCCTTATCTTTTAGATGAAATTTATTTTCTCTCAATGGAAGGAAAGTTAGGCACATTTAAGAATCCAATTTCTTCTCAAAACTTGAACCAAACATAGGAAAGTTATGGAATTAAATTCCAATTCCTTTCGATTCCAGTGAACCAAACAACCCTTAGATTTTAAAATAATTATATGAGAATATATAATAAAGAATTGCAAATGCTATAATGTTATTACTCATATATAGGAGCTAGAAAAAAAAAGTTATAAGCAATATCATTACGTAGGTATATTCTTTAATGTCATTATATATAGTAGCTAGAAAAAAAATTATAAACCATATAAGCATCATGTCGTTTATATTGGTGTCAACCTAAATATTGTTTCTTTCATTGACAATGCATATTCGTATCAACCTATATATTGTTTCTTTCATTGACAATGCATATTGGTGTTGCCATTGTAAAAGAGTCTGCATTGTTTCTCCTTAATTTTTTTTATGTATCGCGGATTCTTTTTCAACAACGACATTAATAAAATGTACTTGATGTTTTCTTTTGCAGAAAGTCTCAAAATTTTGGTTCACTTTACGTTTTAGTCTAAATCTTGATAAAATTGCAAAAATGGTCCCTATGATTGTCAAAATTCTACGACTCTAGTCCAAAAAAGTTTAGTGGTGCATTAGTAGTCCAATTTTGAATACCTTGTCTGATTTTGGTCTTTATGGTTTGAATTTTTTGGTCTATACCATACTTCAAATGACGAATATGCCATTAAATTATTGTTTTTTAATTTCTTTTAACTATTTTATTATTATTCTAATTAAAAATAAATAAAAGATAAAAATCCCACCCACCCACCTCTTCTTCCCTATATCTTTATATCCTGTAAAAAAACCACTGTGCATTCCAAGAGCCAAGAATCGTCCAATAACCACAAATCGTCCCCCTCAAGATCCACCACCATTAGACCCACTTTTCGGACACCACCACCGTCATTATTAGACCATCGCCATGCCATTCGCTTTCTCCAATGGTTGTACCAGCAAAAGAAAGAGGCAAAAAAACGTTAGGCTTTCCCTTCTTCGATGGAGATATCTTGTTTACCCTTCTCGGTCCAGATTGGAGATTATCGAAGTTCAGATGTAGCTAGTGGTGGCGGCTGAAAACCCTAATCGCTGAAAGGAGGCCCGATGATGACAACATATGGTGAATATGGAGGCCTGGTGATAGGGGTGTACAAAAAAATCGCAAAACCGAAAAACCGAGCCGAACCGGCCAATCCGAAACCGAAAAAACCGGATATCAACGGGTCGGTTTTTGGTTTTCATATTTAGGTATCCGCGGATACCCGAACCGAACCGTTTGATAATATATATATATATATATATATATATATATATATATATATATATATATATATATATATATAAGTAAAAAAAATAGTATTTCATTAGTATTGTTTTGATTGATCTACCAGTTCAATAACCTAAACAAAAATCCATATCGACAACTTCAATTTTGTAATTTTAAACTCATTTGATTTTCTTGTTATTTTTATTATTGTATTTATTATACAAATTATAAGATATAATATTTAAACTTCATTATGTTTTTTTTTAAACTCTTTGACTTACTAATTTTAAGAAAAGAGATAACTAAAATGGAGTTTGTAGTTTCAATTTAATTTAATTTTTTATATTTTACCGGGTACCCGTGAACCGAACTGTGGTTACCTGCTTTCATACGGATCGGTCCGGTTCGGTTTTTTTGTCAATACGGTTCGGTTTCGGTTAGTGCGCATGAGGTACCTGCCCCGCGGTCACGGTTCACAATTTTATTACTATCCAAACCGAACCGCCCCGTGAACACCCCTACCTGGTGAGTGTTGCTATGTAGTGGTTTTCGATTGAGGTGATGCTCGAAGGTGGAAGGGTGCTTTTGGTGGGATGGTGAAGGTTTATGCTCGTGCATAAGGCTATAACAGATGGAGATAGAGGTTGTGGAGGTGATAAAGGCCATTGGATGACAGTGAAGGTGCTTTGGGTAGCTGACAACGCCGATCAAGGGTAAGGACGACTTCATTGGTTTTCTATGACGGTTCCTCAACGATAATGATGGCATTGGCGGTAGTTTCAGGAAAGAATGGTGGTTATCAGTGGTTTCCGGTGAGACATAGCAGAGAGGATGTTGGGGGTGGGGTTTAATTTATGGGTTTAAGCACCCCTTGCATCGATTTGGGTACTTGGTTTAGATCTGGGCAAGACGGGGGATATGCTAATAGTGGTTTTCAGCTTTGTGAGTGATTTCCGAAGAGACAGGGGGAAAGAGGACAGTGAGGATGAGGTGGATGACGACTGATAGTGGTGGTGAACGATGGTGTGGTGGTCACTGGTGAACTTTTATCGGGTTAATGAATGAGACATGGGGGTAAGGGTGAGGGAAATAGAGGTGGTCGGCGACGGATAGTGGTAGGGAACGATGATGACAGAGAAATGACGTAAGTGCTTTTTGTTGATAGAGAGGGAAAGAGAAATGGGATGGGTGAGCCCTTTTCTATTTTTTTGTTTTAAGTTAAAAAAATATAAAGTAAATAAGTTTTATGTATTTCAGTAATTAAAGATAATGAAAAATATAAATTATAAGGGCATAATCATCTTTTTAAGTGTATAGAGATTAGAGACCAAAAACAATAAAAATATCCAATGTTTGGACCACAATACATCACTAAAACTTTTTGACCAAAACCATATAATTTAGCTAACCACATGGACAATTTTTGCAATTTTGTCTATTATCTTTTTATGAAAGAAAGTCCTGAAAACCGACTAACATTTTCAGTTTAACATTTTTTTTTTTTTTTCTTTTAGTTTAACCTACTGAGGTGGTACGCCAAGGTGGAAGGGTGGTTGATGTGGCATGCCACATCATTGCCCTTCCTTACTTAAAAAAACATTTTTTTTGGGAGAAATCGAAGGAGGGCGACACAAACTCGTGACATCCCTCTCTCAAGGCAAGTAACTTTGCTAAATTTTGAAACTTTACTAGAGATTTCTCTAATAAAAATTATGAATGAAGAAATGATAGAAAGGTGTGTAGCACAATTGGCTAAGGTAATGTTTGTTTTTTCTAAAGCAAAATGTTTGCAATATGCGGACCACATCTGTAGACCTTTACAGTAGAAAATGTGGACCAAATGTCTGCAGTTTGAAAAAAAAAACTGTTTGTTTTTTTAACATCTTCAGGTTATTAAAATAAACTAAAATCTAAATAGACTGATTTATTAATATTTTTATGACTTTTTTATAAGTAATTAACAAATCTATATCAACTTTTATGTATTATTGTATAAAAAGTGAAAATAAAAATGATACGAATTAACATATATATTTGATAAAATCCAACAATTTTGGTCGCAAAGTTATACCTAAACATTGTCATTAGGAATCAAAGAATTTGATACATAAATGGATTGAAATAAAACTTCGATTTTTTCAATTAAATCAATTAAAAACGTACCATAAATATTTTCCCAAGAAATTGACGATAAGGTATTAAATAATGTTTTATAAAATTTGGCACAAAAATATAATAATATATTAAGATTTTTTTATATTTATATAAACAATTTTAATGACCATTATTTTTAATAAATATTTATTTATAAATTTGTCAAAAATATCATGTTTGTGTCGTCGAACATTTTTTTAACGTAGTGTAACCTTTTTTTTTTTTTTTTTTTTTTTTTTTTTTTTTTTTTCAGATTGTATATCATTAATAAAGTTTGAATAAATTTAAATTAAAAAAACTAAAAAAGTAAAGATATATGTGTGTTTTTAGGTTAGAAGATGTTTGGAGATGTTAGAAGAGTCTGGTCCACATTTGCGCCAAAAAAAGGGCGCACATATATTTTTAGGTTTGTAGTATTAAAAAAAACAAACAGTCTACAAAGGCTAATATATGCACGTAGTCTGCGCGACACAGACAAAAGAGGACAATAAGATCTGTAGAAAAAAAAACAACACATAAGAGCAACTCCAAGCATAAAACACTAAATTGGTGATTGTTTTAACACTAAAATAGAGTTTGTATTACAGTTAAACACTAAAATGATGTTTTTTAGAGGCCATATAATTTGGCCTTCATATTTGGTGTGTAAAGCTTTCCCAAACACTAAAATAGTGTTTTCTAAAGATTGATTGGAATGAAAATACCATTTTATTAAGTGTTTTAGTAGTTGGTTGGAGTTTGTCTAAGTTGATTGCCTTGGGAGTGGGAGGTCATGGGTTCGAGTTCCCCTTCCCTTTTTTTCTCTCTCCCCCCCCCCCCCCCCCCCCCCTAAAAAAAATGATTTTCTTAAGGTAAGAATAACCGTTGATGTGTCATGTGATGTCACATTAACCATCCTTCAACCTTGAATTATCAATGTTATGTGATGTCACATTAACCACCCTTTAACCCTGACTTGTCAATGTTAGTCAGCTTTTAGGATTTTTCATTGGAAAAAAGGACTAAAACTAAAAGAGTAAATTACACGAATGATCCTTATAGTTTGGGTAATTTGCATGTTTGGTCCCTAACTTATATTTATAACTCGGAAGTTCCCTACAATTTGTTTTTGTTGTGTGCTTGGTCCCTATCTTACCTAAAAAAACTATTTTGCCCTTGGTTTTTTAATTTATTTAAATAAAGTGGAGTAGGTAAGGTAAAGTAAGATGAGGTAGAAGTAAGGTTGGGGTGTGTTTATTCAAATAAATTAAAAAAATCAATGACAAAATAATCTTTTTAAGTAAAATAGAGACCAAACATGTAACAAAAACAAACAGTAAAAACCTTTCGAGTTAAAAAAATAAGTTAGGGACCAAATATATAAATTACCCCAAACCATACGGACCATTCATGAATTTTACTCAAACTAAAACTTATCAAAAATTTAAAATTTTCTAAAAAAACAAAAACATATTTATATAACATAAGCTTTTTGACATATGTCATAAATTGATAAGATAGATGAAATGATTTTCCTAAAACATTGGTGACATAATCATACCGTGATAATAGTCAAAGACGCCGTTGCTTTTTTAAACTCTGCAAGTCTTCCCCAAACTTGCTTTCCTTCTTCCCCTCAAACAAATTAGGGCTCTTAACATACATATAAGGTACTATAAAATCTTCAATTTTCCAATTCATATCAGTTTTGCTCCTTGTTTTTGTCGATTTTCTAGATTAATAACAGCTGAATACATTAATTATTGATATTGATCAACGATCCTGTGTTCGATGTTCGTAGTGTTTTTACGTAAGATGCAGAGAATAAGGTCGAGATTTCCCTGTTTCCTTGATTTCAATTACGGAATTGTTTAATTTGCGTTTAATTCGTTACAGTTTCCGTTGCTTTACCTAATTGATCATTAAGTATTTAAGAGAGACGAGAATGCAGTTTTTGGAACTAACTGAGATATTTTTAAGAAGATAAATGGTCGGTATAAATTTTCACCTATGCTTCATTGATTACAGTAGTGCGTTAGTCTCAAAGTGGAAAGTTTTAGCAACTGTAAAAATGTCATTCATTTTGCATCCGTTTGTATATGGTATGGATGGGTGATATTTGAACCTTCAGTAATTTACTAGAACTAAATTTCTTTAAGGTACACCATGTGACTCTGTTTTATGTCATCAGAACAATTGGTGATATGAAACAAGAAGAAACACATGCAGAGATTATGTAATGATCATTTTTTTGCCATTCAATTATTCGCTTGAAACATGACTAATTCACTAGGATATATTCAATGCAGGTGTGCAGGGGCTTAAACTGACTTTCCCCACAGAGGTGCAGATAAGTATGGGGTTGCAATTCAGGAGTGTCTAACAAGAATGCCCGGCATATCTTTAGTTGCTCGTGAAACCACGTACTGCACCTTCCATTTCAGGCTATTCTATGTCCTCTATCTGTATAACTAAGAATTGTTTAGAACTGTGTATGAGATTCTTAAATTTGATAGCCTTTGGGTTTTTCCTTTCATGGGTGTAGTGTATTCATTCCATTTTTCATTTTAGGTGATCATGGAACAGGCATACTCTTTACATTGCAATTGCATACATCTATTTGTCTGTCCTTTTGAGTACCTCGTGCTTTCTGAAGCTTACAATGTATTGCGTGGTGCATGAACAAAGATATGCAAATTCAAATTCATGGAACAAGAAATCTGTTTGCAATTGCAGTTACTCTAGATGCTCAGATCCGATGTGCCGCCATGAAGCTCGTGCTCATTTGTCTCAGGAAGAGCAAACTGCAGCTGAAGAAAGCCTTTCAGTTTATTGCAAGCCTGTAGAACTATACAACATTCTTCAACGACGTGCTGTTAGAAATGTGACTTTCTCATTTTTCCTATCTTTCTCTCTTCTCTTCTCTTCTCCCCTTCATCTTCTGTTTGCCTATCTTTTAGGCTATAATTCATTGATATGTTTGTGTTTCTAATGGATGGATGGTTTCTTGCAGCCATCATTTCTACAAAGATGTCTGCACTACAAATTACAAGCAAAACAGAAAAGAAGGCAAGATTTGCAACATAATACTCACAACTAATTGTACTGATGGCCATGTGCTGTTTTCATTACTGAATAGACCTTCTAGATTTATTCCATAATTTTTTTAAAGATATTTGCATCGCTTCTGTTTATTGTAGGGTACAAATATCAGTATCCATATCTGGTGCTACTAATGATGGGCTGCAAACTCAGAGTCTTTTTCCTATGTACATGTTGTTGGCAAGAGCAGTCTCTACTACAAATGTGGAGGTATTGCTATCAACTTTTACTTTTGGGTGAAACCTTCTTTTCTTTACTTTTTATGCCTTCTATGATGCCAAATGAGCAATTTTTTTTTTTTTTTCTTTCTGATTTCTAGACACAGTGTACAACTGTATATCGCTTCAATCGAGCATGTAAATTGACAGCTTTTGGTGGGGCCGACAACACAAGTTCAGCAAAATTTATTCTCCCTGAGATGAATAAACTATCAACAGAGGTTAAATCTGGCTCTCTTGCTGTGTTGTTGGTTAGCTGTGGTATGACACTGTTTCTAAGTTTGGTTACATTTGGAGAATTAATGTGTATAAGCTTGTTACAATTTTGAATTTTGATCTACTTTTGCAGCTGATACCACAAATCTTCAAGGGATTGATCTAACAGAGGACCACATGTTTTCTGCCTCATGTAAGATGTGCTATAGATGGGTAATCTTCTTACTACTTGTATTCTGATATATATATTTTTTACGTGCTTGACAGTGAATCGTGTGGGTTATTGCTTATTTGGGAAGATTCCAATGGATTTACTTCAATCTTCATGGGAAAAATCTCCAACATTAAGTTTAGGGGGAAGAGCTGAGATGATGTCAACTGTTATTATGCAGTCCTGCTTTATGAAGGTATGTCTGCTGGTGTGTATAAACACTTGGTATCAAGTAAAGTTAGTGAAGAGTGATGTCAGTGAAAATCCATGAACATTCTATGCATTATTTTTGTAAATAACATATTCTACTTGTATTCTGATATACATGAAAGTAGTTTTTTCCCATATTTAACAAGTTTGCTATGATTTAACAATATATTTAATGGAATAAGGGCTAATTAACAATATAAGGGATGGTTCATCTTTTTTGCTCCTCTATCTTCTAGATTCTCATCATGAGGGTTTGATTTTGCAGTTGAGTTGTTTGGATGGAGGAAAATGTGTATCTTTTCACTTCCCATATAATTCTGAAGCTGTGGTAGGTTTGCTCTTAACTCTTTGCTTCTTGTCAAGAACACTTTTTTTTTTTCTTAGTTTAATTACTGATTTTGTTCCTACTGCTCAATTCATTTTATGGTTGCTAAAGAGCATATTGCAGCAAGTACAAGTCATTGTTTCAGCAGAAGAGGTTGGGGCTAAAAATATGTCTCCCTATGACATGTATTCATATAATGATACCCCTAGACCTGGTATTATGAGGTAGTTTATATTTGGCATTTCTTCATTTAGATATTTACTGTTATATTTATTAGTTCCTTAGAATTTTTTTATGTATTTACTTTCAGGTTGAGGTCTGGAAATGTTATTTTTAACTACAAGTACTACAACAATATGCTGCAGAGGACTGAAGGTAGATGAATTTCTTGACACTTTTTTTTACCATGTCATTTCTGATGCTCTTAATTCTATAAAATCCATGCCAAATCTGCAGTGACAGAGGATTTTTCGTGTCCATTCTGTTTGGTGAAATGTGCAAGTTACAAGGTAGATATAGCTCTCTATATATATTATTTACTCCATACTTATATTTTATGCTTATTAGGGTCTGATTGTTTGTTGATAATGTCTTTTAGGGCCTGAGATTTCACTTAACTTCATCACATGATCTCTTCCGTTATGAATTTTGGGTTTGTAAATTTCATGAATCTTTCAGAAATTCTTGTTGTTATAAAATATTTACCTTCATAATAATATGAATATGTAGGTTACTGAAGATTATCAAGTTGTGATTGTATCTATGAGGACTGATATATGCAGTTCTGAGGTTAGTTAGGATACAACTTTTATACTCTTTTGTTGATGTTGTGTAACACCTATTTTGGAAAATAAATGTTTGCTCAGATTATTCCAGAAAATGTTGATCCAAAACAGCAAATGTTTTTCTATTGGTAAGCTTTAAGATTTTAATTTTGTCATTTTTTGCACTTAGAGATAATTGTTAATTAATTATATAAAAAACATTTATGTACAGCTATAAGTCTGCGAGACATAGGAAACCAAAGGCCCCAACTCAAAATGCAAAACATGTGCATCCACTTGTGCTGGATTCAGCCATGTCTGCAACTCTCAATGAGCTCATAGACAACACAGATTGTATGACTTCCTTTTGTCTATTCTTTATAGGGCAAATTGCAGGAAATAGCAATGTACTTTACTTGTTTTTACCAAATGTAGACAATATATATATATATATATATATATATATATATATATATATATATATATATATATATATATATATTCTATTTTTACCCATAATAGCAACATACTTACATTTCCATACTAGCAATATATAACAAATAAAGTACATTGCTATTATCAATAAAGAAATGTAAGTATGTTGCTATAATAGGTGATTTAAATTTGGTTGATTGTATTTATAATTGTAGGTGTAGCTGAGTGTATGGAACATGACACATGTAGTCCAGATGCAAGTGCCACGTGTCACTCGTTTGCTGAACTGGAATCCGTCCAATCAGTACCTGAAAACAACCTTCAACCTCCTATGCTACAATTTGCAAAAACAAGAAAGTTATCTGCTGAAAGATCTGACCCTAGAAAGTACAAGCATTTGCATATTTCTATATGCTCAATTAATATATTATTTGGAGAAAAAAAAATATATAAGTTTTTATATATGAATTGTGTCTTTTGTTGCAGCCGAGCCCTGTTGCAGAAGAGGCAGTTTTTTCACTCGCATAGAGCTCAGGTTACTAGATTTTTTTTTTCTTTGTTGGTGAAAGTAATTATTTGCATTTTGCATTTACTATGGAGTATATGGTCAATGGTGGTTATTACTTTTTATTTTATTTGTGGTTTTAAAAGCCAATGGCATTGGAGCAAGTGTTTGCTGAGCGAGACAGTGAAGATGAAGTTGATGATGATGTTGCTGATCTTGAAGACAGAAGGGTATGTATGTCCAAATTCCAATTCGGAGTAAATTACAAGTTTGGTCCCTGTGGTATACTCAAATATGACAGATTTAGTCCCAAGTTCTGTTTTTATTACAAATTTGTCCAGTCCTTGTGGTTTCATTTTGTTGGAATATTGGTCCTTGAGTCGATAAATTTAATTAGAGTAAATTACACATTTGGTCCCTTTGCTTTACTCAAAATCACAAGTTTGGTCCAGTTTTTGAAATCTTCCTCTGTTTTTTTGCAACATTTATTTTCATGTTTTTCAGATGCTTGATGACTTTGTGGATGTTTCAAAAGACGAGAAGCAAATGATGCACTTATGGAACTCATTTGTGAGAAAACAACGGTAATTTAGTCTACATTTTTTTTTTTCAAAATTCAAACATACACAATTTTTTTTGTGTTATTATATGCCACCATTTGGCATTTATTGGAAATTGTTTATTTATTTATGAATTATGATGGCCTCAGGGTGCTAGCAGACGGCCATATTCCATGGGCATGCGAGGCATTTTCTAAATTGCATGGACAAGACCTTGTCCAGGCCCCATCACTTCTCTGGTAGCTTTTCCATTTATCATCTCTTATTCAGTAAAATTACATTTTTCGCCCCTGAGCATATCCCAAAAAGTTTTTTTTTTTGGTCCTTACTTGAGGTTCTTGTAATGTTTTTGGTCCCTGTTCAAAGTAGAATGACTTTTTTGGGATCAAAATTGCAAAAGAAAAACTTTTTGGGACTAAAATTGAAAAAAATCAGCAATACTCAGGGACCAAAAATGTGATTTACTCTATTTTATTAATATATTCTGGATAATATACATAAAATAAAATAAAAAAAGTAATATTTTGGTGTAACGCAACGGTAGGTGTTGGAGGTTATTCATGATTAAGATTTGGAATCATGGTCTTTTGGACTCGCGTACCTTGAATAACTGTAATGTCATACTGGAAAACTACCAAAACCAAAGCCAAGAGATAGATCCTATTAAAATGGACATGTAAATCTGTTTCAAGCCCTATGTAATGTAGGTGACATATTTTGTAGGGTTTATATTTCTAAGCATACTTTTGTTATAATCTATTGGTAATATATACTATAGGGTATGCACTTAATTTCCATCTATTCTTCCCCACTTGTATAACCTTAATTAACAATCTATAATATCTTATCTTACCACTCTTCTTCTGGGGACAATACATGCATTGCTCTTTTTATCGTATCTCCAATTTACATAGTGTAGATAGTATTTGGTGTTTTCACAACAGCATAGTAACACCCCCATTTCCTAGATGACATGCATGCCCAATTATTTGTTTAATATTTCAATCAAAACTTTGGCTTCACCCTTGTAATCACAACGTATCGGTAAGTAATCTAATATAATTTGTAATCGGTCTCAAGCATTAACAAAAATGTAAAAGTCTACCAACTAACTATACAAAGCCTTGTAGCCTCAATGAGTGTGTGTGTGTATATATATATATATATATATATATATATATATATATATATATATATATATATATATATATATATATATATATATAATCCAACTACCTAAACTGGAGATACTTGTGTGCCTACTCATCCAAATCTTTGTACTTTCTCTTCTTACCATGTAAACATAATCTTCTAAAGATCCACTCATTCGCTACTTGTCATGGAGTTGTAAAACGGGTAAGTTCAATGTTTAATGAGTAACGATATGCTATCATATACAACCAGAATTCAACTTATCACTACTCATTTTACTTGTGAGGAAGGAATAAGTAGGAGTGTTCGTTTGAATGGATCGGTTCGATCTGATCTGGTTGCGGTTTTCAAAACATGAATCCGAATAGTCTAAACTAAATTCAAATCCGACCCAATCAGATTCAATTACAATTCGGTTGGATTGGTTTTTATAATTCGGTTTTAAAAAACTGAAACATTTTAACACAACGTATAGTTATAATATTATCCAATTTTACATAAGAAACAAAAATAAATTATTTAGTTGTGATTTAAAATTTATAAACTACTAAGAAGGTATATTATGGTTAAATATTTCATAGACAAAACTTTTGAAAGAAAATTTGTATTTATGCTTTTATTAGGCAAAACGTTTTAAACCTATTTGAAAAAATAAATTATAAAATTAATAAATAATTATAGAAATATTAAAATAAATAAATAATAAATTGTTTTTCGGTTCTTTTGGACTATTCGGTTCCTATTTTATAAACTAAAACCAATCCGAAATCCAAAATAATAATTCGATTTTGTTGAAAATCAATCCAAAAATCCGAATATCCAAACCAAATTGTCCAATTAAACAATTAGATTTTATCCAAATAATGAACGCCCCTAGGAATAAGTTGTTGATTCATATCGTTTTACCCAAACTTTAGTTTAAAAATAAGTAATTGTTCTCTATGTATATAATTATTTACTACAAAAAGGTTTTCAACCAAATGGTTCGAAGTCAAACGTTCAAGTTCTATCTGAGACATAAATAAAATTGGAAGTAAATTAGATTTGCCGGTTAATAAAATAAAATTAGTTATTTAATTTTTCTACAACCATCAAAATTATCAAATCTTTTCAGAAAACATCACTTTCAACATGTCAGACGAGGAGTGGAGTGGTAAAAATAAAGTGACATGTTTTACCACATTGAACACCATCCATCTCCATGGTTTGTACCGCACGGTTTGATGAATGTGCGGCAAGAATTAGCCATGCTCCCGTCTCCCTCACTCTTCCTCCCTCTTTCTATCTCTCTTCTTTCTCTTTCATCTTTTCATGGTTAACCATTCCTAGTGTGTGGTATATATTGGAGTGTGGTAACAATGGCACCATAACTACCAACTTAAATCAACATCTTTGAGTGGTTTCAAATGTGATATATTAAGGCAGTAAACCATCAAAAAAATGCTTAACCTCCATTAATGAAATCGAGAAAAAAACGGTTGAGTTTGAGTTCATAAATTCATAAGAACGACATCATTCAAAATCTGGATTCACAAAAACAGTCTTCAATGTGAACCACCTATAAGTTTTCATTCCTACATTCTCGTATAGTGCAATGGCTCCTAAATTCTCGTACAGTGCAATGGCAAGTTAGGGATCCGAATCTCATACGTATGTTGTATGGAGTTCAATATGCTCAAACGAGAAGTTAACTAACAAAAAAAAACAATATTTTATTACCGTGAGTGAATGATTAATTAATGATTTTGAAAATCTTAAATACTAGTGTAGATTATAAAGAATGGTTGCCATGTCTTATTTATTTAAACATTTTAATATTTAAATATTCAAATTTAAATAAAATTTTAAAATTTCATTAATTGAAATAAAAAATGCATAACATAAAATTAAATACTTAAAAGCTTAAAAAATATCAAATATTTAAGATTTTTGGAAACCCCATATAGATTATGATTTGGATCAAATCGATTCTTTTTTAAATCTCTATACATGCAATTCCCTCGACGTCAGAATATGTTTTCATATCTTTTTGCATATAATTCTGGTCCCTCGACGCCAGAAGATGTTTTCATATTTTTTTTTCATATATTTTTGGATATAAGTTCTTATTTTTTTATCTTTCTGTAGACCCTCAGAGTAATTTTTAATTTTTTGGTTGTGCGAACGGTCGACGCCAGAAGATGTTTTCATATTTTTTTTGCATATAATTCTGGATATAAGTTCTTATTTTTTATCTTCTTGTAGACCCTTCAGACCCAGAGTAATTTTTAATTTATTTTTTTATTTTCTTGTAGACCTTCTTGCAGATCCTCAGAGTAATTTTTAATTTTTTGGTTGTGCATGTTGTACAAGTCTAAAACCAATTGGATTTATTTTTTTGTCCCATTTGAGATTAAAAGAAACATTAACCAAAGGTTGTGATAAATTTGGATTTTTGGTTATGATAAATTTAGATGATTAACGAAGGTTTTATTTATAATGTAAAAATAAAAAATTGAATTAAAAAGGTTCATAGATAAAGGAATAGAGAGATCTAGGGCGGTGTGCATCACGTCCATTTACATAAAACACCAGCCACACAGAACTTTGCTATAAGTGGCAAGTTGTGATAAAAGTGACTTCTTGTTATCGAAAATACATGCTATTTGTAGGGAAGAAATTAAATGCTACTATTTATAGTAAAAGAAGTATCTATTATAATTGTTGCAAAAGTTACAGAATGCTGTATAGTATAGAAGGCCGGTGAAATATTTGTATCAAGGAAGAAACTATATATGCTACTATTAATAGATTTAAAAAAGTACTTTGTTATAATTGTTGCGAAAGTTATAGATTGCTATCACGTGTTAATGGAAATGTGCCCCAATATAATAAATATAGCAAGTTCGAGAAAGACTAACCAGAATTAATTTGAGAAAATTAAATTAAACATGAAATATATAAAGAACTTGTACTTGATTTATTACATCAAACATAATACACACAAACACCACATGAAAACACACACAAAATCATTTAACCAAAAAGAAAAAAGCAATAAAAATAGACATATAGCCGACACATGATCATAGGCATGAACATTATCTCCTTCATGAGAGAACCTACAGATCAGCTCTCTGGTGGTGTCCCATTCCGGTGGCTTGCTCCGCCCTCCCCTTCATCTCCCGAGCTTTGTACCCCAACTTATCCCTAGCCTGATCCAGTGAGTCAGCCCCTGGTGGGTGCCCACCAGTCGCGTACTTGTAAATCCATGATAACACCGTCACCGCCGCCACTCCAAATCCTCCCGACGTCAAAAACCCAGTGGCCAGAAGAAACACGGTGATGGCAGCCGGGACAAGCACCGGACTGAAGATCACAAGTAGCGGAGTGGCGATTGTCAGTGCGATAACAGTCGCCGCCAGTGTGAGACCGGAGAGAACCAGGAGTGAGCCACCGGCGGTGGCGGCCGTGGCTGCTTTGACTGCTTGGTGAGCCCGCGGAGAGGTGTTGGTGTACTGCTGCTGATGCATTCCTCCTACTCCTCCTCCGACATGGTGTTGCGGATTGTAGGTCTGATAATCTGTCATTTTTGGGTGGTGGATTGTTAAGATTTTTGGTAGGTTGATTGGGTTTGAGGTGGAGGTATGAGAGCTCCGGGGGTTCTATAAAGGGTGGAGAAGATGGGGATGGAGTGGCACGTGTTGAAAGAAGGGTGTCACGTGTTATGGGAACTGCTTGTCATGCAATGCTTGCATGCTGTGAGAACGACACGTGGTGTCTCGTGTCACATTTTAGTAAAATTTTGCTTGTAGGAAGTCATCAAAGGATGAGGGGTGAAAGTTTAAATCTTGTATTCTTCGAGGGCCGTATCCTTTTCTTTTCTACTTTTTGCAACTTTCGAGGGTATGTGGAATTGCTTACAACTTATTTAAAGTATAATATATAAAATATCTGCTGCTAATATTGTAAATTATAGTTTTGTTCTATGTTGTTTATGATCGGTATTTCTAATTTTACTTTTAAAAATTGGGTAGGCTCGATTATGTAGTTTTCAATAGTTGTCTGTATGGTTATATTTGTTAAAAGGGCTTTATAAATAAATCTTTTTTTTTGGGAGCCAACCATCAAAGGAAAATTGTTTGGGTTAAATGGTTGTCCTTTTGGTCATTGTTATGAAAACCAGACCAAACCTGTCCGTTCAACCGGGAATCAGACTAGTCATTGGTTTTTTAGACTCCAAAAACTATTGATATGTCAAACCATAGAAAACCATTGATTATTTGTTCATTGGTTTATTAGACTCCAAAAACCATTGGTATGTCAAACCATAGAAAACCAAAAACCATTGGTTTTCTGTGAACTAGGGTAAACCGGCCTAGTTCAACCACCTATACAACCGGATTATTAAAAATATTTACTTCAAAAAAACAAAGAATAGGGATTCCTGTTATAAGGGACATCAAGCTTTATCTTATGTACCATCAATGTGGAATAAAGTTACTAAACCCCACCATTTTATCAAGCAGCAAGTCTTCTAATTTCTTTAATCATATTGATGTGGGATCAAAATACAAGTGAAGAAGCCATCTCAATCCTATATAATAGGTGCGAAACTTTTTTGGTTTTCATTTATTTGTCTTGTTATAAGTACTATAATTTTTTTTAAACGTGAATTCATTACAATTCCAAATATATATATGATCTGGTATATATATATATATATATATATATATATATATATATATATATATATATATATATATATATATATATAATTCCAAATTTAGTAATTTAGTAAATCAAGTCTTCTAATTTCTTTAGTATATCAAACGCAACCCGCTAAACCTCTACTGTCCGAAAAATGATTTTTAACCTTTTTTTAGCATGAAAAACAACTTGGAAGTTTGAAAACAATGAAAATATAAGAAATGACAAAAATACTCTTGGGTTGCCTCCCGATTAGCCGCCCTTTTTTAATATCGTTGGCTCGACATGGACCCCAACTATTTGTCAATCTTGATACTTTGGATCCATTACTTCCTCCACCTCTTCATTCTTGACTTGAAATCCTTCATAATAAGGTTTCAAACGGTGACCATTTACCTTAAAAATCTTCATGGTTTTCTCACTTGTGATTTCTATTGCACCATGCTCAAAAATATTAGTGACAACAAATGGTCCCACCCAATGGGACCTTAATTTACCAGGAATCAATTTTAAACGCGAATGGTAAAGTAGTACCTTTTGATCTTTGTGAAATACCTTGCGTGTAATCATCTTGTCATGGAATGCTTTGGTCTTTTCCTTATAAAGAACCTCATTCTCATATGCTTCATTGCGGATTTCCTCAAGTTCTTGTATGTCCAGCTCCCTCTTCTTTCCCGATTCACTTAAATCCATGTTGAACTGCTTGATCGCCCAATAGGCCCTATGTTCCAACTCAACGGGTAATCGACACGGCTTTCCAAAAACAATACGGTATGGAGACATTCCAATTGGAGTTTTGTATGCAGTGCGGTATGTCCACAAAGCATCATCAAGGCGTGTACTCGAATCTTTCCTTGTTGTATTCATGGTTTTCTCCAAAATGCCCTTGATTTGTCGATTGCTCACCTCGGCTTGTCCATTTGTTTGTGGGTGGTATGTTGTGGAAACTTTATGAGTGACACAATATTTCTTCAAAACACTCCCGAGCATACGATTGCAAAATGTGTACCATGATCACTGATCAAGGCCTTTGGAACACCAAATCTGGAAAAATGTTAGCCTTCAAGAAATCTATCACAACTTTTGAATCGTTAGTACGGGTAGCCTTTGCTTCCACCCACTTGGATGTTGGATTAGTGTCTAAGTCCATAACTATTTTGGTATGTACTTGACCCGATTATGAGCATGGTCCTTTTGGGTTGCCTTCACCATAACAATATGTAGGATGAATTAAGGAGAGAGAGGTTTAAATATGATTTATTAATATATTATGAGAATAATATATTAAAGGAGAAATCATATTGTTTAATTAATATTAGTCAAGAATTAATTGTTAATTAATTTTGTGGCTAAAAGAGATTAATTAAATTCAGGGGATTGGACTGCAATTATTGGATAATTGAGTTATTGGACTAAGGAATACTAAAGGAATAAGGGGTGAACGAAATTATGATGGAAGCCCATCATATTTTCGTCCATGGCCTTATCCAGAAGGTTCCATGGGCTGCTTAGAGTTTAAGCTGTCCATTAGGGTTTTGGCTGAAACCCTAGCAGCCCACACAAGTATATAAAGGACCCCTTAGGCCCCAAAAACGTGGACAACTGATTCTCTAGGGTTTCCAGCCATTTTGGTGCCTCCCCTCTCTTCTCCTCTTCATCCAAGTTGTATATGGTGTTTGCGACTCCATTAGAGGTGCAGCACTTGAGGCACTAAGCTTTTGAAGCCAATCCAAGCAAGGAATTAATTGTTATTGCTATATAACAATCAAAGGTAATTCTATAAACCCTAATTCAGTTTATAACATGTTATATCTAAGTTTATTAGTCTTGGATTCAAAGCATGTACAATAGAGAAACCTAGATCCAAGCATTAGGGTTTGTATGAGCACATAGGATTGTTCTTATGCCTAAAACCCAACAGTGGTATCAGAGCCTTGATTGGTTTCAGTTGTATGTGATGCTTAACTGCTTTATTTGCTGGAAAATCGATTTTTGGCCTCTGCCCGACCTGACTCGGCGAGTCAGTGGATGAACTCGGCGAGTCTGTCCCTGACTCGGCGAGTCCAATCCCTAACTCGGCGAGTCCAGGGGTCAGACAGAGGGAATTCCAGGTTTTTGCTGCTGTTTTGACTTGGATTTGATACCTAATTCGTTTCTTGAAGTTAAAATCCGATTTTTTATCTTAAATTAGTGATTATCCTTGCCAAAACAATAGATAATTTCAAATCTTTTAAATAATAGTTTCTTTATATGATAAATATGGATTATTTAAATTTTTTTGGTAATTATCTTTTGAATAAAATGAGATTAGGTCAAATATAGATAATCACCAAATTAATTGTTTAATTTGTGTTATTTGTTATTTGATCCCTTATGTTTTGAAAAGTTTCAAAACTTGCCCTCAAGTTTTTGGAGTTTAAAAGTTAATTAAAAGTTTAATTTTGAAATGTTAAATTCTAAAACCCTAGTAATTTGAATAAGTTCAAATCACATCCTTATGGTTTTATTAATTAATTAAAGTGTATAATTAAAAGTGATTTAATAAACCCATAAAGTTTTGGTTCACATTTAATTAAATTAAAAGTATAATTTTTACTAAATTAAACCACCTAGTATTTTAAAAGTGTAAAATACACCCTATACTATATATAACATTAAAAGTCTAATATTATATATGTATGAGTAAACAGTCAGTCTTACCATTAGTAGGCCTCATTCACGAAGCTGGTCTATAAGGGGTGTTTAAGGAAATTGCCTATAAAATGGCGATTGAATGGGTATCCACTCTTACCCACCGCACTCTTGACTAGTGGAGGGTCGTTAGCCGAACGGGTAGGATAGGACAGAAACCTTCCATTATAAGTATAATGAAGTACAAAGTAACTAAATGCTTTTTCAAATTCCCAAATCATAGTTACTTTAGGCAAAATGTGAAATTGTATGCTAACCCATGGAAATACACTTCGTACCCTTGTCAAACGTTAGTGGAGCGTGTGTGGTTAACCGGCACACTAATTTGGGGATGACATTGGTGGCGAAGGGTGGCTCGATGCTTATCATAGATCAATGGAGCGTGTGTGGCTAACCGGCACATTGATTAGGTGATTGTAGCATTGGGTGCACCACGTGATTCGTATGGTTATTCACACCTTATTTGTGATCCTCGGCGTCCCAGTCACAAATAGTAGGGCATAATCGAGATTAAACATGCCATTGAAAAGTTCAATGAATCTCAAAAGATCTAGGAGTTTCAATTCATTTAAAACTTAAACTTCCTTTTCGTTTTTCATGGTGGAAATTGGTAAATCGTCATTTACCTACCTTCAGATATTTTGCAACTAGATTACGACATCCCTTTTCTAGGTTGTAGAATATTGTGTTGGATCCTAGCTTGATGTTTCATTTGGGTGTTACATCAAGAATTCTAATCAACATAACTTGAATTTTATCCCATTTTGTAGATGTCTGAATCTTACAATGGTTTTCCCAAATCCTTTGGAACAAGCTTTCCAAATGAAGATGACGTTCCGAGATACGATCAAGGAAATGAGAGTCATGCTTCACTTCCTCCACCTCCTCCAATTGTTCTCCCTGACCCACAAGTTCAAAGGCTTGAAAAGTTCGAGCTCACTCAAGCCCTTTTGGCAAGTAAACACGAAGATGGGAAACCTGTGTGTACACACGTCTTAGAGATGAAGTCGCACATTGATAGGTTAAGCATGTTGGGTGTCGAGATTTCAAGCGAGTTGGCTGTTGACTGGGTTCTTCAGTCACTTCCTGAATCATATAGTGAGTTCGTTAGAGAGTACTATATGATGGACCACGACGTGACCCTAATTGATCTCACCTATTTGCTTATAGCTGCTGAATCAACAATGATTTGGCGTGCTGTTCAAGCAAATTTGTCTAGTGAATCAAACTCCCAAACTTCAATGGACATTGGCAACATTGGAAGTCCAGAAAGAACTAAGTCTGTGATTGTCCGATGTGCTGTGCCAAAGGAGTCCATTTGCTTTTATTGCCAAGAGAAGGGGAATTGGAGACGAAGCTGCCCTAACTACCTGAGAAATCTAAGAGATGGGATAGTCAAGACGTATGGCTCTGCTTCAGGTAAAATCTATTATCTAACTCTTTTGAGTTCCTATTCTAGATTCTTAATACATGATGTGATAAGATTACATTTTGATGTTTTGTAGGATCGAAGAAAAGAGAGGAAGCTTGAGGGAAGAAGTGAGCTGAATCTAATAATGAAGAAATGGATTTCGATCGCATTACTTGAAGAATGGATTCTTGAGCTACTACTTGGAGTTAGAATAGATTGTTAAGAAATATGTAATAACATTGTTTTTCAATTGAATTGCATTGTAAGGACAAATTTTTTTTTCCGCAATAAAATGAATTTTGATTTTATCTTATTTATCCTTGCGATGGCATGTATGAAAAATTGATGTTTGAATGTTTCTATTATTAGCAATAATGGATTTGATTCTTAATTATGTTATTTGTGGAAATGCCAAAAGTTTACCAAATAGGGAGAGTTTCTCATCGCCCAAGTTTCAAGTGGAAAGGAACTTGGAATCATGCAATGTGTATTGCATGATGAATGAAAAACTTTCACATTTGGGAAACTTAGACTAATTCTTTGGCAAAGTGTCAATTGAAGGACTAGGAGATCGAGTACACTAGGTCGTACGTTGATCAAGTCTACCACAAGAGTGACAAAGATATTCGTCATGATTTACTAAAGTTTAGTAAATATGGTTATACTTATAAGATTGAGTATAATTCTGAGTTAACTGAAATAGTTTCAATCAATAGCAGAACGAATAACAAGAATCAAGAAGGCAGAAAGATAAAAATTTTTCCATTCTAAGAAGAAGGTAGAGTACCTTTTATTGTGTTGTATGATGAAGTCTTAATGATTAAGAACCATATCTTAATTGATCCTCTAAGTGAGTCTTAGTGCATTTGCATGTCTAAGAAGAGGAATCAAGAATTGTAAAAATGGTTAAATCATAAGAGTCAATCATACTTCGTTCTAATATCAAGTCTTGGAGTCATACTCCAAGATTGTGACATTGAGTGAAAAGTCTTAAGTAGGTTTATAACACTCATCAAATGTGGAACTTGGAAAAGTTTTCTTATTCTTTCACATTTGAAATTGGTAAGTTGTGCTGTCTTGGATAAGACAAAAACCAACTAGGACCAATTATGTGAAGTGTTTTTGTCTTGATAAGAACTACACTAACTCTTGAATATTTGCTTTGTCAAGAAATGTTTCTTGACAAGAGAATCTTATATGTCAAAGAGTCAGTGGGAGTCTTAATGGTCTTGAAAGGTTTCAAGAACAAATCAAGAATAAACCTTATCGATCATCACTAGCACACGACTTGAGGTTTACAACCTATCGTGCTAACATTATATTGTTTCTATGCCATTCCAATTGAGTTAATTGTGTATGTGAGTTCTATGAGTTCTCATTTGAATGCATACTAGAGCCTTAGTCGATGGAAAGTACATTGATATGTAAGGACAAATTACTAAACTACTTGGAAGACATGGTGGGCACTCGTGTTACCATAAGGCAAGAAATCAAGATTAAAAAAAGTTCAGTCCATATGAGCTTGGATTTGTCACAAACTTTGGTTTTGGCAAATTCACATGGATAGGAACTCATACACCATAAAATCTAAGTGTCATAAGATTCCCTCCTTCATGAAAATGACTGTGAGGAAATACTTCCACTTAGAGAGGTTTTAAGAAGATAGCGATTGTGAAAATTGTATTCTCACATTCGATTATGGTTACGGCATCCCTTTCCATAGTTCGAATTGTGAGATCTAGCAATTAGTTTGAACATTTGGAACTTAGTAACATAAGTTCTAGATTGTTTAAACACACATATGAGCTATCTAAGGCAAAGGTGTATAAGTTTAAGAAGCTTAGGTAAAAGCTTATCGAAGCATCTGGTATTAGAAATATGAATTTCAGAAATTCAATAGGCATTGTTTTCTGGAAGTTCATTTGTTTTCTGAATACATGTCAAGGCTAGTGGGAGCATAAGTGTTGTGCTTATATGATAATCATCATGATAGTGGGAGCATAAGTGTTATGATTGTATGATTATTATGGCGAGTATTGCAAGTTAGCAATATTAATTATAGAAAAACAAAGATTCAAATTTGCAAAGTTGCATGGGTTGAAAAGTTGTTTTGCTATAATTAAGGGAAAGAATGTTATACTTCGTTTCAAAATCTAAAGCTTAGAATGAGAAATTTTAATATTTTCAGTCAAAGGATACATTGTGTGTTCTTAAAATTCGATTATGATTACGGCATCCCTCTTCATAGTTCGAATTGTGAGAACATGACACATAAAATATTATGGCAAAAGATTGGTAAAGTATCATATCTTTATGTAAGACATTATGCATCGTGTCCCATACGCTTCGGGTATAGGATCGATTGCAAATGCTATAATATTTTACCATTCTAAAATTTTTCCAAATAAGAGGGAAAAAGGATTAGAATTGGTTTTGACTAAAATAATTAAACAACTATCAAAGAACGATCCAAAGCTCGCTGAGGATTGGTTGCTTGTGAGTAGTTGGGAGTATGGTATTGGATGGACCATATCGACATTATTATGAATAGATAAGATTCTATTAAGGATGAGTTGTCATATGGCAAATGTGGAAATGTTTCCATATTGAGAGTTGGAGATTGAAAGTCTATGCCTAGATAGAAACTTTATGCATGAAGGATGTTCAAAGGAATGTACTTTGAATGTAAGACTTCACGTCTATGGAATTGTCTTGTAACGATTTCTAAGAAAGTACTTTGTAATTTCATTAGCCAAGTCTTTGTGACTTTTGTGCTATGACTTTACGAAAGGATCGTTGCGAAAAATGTTAGAATCTAGCATATTCTAGTAGTGGCAAGAACCTTGTGTTCTTACACTAACAATGGGGATTAAGGAATTGTGAAATGAGCATCATTGAAAAGGTTTTTCAATTGATCTATTTCACAAAGCATGGACCATAGGAAACAAAGTGTGCATGCTTAGAGCATGGGACAATTGTTGTTGTAATTCAAGTAATAAGTTGATTTTTTGAAACAGTAAACGATAATAATGAGTAATCAATATGGTGGTTAAATAGAAGTGTTCTATTTACTCTCACAAGTTTGAGGCCATATAGGATTAAGTATTATTGTTATGTTTCAATTTGCATGTTTTGACTTCCAGAATAACTAGGTTATTCAAACATCCACAGTCGATCATATGTTGGAAGTAAGTATGAAGGAAGACTGTCATGAAGAGTCTGTAGATTGTCTGAAAGGTTTAGGCATAGCACAAGTTTGCTGCAGAGTTCATGAGTGCTTTGATAAGATTAGAGTATTGGACTAAACCCACGCTCACTTGGATCACTTCATGGTTTTATCACGAGTGATTAGTGAGACGATAATATTGTATATTCTTGAAACCGAGACGTGTGAGTTGTTATTTGTTGGTCGGTTACACATTGATAATAAGTAAACGTACCAGTAACTTGGTGTTATAAAACTTATTGTTGTGTGTAATTCGATTAATAAATACAAGCGAGCATATGAGTCGAAGTTTATCCATTCCTTTTACCCAAAGTAGGATAAAAGCGATATCTGTGGGCCTCTCGATGATTTAGTGATGACACCTAAGCGCTTGGCCAAGCCGGGACTAAGTTGATGTGTTCAATTGTAGTCTGTTATCAGTCGTCATAAATCGGAAGTCGGGAAACAGTATAGAGAGAATGATTGAAACTCATGTCTTTTGTCTATACGATATCTTAAGAATGGAGGAATATATAATCCCTTATCTAAAGGACACTCGATTTGATAAGATCAGAGTTGACAGCGGCTTTTGAAAACTACGATTGCTGATCAGGTTCTGAAGTCATACGGAAAATAGTTATTAGACTTATCCAAGTGGGAGACTGTTGGATTAGTGTCTAAGTCCATAACTATTTTGGTATGTACTTGACCCGATTATGAGCATGGTCCTTTTGGGTTGCCTTCACCATAGCAATATGTAGGATGAATTAAGGAGAGAGAGGTTTAAATATGATTTATTAATATATTATGAGAATAATATATTAAAGGAGAAATCATATTGTTTAATTAATATTAGTCAAGAATTAATTGTTAATTAATTTTGTGGCTAAAAGAGATTAATTAAATTCAGGGGACTGGACTGCAATTATTGGATAATTGAGTTATTGGACTAAGGAATACTAAAGGAATAAGGGGTGAACGAAATTATGATGGAAGCCCATCATATTTTCGTCCATGGCCTTATCCATAAGGTTCCATGGGCTGCTTAGAGTTTAAGCTGTCCATTAGGGTTTTGACTGAAACCTTAGCAGCCCACACAAGTATATAAAGGACCCCTTAGGCCCCAAAAACGTGGACAACTGATTCTCTAGGGTTTCCAGCCGTTTTGGTGCCTCCCCTCTCTTCTCCTCTTCATCCAAGTTGTATATGGTGTTTGTGACTCCATTAGAGGTGCAACACTTGAGGCATTAAGCTTTTGAAGCCAATCCAAGCAAGGAATTAATTGTTATTGCTATATAACAATCAAAGGTAATTCTATAAACCCTAATTCAGTTTATAACATGTTATATCTAAGTTTATTAGTCTTGGATTCAAAGCATGTACAATAGAGAAACCTAGATCCAAGCATTAGGGTTTGTATGAGCACATAGGATTGTTCTTATGCCTAAAACCCAACATTGGAAACATAGTCCACAACCAAAAGAATATAAATAAAACCCGAAGAGGATGGAAAAGGTCCCATGAAATCAATGCCCCAAACATCTAAATTTTCACAAACTAAGATAGGATTTAGGGGCATTTGATTCTTTGAGCTTAAAGAGCCCATCCGTTGACATTTATCACAGCTTGAACAAAAGACATAAGAGTCATGGAAAATACTTGGCCAGTAAAATCCACTCTCTAAAACTTTTTTTGCAGTCCTTTGAGGACCAAAATGTCCTCCACAAGCATAAGAGTGACAAAACGTTAAGATAGATGGTACCTCATATTGATCCACACATCGTCTAATCATTTGGTCAACACAATATTTCCACAAATATGGCTCATCCCAAACATAACTCTTGGCTTCTTTCTTGATCTTGTCTTTTTGCCATCGAGTCAAATCTGGTGGAAATTGATTTGTGACAATGTAGTTCACAATATCGGCATACCACGGGGCAACTTTTGCTAAAAATAGGTTCTCATCGGGAAATGCATCATGAATGGGAGTTGAGTTATCGGGAGAAACAATCCTGCTAAGATGATCAGCTACAAGGTTTGACTTTCCGCTCTTGTCTTTGATTTCAATGTCAAACTCTTGCAAGAATAATACCCATCGAACGAGTCTAGGCTTCGAATCCTTCTTTGCAAGTAGATACCTAATAACTGCATGATCAGAATAAACAATGACTTTAGAACCTAGCAGGTATTGACGAAATTTGTCTAAAGAAAAGACAATAGATATCAATTTTTTTTCATTTGTTGAGTAGTTAGCTTGTGCACTATCAAGTGTTTTTGAGGCATAGTAAATGATATTAGGAACACGATCTTTTCTTTGCCCTAACACTGCACCAACTGCATGATTGCTGACATCACACATGATTTCAAAAGGCAAACTCCAATCCGGTGATTGAAGTATTAGTGCTGTTAACAACAACTCTTTCAACTGATCAAAAGCTTGCTTGCACTCTTTGGAAAATTCGAATTCTGCATCTTTTTGTAGGAGCTCACACATGGGATGAGATATCTTGGAAAAATCTTTGATAAACCTTCTATAAAATCTTGCATGACCAAGAAATGAGTGTACCTCACGAACACAAGTGGGATAAGGTAAAGATTTTATGACATCTATTTTTGCTTTGTCCACTTCTAGACCCTTAGAAGACACAATATGACCTAGTATGAGACCTTTGTCAACCATAAAGTGACACTTTTCATAATTCAAAACAAGATTGGTCTCAACACATCTTTGCAAAATCTTTTTCAAATTACCCAAACACTCATGAAAAGAATTACCATAAACTGTGAAGTCGTCCATAAAAACTTCAATGATTTCCTCAACATATTCCGAAAAAAATACTTACCATGCACCTTTGAAAAGTGGCTGGAGCATTGCAAAGTCCAAAAGGCATTCGCCTATATGCAAATGTTCCGAAGGGACATGTGAAAGTAGTTTTTTCTTGGTCCTCGGGTGCAACGGGTATTTGATGGAAACCGGAATACCCATCCAAGCAACAATAATGTGTTTTTCCCGCTAGCCTTTCAAACATTTGATCAATGAAGGGAAGTGGGAAATGGTCTTTCCGTGTTGAGGAATTAAGTCTTCTATAATCAATGCAAACTCTCCACCCGTTTTGCACACGGGTGGGGACTAACTCACCTTGGTCATTCTTTGTAACGGTAATACGTGTCTTCTTGGGAACAACTTGGACCGAACTTACCCACTTGCTATCTGATATAAGGTAGATCATCCCTGCATTCAACAACTTCAAAATTTCTTTCTTCACTACCTCCATCATTGGAGGATTCAAACGCCTTTGAGCTTCTCGGGAAGGCTTGTAGTCTTCTTCCATAAGGATTTTGTGCATGCAAAGTGAAGGACTTAGCCCTTTGATGTCGGCTATAGTCCACCCAATAGCTTCCTTATACTCTTTCAAAGTGGTGACAAGCTCTTCCTCTTCTTTTGTTGACAACTTGGTGGAGATGATCACTGGCAAAGTTTCTTTGTCTCCAAGATATGCGTACTTGAGATGCTCGGGTAAAGTTTTGAGCTCCAATTCTGGTGCTTGCACAATAGAAGGAACAAGTTTCTCATTAGACATTGGTATTTTCAGCTTTGGAACATCAAACCTCATTTTCTTATTCTCATCCATGCAAGACACAACCTCCATAATCTCTTTATCAATTGTAAATTGATTGGCAAGTTTTTCCACTCTTTCCTTTTGAAGATTCCTGTCTAAAATGAGAGCTAACACATCAAGATTAGACAAATCAAAACACTCCTCTGTCAATGGTTCAATGATATCCAAAAAATTCAAAGATGAAATATCAATTGGATATCTCATAGCATCATAAATATTGAAATTTATCACCTCCCCATCAAATTCCATGGACAATGTATCATCATAAACATCAATTTTCGTCACGACTGTTATTAAAAAGGGTCTTCCTAGGAGAATTGAGCTCAAATTTGGTGAGTCATCATCATCCATGTCAAGGACATAAAAATATGCTGGAAACACTAATTCATTCACTTGGACTAACACATCTTCTAGCACACCTTTGGGACGTACTAAAGATCTATCATCCAATTGAATGATTACCCCGGTCTTCTTCAATGTGCCAATATTTAAAGTTTTAAAAATGGAATATGGAAAAACATTGATAGAAGCTCCAAGGTCTAGCATAGCCTGTGGAACATGAAGATTACCTAATTTGCAAGGAACCGTGAAAACACCCGGATCCTTACATTTTTGAGGTAGTCTTTTTTGTAACACTGCAGACACATTTTCTCCTACTTTAACAGTTTCATTCCCTTTCAACTTTTTCTTAGATGTACATAATTCCTTAAGGAATTTAGCATACTTAGGGACTTGTTTGATGGCATCAATAAGAGGAATATTTACCTCAACCTTCCTGAACATCTCCATGATTTCATTGTCTTCCTTCTCTTGCTTTGACGTGCTTAACCTTGAAGGAAATGGGGGAGGAGTGACTTTTGCTTCAATAGGAACTTGCTTTGAAGGTGTTTTTAACTTCTCTTCTTTTTTCTCTAGCTCCATCTCTTCTTCTTCTTCAATCATTTTTGGACCTTCATATTCTTTGCCATTCCTCAAAGTGATGGCACATACACTATGTTTTGGATTCTTCTCGGTTTGCGCGGGTAGTTTGCCTTGTGAATCCAATTTACTCACAGAAGTGGCGAGTTGAGTCATTTGTTGCTCCAAAGTCTTGATGCTCGCCTTGGTATCATTTTGAAATGTTTGAGTACTTGTGGCTAAACTCTTAACAATGTCTTCCAAAGACATTCCCGATCCGCTTGAACTACTTCCTTGATGCATGTTTTGAGGTTGGAATTGAGATTGATGAGGGGGTTGAGTTGGCTGGAAATGTGGTTGATAACTTTGTTGGTGATGCATTTGATTTTGAAATGGGGGTCTTGGTTGATAAGGTGGTGGTCTTGGCTGAAAATTGGCATTAGGTTGATCCCAATTTGGATTGATTCTTGGCTGGAAGTTTCCTTGTTGTTGACTTGAAAATCCCATAGCTTGAACTGGCTCTACATCTTCTTGTAACATTGGGCACATATCAGTGGGATGTCCAACTTGTGTACAAATACCACAAGGTCTAACTGTTGGTGGTTGCACGCCTTTGTCCTTTGCAAGCATCATCACTACTTTAGTCAACTCAGAAAGTTGACTTTTAATTTTTGGGGTAGAAATTTCTTTCACTCCTCTTGGTGCATCACTGTACCATTCTTCTTCTTGGACTGTATGTTTGTACTCTTCTGCCATGTTCTTGATAAGAACTCTGATTTCTGTTGGAGTCTTATCAGTTATAGATCCACCACTTGATGCGTTAAGTAATCTCCTATCCCAAGATGACATTCCTTCACAAAAATACTGCAACAAATGATATTCTGTAATCCCATGTTTTGGACATCTTGAACACAATTTCTTGAACCGCTCCCAATAAGTATGCAAGACTTCTCTCTTTTGTTGCTTGATACCAATTATCTCTCTGCGTAAAGCTGAAGCTCTCATTTCTGGAAAATATTTATCCAGAAACATCCTGGCAAGTTCATTCCATGTTGTGACTGACCCCAGTGGTAAGTCATATAACTAGGGGTGAGCAAAAACCGCACCGCAACTAAAATTAACCGCAAAAATTGCAACCGCAATAAAAACCAATGGTGAGGTTTTCTGTTTTTCAAAAACCGCAAATTTGCGGTGCGGTGCGGTTATTAGTTTCCAAAAACTGCAAAAAACCGCACCGCACCGCATATATTATATACAATTATTTATCAATTATTAGTTTATTAAATATTACAAATAAGACAAGTTTCATGAATGAAAGACGGATAAAATACAAAAAGACAAAAGTGTTGGTTTTTTCTTATGTTTAAATTTGAAAAAAGGATGAAATTAGACAATTTTAAGATATTTATTGTTAATTACTATTGATTTGATGTTTTTAAGATATTAGATGTTTGAGGTTTAAGTTAAATAGTTAATTGTCTTATACCTTATGATTTTTATTATTATTACAAGTAATATGTTTGAACTCTTAAAACTATTTGAACTCTAAACTGTGATTAAAAACCACACAAAATAAGCGCACCAAATCCATGCGGTTAATAACCGCAGCACAAAAAAAACAAAACCGCACCGCAAAAATAACCGCCTGACCGCACCGCAAAAATAACCGCACCATGCGGTTTTGAAAATGGATTAACCGCATTTGCGGTTAGTGGTGAGGTTTTGGCTAATAACCGCACCGAACCGCACCGCGCTCACCCCTACATGTAACCACTCCTTGGCTGAATCTTGTAAAGCAAAGGGGAATGCCCTTAACTTGATTTGATCTTCTGTAACTTCATGTGGTTTCATACCCACACAGACAACATGAAATTCCTTAAGGAATTTATGTGGGTCTTCATTCTCAAGACCACAGAATGAGGGTAACAAATGGATGAGTCCAGACTTTAGTTCAAAGTTGATTGCTGCAGGGTAATTTATGCACAAAGGTTGTTGGGTGACATCTTGAGTGGCCCATTGTCTAAAGGTTTGTTCAGGTGGTCGACGTGGAGGATTTTGGCCATGGTTGTCTCCCATGGTAGGAGTAGGGATAAAGGTTTCAGATTCGGGTAAAGGTGAAGATGATAAGGTGGTACTTTTGGATGTTGGTGAAGATGGGGTTAATGGATTTGATGAAGAAACTTCAGATTGTTGTTTCTTTAAAAGTTTGGCTTGCTTCCTTCTTTGTTTAGCAGATTTCTCTATCTCCGAATCAACTGGTAAAGGTGTACCTGTGCGAAAAATCTTGGCATAAACAATTAGTACTACCGTATCCCCGGAAACGGCGCCAATTTGTTTGGCTGTCAAACCAACAAATAATGGGATAAAATAATGTTAATAAAGCTCAAATCACTGCTATTTCTTATACTAAAGATAGTATTGAGTAAGCAGGGTCGGTCCACAGGAATACATGACTTCTTATCTTGCCATATTTTCACACATAATACAAATAATATTAAAATGGGGGATTGTGTTTGAACTAGATTTAAACTTCATAAATAAATAAGATTGTTAACAAAATTTAGTAGAAGAAATACATTGCCGATTCTGATTCTTATACATGTATTATGTTGAAAGATGCAAAATGAATATGATTATGTTCTATCTAGGTTGGTAATTTAGATACTAATTGTTGGAATAGTGTCTAAGGCTACAACTATATTAGGCAAGTATTTGACCCGGTTGTGCATGGTCCTTTTGGGTTGCCTTCACCATAACAACTTGACAGGATGATTTATAATGAGAGAAGAAATATTATTAATATATTATGAGAATAATATAAGGAAAAATAATATTATTATTTGATTAATATAAGTCATAAATTAATTAGGAATTAATTTGGTGACTTAAAGAGATTAATTGAATAAAGGGGCATAAACTGTCAATCGAATGATAGTTGTATTTTGGGCTATAATCCCTTAAGGATAAAGGGGGACAGTTTTGAGGGCTTTGGATAGACCTTAAAATCGTCCAAGGCTTATCATTAGGGTATTGGATTGCTTAGGGCCTAAGTTACCCAATTAGGGTTTTAAGGGTGAAACCCTAGGAGCCTTACAAGTATAAATAGACCCAAGGGGTTGATGAAATCGACACTCTTGCCTTTGGAAGAACCCTGGCCGATTTCTAGCTCCTCTCTCCTCTCTCCATAATCATCCTCTTGCTAGTTGGTGTTTGTAAGCCATTAGAGGAGTGACAATTATGACTCTAAAGCTCTAAGGACAAGAAGATTCAAGCAAGTGATTCAAGGTAATCTTTCAAATCTGATTTCTTATGTTATTATACTCTAATAGTCATTAGAAGTCTTGGATTCAATGCATGTTCAATTAGAGAAACCTAGATCCAAGCATTAGGGTTTGTATGTGCACATAGGAATGTTCATATGGCCAAAACCCATCAGTGGTATCAGAGCCTAGATTGGTTTCTATTGAATTGATGCTTTGGTTGCTTGTTTGTTGCTTGCAAAATTCAAATTTTATGATTCTGCCTGATGAACTTGGCGAGTCCCATAGTGGACTCGGCGAGTAGGCTCAACTCGGCGAGTCCATTGTGGTACTCGGTGAGTTCGAGCGTCAGAAAGAGCTAATTTCGGGATTTCTTGCTGTTTATCTTTTGGATACTTACCATAATCTTAATAGGTCAATATAAATCCGATTTTATGATATATTTGAGTATATTCTTGACCTAATTGAAGATATTTATCAATTAATTAAATATTAATTTCCTTATATGATAATTAATTAATAATTTTAATAAAATTGGTAAATTGTTTTGCAAAAATAATTAAATAAATCAAATATGGATAATTATGTGATTAAATGTTAATTTAGATTATTTGTTATTTGATCCCCTATGTTTTGAAAAGTTTAAAAATTGCCCTCAAGTTTTGAAATTTATGTTTTGTGATTAAAAGGTTAATTTAGACAATTTAAATTTCAAACCCTAGAATTTTACAAGTTTAAAATTCAACCCTATACTAATATAATATTACAAGATTAATATATATATATATATATATATATATATATATATATATATATATATATGTATGATTAAAAAAATGCTAGTCTTACCGTTAGTAGACCTCATTCACGAAGCCGGTCTATAAGGTGGGTATAAGGTTGCTGCCTATAAAATGACGCTTAGTGGGTGTACACTCACACCCACCGCTTGCTTGATCGGTGGAGGGTCGTTAGCCGAACGGGTAGGATAGGGGAACCTCATCTCCTCATTACAAGTATAATATGAAATACAAGTAACTACATGTTTTTTAAAAAATTCCCAATCATAGTTACTTTAGGAAAAGTGAATTGATGCAATCCCATGAAATTACACTTTGCACCCTTGCTAAGAAGTTAGTGGAGCGTGTGTGGTTCACCGACACACTAATTGGTTCTAAGCAAAGGTGGAAAAGGGTGATTCATTGTTTATCATAGTTCGATGGAGCGTGTGTGGTTTACCGGCACATCGAATAGGTGATTGTTACAATGAAGGCACCGTGTGAATTTGCATGGTAATTCACACCCACTTTGTGATCCTCGGTATCCCAGTCACAAACGAGAGGGGCATATCGAGATTTAAACATGCCATTGAAAGGTTTCAATGAATCTCATCAAAACCTAGAAATTCTCAATATATTTAGAACTTAAAGTTATGTTTTCATGGTGGAGAATTAGTGAATCGTCATTCACTTACCTTCAAATTGTTTGCATGTTAGATTACGGCATCCCTTTTCTAATATGTAAATATTGTTGTTGGATCCTAGCCCTAATTTTTCTTATTGGGTGATAATTAGGGATTCAAATTCTAATCTATCTTTGTCCTTTCTATTTGTAGATGTCGAACGCGAACAACGTTGCTGCTAGCTCGTTCACATTGATGAGCCTTTGCCAAAAGGTGACTTTCGATGGGACGAACTTTAGCGAATGGATAAGATACATTCGCACGATTGCTCACTACGAGGACAAGGAGTATGTCCTCGATGAGAAGCTCGAGAAGATCAACCCTGAAATCGCTACTCCGGCTGAAATGACTGCTTTTGAGACTTGTGAACGTGATGCAACGAAGGTTCATTGCATCATGATAGCCACAATGAACGCCGAATTCCAGAAGTCCTACGAGGACATGTATCCGTACGAAATGCACCAAGACTTGTTGGAGAGATACCATTAAAACGCGAGGCAGGAATGTTACGAGATCTTCACTAACATGATCTCCGCTAAAATGGGTCATGGAGAATCTCTAACCGTGCACCTGCAAAAGATGCAAAGGTATGTCGATCGTCTTCGCAAGTTGAATGTTGACTTTGGGGAAGACTTGGCTATCGACATGGTGCTTCACTCCTTGCCTCAGTGTTACAATCAATTTAGAATGACCTACCACATGAACAAGGAAGAGGTCACCCTAAGTAAGCTCCAAGGTCTCCTTAGGGTTGCTGAGAGCAACCTCAAGGACAAGTCTGTTGCACCCACTCCCAATCCACCCGCTGCCTCCTGTTTTGGGCATTGGGCAAGGAAGAGGCAAGAAGAGGAAGGCTCCGTCTAAGAGCCACCACAAGGGAAAGTACCGAGATGGTTCCTCTTCTAGTGGGACCAAAGTTGATCCCGCTAAGCCTAACCCAAACCCAAAGGAGGCAGAGTGCCACCACTGCCATAAAATAGGGCATTGGAAGAGAAGTTGCCCAGACTACCTGCAAGCCATCAGGGAAGGAAAGATCAAGCCGTCTTTCGCAGGTATATACACAATTAAATCTAATGATTCATCTCATGCTATTTCTTGGGTACTAGATACCGGGTGTGGTTACCACATTTGTTCTGAATTGCAGGGACTAAAAAGAAATAGGGATGTGGAGCATGGAAGAATAAATCTAATCATGGGGAACAGAAGATCGTCGTCTGTGACCAAGATTGGAGTGTATTCTCTAGTGCTTAGGAATGGTTTATGTTTAGATTTGAACAATTGTTGCTATTCGCCAGAAATGGCAAGAAACATCATTTCATTTCATGGTTTGTTTAGACAAGGATTTAGATTTTCTTTTAATAATGAGAATGGTTCTATTTGTGCTTATCTGAATGGTGTCTTATATTTTGAAGCAATACCATGTAATGGAATTTATGAAACTGTTATGATTGTAGATAACCTAGGAAATGATGTTTTATGCATGGATTCTTCCAATGGTATGGATAAATCATCCTTGTGGCATTGTCGTCTTGGACATGTCAACAAGAAGCGCATAGCCCAAATCCAAAAGGATGGAGTGTTGGATTCATTCGACCTTAGAGAAGATGACACATGCGAGTCTTGTTTACTTGGAAAGATGACCAAGTCATGTTGGATTAGTGTCTAAGTCCATAACTATTTTGGTATGTACTTGACCCGATGGTGCATGGTCCTTTTGGGTTGCCTTCACCAAAGCAACTTGATAGGATGAATTATGGCGAGAAAGGATTAAATATGATTTATTAATATATTATGGGAATAATATATTAAAGGAGAAATCATATTGTTTAATTAATATTATTCAAGAATTAATTAGTAATTAGTTTTGTGACTAAAAGAGATTAATTAAACTTAAGGGACTGGAATTCTAATTATAAGATAATTGCAATTTGGGCCATGGATTGCCTTGAATCAAGAGGTGGACGAATTCTATGGGGAAACCCATAAGGAAATCGTCCATGGGCTTGATTAAAGGAGTCTATGGGTTGCTTAGGGCTTAAGCAACCAAATTAGGGTTTCCTTGTTAGATAACCCTAATTGCCTCACTATATATAGATCCCTTAAGGACCAAAAACATGGACAAGGTTCTTGCTAGGGTTTTCACACGGTTTTGGCAGCCTCCATCCTCTCTCCTCTTCATCCTCTTGCTTATGGTGTTTGTGAACCATTAGAGGAGTGACACTTGTGACTCTAAGCCTTCCAAAGTCAATTCAAGGAGGAATTGGGATTGTTATTGCTACATAACAATCAAGGTAACATTATAAACCTATTCTAATATCTAATATGATTACTTGTATGCTAGAATTAGGGTTTATAGTCTTGGATTCAAAGCATGTACAATAGAGAAACCTAGATCCAAGCATTAGGGTTTGTATGAGCACATAGGATGTCTTATGACCAAAACCCATCAGTGGTATCAGAGCCTAGCTTGGTTTCAATTGTATTGATGCATTGTATAACTGGAAAATTCAGTTTTTTGGATTCTGGAGGCTGGAATCGCCGAGTCCATGGTTGAACTCGGCGAGTCCATGTAGACTCGACGAGTCCAAGCCTGACTCGATGAGTCAACTCGTTAGATGGAGGGTATTTCGCGATTTCTTGCTGTTTTTGCTTATGGATAGTTACCTTATCATATTAGATCAATATAAATCCGATTTTTTGATATATATGACTATATTTTTGATCTAATTGAAGATATTTATCAATTAATAAGATAATTGATTAATTATTTTGAGTAAATTGATAAATTGTTTTGCTAGAAATCATTAAATAAATCAAATATGGATAATTATGTGATTAAATGTTAATTTTAATTATTTGTTATTTGATCCTTGTTGTTATGAAATGTTTCATATTTTCCCCTTTAGGTTTTATAGTTTAAATTTGAACACAAAAGTTTTATTGTTTTGAAATTTAAATAGTTAAAACCCTAATGTTTTGAAAAAGGTTTCAAAACTTGCCCTCAAGTTTTAGAATTTAAATTTTGACTGAATGGTTTAATTTTGATGTATATTTAAATTCTAAACCCTAATGTGTTGAAATGTTTCAAAACTTGCCCTCAAGTTTTGGAATTTAAAAGTTGATTAAAAGTTTAATTAGGAATGTTAAATTCTAAAACTCTAGTATAGTTTTGAAAAAGTTCAAATCACACCCTTATGGTTTTATTAATTAATTAAGGTGTATAATTAAAAGAGGTTTAGTAAATCCATAAAGTTTTTGGTTTAAAATTTAATTGAACTAAAAGTATAATTGTTAAATTTGACCACCTAGTATTTTAAAAGTGTAAAATATACCATATACTATATATATAACATTAAAAGTCTAACATTATATATATATATATATATATATATATATATATATATATATATGTATGAGTAAAAGTTAGTATTACTGTTAGTAGGACTCATTCACGAAGCTGGTATATAAGGGGTGTTTAAGGAAATTGCCTATAAAATGGCGATTGAATGGGTATCCACTCTTACCCACGTCACTCTTGACTAGTGGAGGGTCGTTAGCCGAACGAGTAGGATAGGACGAAACCTTCCATTATAAGTATAATGAAGTATAAAAGTAACTAAATGTTTTCAATAAAATTCCCAATCTTAGTTACTTAGGCAAAAGTGAATTGATGCAATTCCATGAAATTACACTTTGTGCCCTTGCAAAGACGTTAGTGGAGCGTGTGTGGTTTACCGGCACACTAAATGGTTCTAAGCAAAGGTAGCAAAGGGTGACTCAATGTTTGTCATAGTTCGGTGGAGCGTGTGTGGTTTACCGGCACATCGAATAGGTGACTGTAACATGTGAGGGCACCATGTAGTTTGCATGGTTATTCACACCCGCTTTGTGATCCTCGACATCCCAGTCACAAACAAGAGGGGCATATCGAGATTTAAACATGCCATTGAAAGTTCAATGAATCTCAAAGGATCTAGGAGTTTTCATAGATTTAAAACTTAAATTTCTTTTTTGTTTTTCGTGGTGGAAATTAGTGAATCGTCATTCACTTACCTTCAAATATTCTGCAATTAGGGTTACAACATCCCTCTCCCGAGTTGTAGAATATTGTGTTGGGTCCTAGCCTTAGTATCTCATTTGGGTGATTTACTAAGGACTCAATCTATCAACTAACTTGAATTTCGTTTTCTCCCGCTTTGTAGATGTCAAAGTTCGACAACTATGGTCTTCCCGAATCCCGTGGAACAAGCATTCCACATGAAGATGATATTCCACGACTCGATCGAGGAACAAGAAATCATGCTTCACTTCCTCCTCCTCCTCCAATTATTCTCCCTAACCCACAAGTTCAAAGGCTTGAAAAGTTCAAGATCACTCAAGCCCTTTTGGCAAGTAAACATAAAGAAGGAAAGTCAGTGTGTGCACACGTCCTAGGGATGAAGTCACACATTGATAGGTTAAGAATGTAAGGATTCGTTGTTTGTGAGGAAATGGCTGTTGATTGGGTTCTTCAGTCACTTCCTAACTCATATAGTGAGTTCGTAAGAGAGTACTATCTGCCTTCAAGACCTCTATGGATATAGACAATGGCAACGAAAGACATGCTATGATCGAAAGGTTTGATCATAAGAGAAAGGCAATGTCTGAAGTAGTTCCATGTCATGTTCCAAAAGAGTCAATTTGCTTTTATTGCCAAGAGAAAGGGCATTAGAGACGAAGCTGCCCCACTTACCTAAGAGATCTAAGAGATGGGAGAGTCGAAACGTATGGCTCTAATATAGGTAAAATCCATTAACTAACTCTTTTAAGCTTCTATTCTAGATTCTTAATACATAATGTGATAAGATTACAATTGATGTTTTGTAGGATCGAAGAAAAGAAAGGAAGCTTAAGGGAAGAAGTGAGCAGAATCTAACCGTGAAGGAATGGATTTCGATCGCATTTCTCGAAGATTAGATTTTTGAGCTACTACTTAGAGTTAGAATTAGATTGCTAAGAAAGATGTATTAGCATAGTTTTTCAATGAATTGTATTGTAAGGACAAATTTTTCCACAATATGAAAAATTGATGTTTGAATGTTTCTATTATTAGCAATAATGGATTTGGTTCTTATTTATGGAAAGTCGAGAATTTACCAAATAGGGAGAGTTTCTCATCGCCCAAGTTTCAATTGGACAGAAATTTGGAATCATGCAACTTGGTTGCACGATGAATGAGAAATTTCATATTTGGAAATTAGACTAATTCGTTGACAAGGTGTCAAGTGAAGGACTAGGAGATCGAATACACAAAGTTGCATGTTGATCAAGTCCACCATAAGAGTAAAAATGATATTCGTCATGATTCACTAAAGGTTTAGTAAATATGATTATACTTACAAGATTAAGTGTAATTCTGAATTGATTGAAAAGGTTTAAATCAATAGCAGAACGAATAAGAAGAATCAAGTAGGCAGAAAGATAAAAGTTTCTCCATTCTAAGAAGAAAGGAGAGTAGCTTTTATGCTTTATGATAGGTCTTAATGATTAAGAACCATATCTCAATTGATCCTCTAAGTGAGTCTTAGTACAATTGTATTTCTAAGAAGAGGAATCAAGGATTGAAGAAATGGTTAAATCAAGAAGTCAATCAGACTTTGTTCCAATAACAAGTCTTAAAGTTAAGATTGTGACATTGAGTGAAAAGTATTAAGAAGGTTTGTAACATTCATCAAATGTGGAAAGTTGTGTTGTCTTGGATAAGACAAAGACCAACTAGGACCAATTTATGAAGAGTTTTGATAAAAGCTACACTAACTCTTGAATATTTGTTTGTCAAGAAATGTTTTGACAAAAGAATCTTATATGTCAAAGAGTCAGTGGGAGCCTTAATGGTCTTGAAAGGTTTCAAGAACAAATCAAATAAACCTTAATGATCATCACTAGCACACGAGTTGAGGTTTACAACCTATCGTGTTGACAATATTTTGATTCTGTGTTGTTCCAATTAAGTTAATTATGCATGTGAGTTCTGTGAGTTCTCATTTTGAACGCATAAAAGGCAAAGCACCTTAATCAATGAAAGGTACATTGATAGGAAAGGGTGAGCTACTTAACTACTTGGAAGACATGGTGGGAAGCTGTGCTAACATAAAGGCAAGAAATCAAGATTAAGAAAGTTCGGTCCATATGAGTTTGAATTTGTCGTAAACTTTGGTTTTAACAAATTCACATGGATATGAACACATACACCACTCAAATCTAAGTGTCATAAGATTTCCACCTTCATGAAAATGATTGTGAGGAAATGCTTTCACTAAGAAAGATTTTAAGAAGATAGTAATTGTAAAATTGCATTCTCAAATTTAATCATGGTTACGGTATCCCTTTCCATAATTTGAATTGTGAGGTTTGGCAATTGTTTACACACACATATGAACTATCTAAGGCAAAGGTGTATAAGTTCAAGAAACCTTGATAAAAGATTATCAAAGCACTAAGTATTAGAAACATGAACTTAAGAAATTCAATAAGAGTTGTTTTTCTGAAAGTTAAGATGTTTATGAATACATGTCGAAGCTAGTGGGAGCATAAGTGTTATGTTTTATAATAATCATCATGATAGTGGGAGCATAAATGTTATGATTGTATGATTATTAAGGCACGTATTGCAAGTTGGCAATATTAATTATAGAAAAACAAGAGTCATACTTTGCAAAGTTGTACGAGTTGAAAGGTTGTTTTGCTATAATTAAGGGAGAGAATATTATGCTTCATTTCAAATCTAAAGGCTTAGGTTGTGGAATGTTAATAAAATTTAGTCAAGGGTACATAGTGTGTTCTTAAAATTTCGATTATGATTACGGCATTCCTCTTCACAATTCGAATTTTGAGAACATAGCAAATAAAACATTATGCGTCGTGTCCCATACGCTTCGGGTATAGGATCGATTGCAAATGCTTTAATGTTTGACCATTCTAAAATTTTCCAAATGTCTAGCGCATTTAGAGGGAAAAAGGACTAGAATTGGTTTTGACTAAAATAATTAAACAACTATCAAAGGACAATCCAAAGTTCGACGATGATTGGTCGCTTGTGAGTAGTTGGAAGCATGGTATTAGATGGACCATATCGACATTATTATGAATAGAAAAGATTCTATTAAGAATGAGTTGTCATATGAAAATTATGGAAATGTTTCCATATCGGATGGACCATATTGACATCATACGAATAGATAAGATTCTATTAAGAATGAGTTGTCATATGGAAAATATGGAAGCGTGTCCATATTGGGAATTGAATATTGAAAAACTATGTCTAGATTAGAAACTTTTATGTAAAAGGATGTTCAAAGGAATGTACTTTGAGTGAGAAACATCATATCTAAGGAATTGTCTTGTAACAATCTCCGATAGAGGACTTTGTAATATCATTGGCAATAGTCTTTGTGACTTTGGTGCAGTGACATTACGAAAGGATAGTTGCATAAAATGTTAGAATCAAGCATATTCTATAAGTGGCAAGATTTTGACATTCTTAAACTTATGAAAAATGGATTTGGAGTTGTGAAATGAGAATGATTGGAAATGTGTCCAATGTGATCTATTTAACAAAGTAAGAACCATGAGTAAAACATTGTGTGCATGCTAGGAGCATGGGACAAGTGTTGTAATTCAAGTAAGAAGTTGATTACCCGAAACGACAAATAATGAGTAATCAATATGGTGATAAATAAAAGGCGTTTTAGTTATACTCAAAGGTTTGAGGCCATATGGGATTAGTATTATTCTTGTGTTTCACATTTGCATGTTTTGACTTCCAGAATAATTGAGTTTATTAAGAATAATCGAATTATTCGAACGGGCCACAGTCATTCATATGTTGGAAGTAGATATGAATGAAGACTGTCGTAAATTGGTGTGTGGATTGTCTAAAGAGCATTAGACATAAGCAAATGTTTGCTGCAACGTTCATGAGTGCTTATGAATGTGATTTGAGCATTGGATTAAACCCACGCTCACTTGGATCACTCCATGCATTGTATCACGAGTGATTGGTGAGACGATAACATCTTATATTCTTGAAACCGAGATGTGTGAGTTGTATCTTGCAAATCGGTTGCACATTGATAATATGTAAACGCACTAGTAACTTGGTGTTATAAAACATATTGTTGTGTGTGATTTGTTAGTAAGTGCAAGCAAGCATTGTATCAAAGTTTATCCGTTCCTTTTATCCAAAGTAGGATAAAAGCGATATCTTTGGGCCCCTCGATGGTTTAGTGATGACAAACGTAAATGCTTGGCCGGGCTAGGGCTAATTTGATTTGTTCAATTAGTCAGTCGTCATAAATCGGGAATCGAGAAATAGTACAAAGAGATTGATTTGAAATCATATCTCATATGATATCTAGAATGGAGGAATATATGATCCCTTATCTAAGGACACGCGTATCTGATAGGATCAGAGTTGACAGCGGCTTTGGAAAGCTACGATTGCAGATCAGGATCTGAAGTCATACGCATAATAGTTATTAGACTTATCCAAGTGGGAGACTGTTGGATTAGTGTCTAAGTCCATAACTATTTTGGTATGTACTTGACCCGATGGTGCATGGTCCTTTTGGGTTGCCTTCACCAAAGCAACTTGATAGGATGAATTATGGAGAGAAGGATTAAATATGATTTATTAATATATTATGGGAATAATATATTAAAGGAGAAATCATATTGTTTAATTAATATTAGTCAAGAATTAATTAGTAATTAGTTTTGTGACTAAAAGAGATTAATTAAACTTAAGGGACTGGAATTCTAATTATAAGATAATTGCAATTTGGGCCATGGATTGCCTTGAATCAAGAGGTGGACGAATTCTATGGGGAAACCCATAAGGAAATCGTCCATGGGCTTGATTAAAGGAGTCTATGGGTTGCTTAGGGCTTAAGCAACCAAATTAGGGTTTCCTTGTTAGATAACCCTAATTGCCTCACTATATATAGATCCCTTAAGGACCAAAAACGTGGACAAGCTTCTTGCTAGGGTTTTCACACGGTTTTGGCAGCCTCCATCCTCTCTCCTCTTCATCCTCTTGATTATGGTGTTTTTGAACCATTAGAGGAGTGACACTTGTGACTCTAAGCCTTCCAAAGTCAATTCAAGGAGGAATTGGGATTGTTATTGCTACATAACAATCAAGGTAACATTATAAACCTATTCTAATATCGAATATGATTACTTGTATGCTAGAATTAGGGTTTATAGTCTTGGATTCAAAGCATGTACAATAGAGAAACCTAGATCCAAGCATTAGGGTTTGTATGAGCACATAGGATGTCTTATGACCAAAACCCATCAAGTCACCCTTCACTAGTACATGTGAAAGGGGTGAGGGTCTATTGGACCTCATACATACCGATGTATGTGGACTGTTTAGGTCAACCACAAAGGATGGGAATCGCTTCTATGTGACTTTTACCGATGACTATAGTAGATATGGGTATATCTACTTAATCAAACAAAAGTCAGAAACGTTTGAAAAGTTCAAAGAGTTCAAGAATGAAGTGGAGAATCAATTGGGCAGGAAAATCAAGATGCTTCGATCCGATCGAGGAGGAGAGTACCTAAGTCTTGAATTCCACGACTATCTCAAGGAGTGTGGAATAGTTTCACAATTGACGCCACGTAGGACACCACAGTTGAATGGTGTGGCAGAAAGGCGTAATCGAACCTTGTTAGACATGGTTCGCTCTATGATGAGTCGTGCTTCACTACCTATCTCATTCTGGGGGTATGCCTAAGAGACTGCCGCCCATATCCTTAACCGAGTCCCTACTAAGAAGGTTGCCAAACCACCTCACGAGATGTGGACAGGGAAAGCTCCCTCGTTAGCACATATCAAGGTTTGAGGTTGTGAGGCTTTCGTAAGACGTGATACTCACGAAAAGCGCGAACCTCGTAGTGAGCGATGTATTTTCATCGGCTACCCGCAAAAATCCTTTGGATATCTCTTCTATAGACCGAAGGACAATGTTGTCTTCGTTGTTGAGGGGATGTTTTTTCTTTTTTGGTGGGTGCATTTCCTTTACCTTTGTAGTCGGATGGTTCGACGACAGGTCCAACTTCGAAATTAGGTGAGTTTGGTTGTGCTTCTCGAATAAACTCGATTTTCGGCTCGGAAGGGGTTGGGTTTTCAAAACGTATTTTGAAAGAGGGTAAAATTGTGAAATAAGGTTGGCTTACGAGTGATATATAGTAATATTACGGTACATTTTGATACTGAAATTGTTGGGGTTAGGATAAGGATGAAAAAATAAAAGCGCTTAGTTGTGATCAACATACCGATGAATCGAAAAACAAAACATTTTGAATTTGTGTCATTGATGCACATCCATTGTATTTGTTTCAAATGGATTGGGGGGGGGGGGGGGATATTAGATAAATGAAGGTTTGAATAATGTTAGAAAATGGTAGAAAGTTATGTGAAATAAAAAGTAAAAGATGTAACATTTAATAATGATAAAAGAATATATATATATATATATATATATATATATATATATATATATATATATATATATTCTTTTATCATTATTAAATGTTACATTTTTACTTTTTATTTCACATAACTTTCTATCATTTTCTAACATTATTCAAATCTTCTCTCCCTATATAAGAGAGAGAGAGAGAAGGGAGAATAAAGAACGAGAAAAGAAGTCCTACAGGAAGATCCACCGCACACCATAGGATGTGGTGTTCATCGCACCACTGTAAATCCGTGATACTATTTCTTCTCACCGTTCCTACCAAACTTGTACACATTATGGCCTTATGTACGTCATTTTGTCATGTACACACAATTACACACACAAATCAACCCTTATTTTCTTCTTTTAAAGCCAACGGGAAGAGCCCACTAATGACCACTATGTCCGTAATATATCGTCTGCTATTTTTATTAATAATTCTTTTATCTTATTTTATTTATTTATTAAAATCCAAAATTTACATAAACAATATAAAATTTTGCTTTGTTTCTTATATATATAACATAATTCCTAGAAGTACAAGTTCTCTAATATGTATACATCATTTCTTTAAGTATTTTCAGGGTAAGCCGCAACAATAAATTATCATGCTACAAGTTTTTTTGGGGAAGGGACATAGGATAGGAGCATACATACTACATATTTGTGCCATTAAATTTTTTAAATGTTTTAGCCATACTACATATTTGGGGAAGGGACATAGGATAGGAACATACATACTACATATTTGTGCCTTTAAATTTTTTAAATGTTTTAGCCATACTACATATTTGGGGAAGGGACATTGGATCGGAATATGTTGCATAAAACTATGTCTACTGGGAATCAAATTGAAATTGAGTTTTAGCCAAAGTAAATTTGGTGTTGTAGCCTGTAGGAATGTAGGTTTTTCATTATTGTATCCTAATAATAATAGGGTAAATTACACTGTTGGTCCCTCGTGCACATGCCAGAAAGCGTGTTTAGTCCCTATTTCCAAAATTTAACTCGGACAGTCCCTCGTTATTTGTAACGCCTGTGTTTCTGGGCTTGCCATTTTTAGCAATGTAATAGTCTAGGTTAACCTTTGTAACCCATTTTGAAGTAATAAGATTGTATTATTTGAGTATTTTGTGTTTTGTGCTTAATTGCTTAATTATGTGGTTTGATTAATTAAGAATAAAAATAAGCGTCAAAATTTAAGTGTAAAATAAACTTAATATCTTTGGTTAATGTTGTAGTAATTGAAACGAGGTTTCCGAATATATATAGAACGCCCAAATCTGACTTCGTATGCGGAAGTTATGATTTATCGAAGTTCCGGCTTAGCGGTATACAGCCTGTTTTACTCGATTTGAGATTGAGCGGTTGTTAGCCGAAGCAATCTAAATGAGAATCGAAGATCTCATTGTTGGTATTGAAACGATAAAAAGTTAGGCGAGAACGGACGTTAAACGAAGAAGTTATGAATTTATAACGAAAGTTTCTGTCCCGGCCTATTAAAAATAATTATTAAAAATAAAGTCAAAATTAGTCGACGGAGTCTAAACAAAAGTCGTAGAGCATGGTCTCACCTTTCCGTGGATATAAAGAACGTCGAAAACGGAGTTCGTATGAAGAAGTTATGAATTTCCGAAGTTTATTAATCATTTTGTATTTATTTTTAATTCAAAATTCGGAAGTATTATCCGAACGAGTCATTGATCTGATCCGAGGTACGCCCCGCGTACTCGAGTACGCCCCGCGTACTCCGAGGGATGTCGACACTCGCACTCGAGCACTTCGGATACGTAAGCAATGACGTTTTGGGCAGTACGCCCCGCGTAACGCAGTACGCCCCGCGTACTCCGAGGCTCCAGCCTCCTATAAATAGGAACCGAAGGCAGCCGACCCAATTGCCAATTTCTTCTCTTCTCTCTCCCGTTTTGCATCGTTTTGCGTGCCAGAAATACCCCGAAGCCCCGGTATCATACCCTAGCCCCGAGGCAAGTCCCGAGATCCCGAAGATCCCGAAAAGTGCGGTTCCCGAGTCGAAACTCTGCCCGCGAGAAGTTCGATTTTCGAGGAGATCTTCCAGATCTGCTGTGGATTACTACTTCTATAAGCCGTAGTGCTGTCCGATCATCTTCTGATCAAGTGAGTGTGTAGTTATTTTCTTTCCAAATACAATAATACGAAGTATTATATATAAAATACGTGCTATGTGTATATATTTGGTTGTGTTATGTGTGAATGAGTATTCACTCTCTTCTATCTTATAGATCTGCTTATTTCTTTATGAGATATGTGTTATGTGTGTGTGTGCCTCATCTGTTATGTGATATATGTGTTGATTAAAGCATGCTATACAGGTTTTTTTTAAACTATGTATACAAATGTATATTTTTATCTACTAATGTGTTGGGTAGAACATGGGTAGACAGTTGGTGTGTAATAAACAGATGAGAGGCCTCGTTGTTGTTTGATTGAGTCATCTAGCGGAGTTTAGATGACGACCACTGGCTATTCTTGACAGTCTTGTGGAAACATTAGCAGGTTCGCCACCTGTAGGTGTTAATGAACTTGGGTGTTCATTCGCTGTACTCCATCCCCCTCATGGTTGCCTTATTTGACTTATATTGCTGAGGTACCTCCGAAGCATGTGTTGTCGCCCCGATGAAATATTCTTAGACTAGGTCCCTTATGTTAGTTGTTTTAGGGACATTAAAGTGAGAATAACGGGAATGGGTAATTGGGTTATTGTTGGTTGGTGAAAATTAAATATGATATTTATTGTGGGTTGAAAACCCTATATGCTCACCAGGCTCCCAAGCCTGACCCACTCAGTTTTAAATTGTATTACAGGTAGTGGCGGAAGGGCATGAGATGGATGAACCATCAAGTTGTTTTGTTTACAAGTCTGCATATGTTTATATTTGTTATATGACTTGTAATGTATTCATTTATGCTTATTGGTCTGTATCGGAACATGACACCCCGAGTTTTGTTTATAATGAAAATACATTTCTTTTATGAAATGCTTCGGTAAACAATGTTTTATCATGTTTTGCTTTTGGGAACAAATTCCGCAACTCTTTCAAATCAAAAGGATTTACTCTGAAAATATTTAAAAGCATAAATGAAAATCGGTCTTTTCTGGCCGAGATTTTGGGGATGTCACAGTTGGTATCAGAGCATTAGTTTAAGCGAACTAGGAATTTGTAGGATTTCTAGACTTAAACTTAGAATGCTAAGTGAAGTTTTGAGATGTGTGTCTGTTGTGATTTAGACACGAGCACTAGTTTATTTTAGGAAAGTTGCCTAAAATGCTTTATGTGCTAAATGTTATATGTTGCCATATATGATATTATTTGTTCGGATCTATGGTCTGTTGCCGACCGGATCTAGAAACCTTATGTGTGTAGGATTCTAAGCGTACGTCTACGATATTAGAACTAGCATGTAAACGTTTCGGAGTGATAAGGATGATTTGAATATCCATCATGATTGAGGATCTAATTTCACCTTATTTGGTGTGTAGATCAAAATGGTGAGAACAAGAAGTGGAGTTGGAAATGCTGACGAAAACAGGAATCAACCACCAGTGATTGAGCCAATACCTGTCGTAGCAGCAGCACCTGAGCCAATAACCATGGCTGGTGTGCAATTGATGATTCAGACGATGTTGGATCGTCAGATGGATGAAACTAGACGGTTGCTTCAACAGAATCGTGAAGAACTGTTGATTTGTGTGGAAGAGCCTGAATTAAATGAAGGGCACTCGGAAGGTGGAAACTTCAGTGGGTCTATTGGTCAAGCCAACCCACCGATAGTTAGGCAAGATAACCATGATGGAAGGAATGATGGAATGGGATGCAAGTATAAGGACTTTTTGACTTGCAAACCATCGACCTTCAATGGGAAGGAGGATCCGATTGGGGTTATGGATTGGATCTCCGAAATGGAGCTAGCCTTCATGACGTGTGGCTGCAGAGGTAAATTGCAGACTATCTATGCCGTGCGTCAATTCCGAGGTGGAGCCATTCGTTGGTGGAACACTCTAGGGAAGACCTTAAGCCCTAATGAGCCACTGCAATTGTCATGGGCAGAATTCTTGGTGCAGTTCAAGCGCAAGTTCTGCTCGGCTCAAAATCTGTTGGAGTTGGAGAATAAGTTTTTGACATTTACGAAGGGTAGCATGTCAGTTGATGAATACACCAATAACTTCACCGATAAGATGGAGTTTGCCTTGCGTATCGTTCCAGACGAGCTGACAAAGGTGGATCGATATGCGAAGGGACTTCCATGGGAGTACGAGGTGCCAGTACGTCAGGCACTTACTCTAGAGGCAGCTATCTGGGCTGCCAAGTCTGTGGAGAACATGATCAAGGGGAGAACCACCGTCAAGGTTGAGGTTGGTGAGAAAAGGAAGTTTGAAGGAACATCTGGTTCCAATAAGAAGAGCAAATTTTCAAAATCTGATTCGAAAAAGTTTGGAGGAAAAGGAGGCGAAGCAAAGTGGTGTGATAAGTGTAGGAAAAAGCACTTTGGGAAATGTAGCGAGGATGTGACCTGCTACAAGTGTGGAAAGGTTGGACATTTTGCCAATGAATGTCCGAACAACAAAAGGATGTGTTTTGGGTGTAATGAAGAGGGGCATATTTTGAAAGACTGTCCAAAGAAGAAGGAGGCAGCAAAGCCCAACATTCCACCAAAGCCAAAGGCGAGAGCATTCCAGATGACACTGGAAGCTGCGAAGGATGAAGCTGATGTCGCTTCAGGTACCTTTCTCGTAAACGAATTACCTGCTCATATATTGTTTGATTCTGGAGCCAACTACTCCTTTATTTCGCATGAGTTTGGTAGAAAGCTAGCTTTGCCTATTGACAGACTAGATAATGCTTTATTAGTCGAAGTAGCTAGTGGTAAGTTTGTACCTGTTAGCCATCGTATGAAAAACGTCTTGATCGACCTTAATGGGAATAAGTTTCACGAGGCGTTATTGCCTATCGAACTTAATGGTTTCGACATCGTGTTGGGAATGGATTGGCTTAGCGCCAATGATGCCGAAATTTTGTGCAAGAAAAAGATAGTTAAAGTAAACCCGCCTGGAAAAGATTCGTTTATGGTGTATGGGGACAAACGCAGAGTGAATTCTGGAATCATTTCTCTAATGAAAGCCAGAAAGTGTTTGACCAAGGGATGTACATCATATTTAGCATTCGTGATTGATGCTAAGAAAGAAAAGAAGGTGATGCAGAGTATTCCAGTGGTATGTGATTATCCGGAAGTATTTCCCGAAGATCTTCCTGGATTACCACCTGATAGACAAGTGGAGTTCAGAATAGACTTGTTACCAGGGACCACGCCAATAGCAAAAGCACCTTATCGATTAGCACCGACGGAGATGAAGGAGCTAATGATGCAACTTCAGGAGTTATTGGACAAAGGTTTCATTAGACCTAGTTCATCGCCCTGGGGAGCTCCGGTGTTATTTGTGAATAAGAAAGATGGAAGTATGAGAATGTGCATCGATTACAGAGAGCTGAACAAGGCAACAATAAAGAATAGATATCCGTTGCCAAGGATTGATGACCTGTTTGATCAATTGCAAGGTTCGAGCTATTTCTCGAAGATCGATCTTAGGTCAGGATATCATCAGCTAAAAGTAAGAGAGCAAGATATCGAGAAGACTGCATTCAGAACTAGATATGGACACTACGAGTTCTTGGTTATGTCGTTTGGACTAACCAATGCTCCAGCAGCGTTCATGGATTTGATGAATAGGGTTTGTAACCCGTTCCTTGATAAATCCGTGATAGTGTTCATAGACGACATTCTGATTTACTCGAAAAGCCAGGAGGAGCATGGCAGACACTTGCGAGAAGTGTTAGAAGTTTTGAAGAAGGAGAAGCTTTATGCGAAGTTCTCCAAATGTGATTTTTGGATTCGTGAGGTCCAATTCTTGGGTCACGTGGTCAACCAAGAAGGGATAATGGTTGATCCAGCGAAGATCGAAGCTGTGACGAAGTGGGAACAACCGAAAAGTCCCACGGAGATTCGAAGCTTTTTGGGATTAGCCGGATATTACCGCAGGTTTATCCAAGGCTTTTCTTCGATTGCTACTCCATTGACAGCTTTGACCCACAAAGGAGCTACTTATGCTTGGAGTGAGAAGCATAAAGAAGCATTCGAGAAGTTAAAGAAGAAGCTATGCGAGGCACCGATACTTTCTCTACCCGATGGAGTTGAAGACTTCGCTGTTTATAGCGATGCGTCTGGTGTTGGATTGGGTTGTGTTTTGACCCAAAGAGAAAAGGTGATAGCATATGCGTCTCGACAGCTGAAAGAGCATGAAAAGAATTACCCTACTCATGATTTGGAGTTGGCAGCGGTAGTTTTCGCTCTGAAAATATGGAGGCATTACCTTTATGGCACGAAGTGCAAACTTTTCACTGATCATAAGAGTCTCCAATACCTCTTTAATCAGAAAGAATTGAATATGAGGCAACGACGCTGGCTAGAATTACTTAAAGACTACGACTGCGAGATACTTTACCACCCCGGTAAAGCTAATGTTGTTGCTGATGCTCTCAGTCGGAAAGTCAATCTTGAAAGGAAGAGGCCAAGAGCGTTGAGAATTGAAGTTGTCTCGACTATTGTGGAAAGTATAAAGAAAGCTCAAGAGGAAGCTTCTGAGAAAAATGACCGAAAGGAGGAACGTTTGGGTAAAACGTTGGTGTTTGGTACTAACGGTCATGGACTGAAGGTATTCCAAGATCGTATTTGGGTACCTAAGTCAGGAGGAATTAGGGATCTTCTGATGGAAGAAGCTCACAAAACCATGTACTCAATTCATCCGGGTAGCACTAAAATGTATAGGGACCTAAAACCCTACTACTGGTGGCCGACGATGAAGCTTGATGTTGCAAAGTATGTGGCCGAGTGTGTGACTTGTGCGAGAGTCAAGACACAACATCAGAAACCTTACGGGAGTTTAGAACCTTTGCCTGTGCCTATGGGTAAGTGGGAAGACATTGCTATGGATTTTGTCACTAAACTGCCCAGAACAAAGAATGGTCACGACATGATTTGGGTGGTCGTTGATCGATTCACTAAGAGTGCGCATTTCATAGCGGCCAGGGAGAAATGGTCTATGGAGAAGCTTGCGAATTCTTACGTGAAGGAAATTGTGAGGCTTCACGGTGTTCCGTTAACGATTGTGTTGGATCGTGATAGCCGTTTCACATCAAGGTTTTGGAAAAGTCTACAAGAGGAAATGGGTACCAAGTTATGTTTAAGCACAGCTTACCATCCGCAGACTGATGGTCAGAGTGAAAGAACGATACAAACACTTGAAGATATGCTGAGAGCATGTACCTTGGAATTCCTAGGTAATTGGGATGAACATTTACCGTTGGTAGAATTTTCCTATAATAATAGTTTTCACTCGAGCATTAAGATGGCACCTTATCAAGCTTTGTATGGACAGAAGTGTCGTACGCCGTCTTGTTGGCTTGAGGCTGGGGAAAAGCAGTTTATGGGACCAGAGTTGGTTCATCAAACTGCTGAAAAGTTGAAAATAATTAGGGAAAGAATGTTAGCAGCTTAAGATCGTCAAAAGAGCTATGCTGACAAGAAGCGAAGACCGATGACTTTTGAGGTTGGAGATTCGGTTTTGCTTAAAGTCTCGCCGTGGAAGGGACTTATAAGATTTGGTAAAAGGGGAAAGTTGAGTCCAAGGTTTATTGGACCGTTTAAAGTCCTTCAGAGGATTGGGAACCAAGCTTACAAGCTCGAATTACCCGAAGAGCTGAATGGAATTCACAACACTTTTCATGTGTGTTATTTGAGGAAGTTCACGGGAGAAGTTCCCGATATAATTCCAATTTCTGAATTGAGAATTGATGAGAACAAAAGGTTGATTGAAGAACCAGAGGCAATTGTTGACCGAAAGACTAAGAAGTTGCGACGCAAAATGGTTGGGTTAGTGCTTGTCCGATGGAAACACACGAATGGGCCGAATCTCACCTGGGAGACGGAGAGTGACATGTTGAGTCGCTATCCGCATTTGTTTGTTGATGTGTGATTCCGGGGACGGAATCATTCTAAGGTGGAGAGAATTGTAACGCCTGTGTTTCCGGGCTTGCCATTTTTAGCAATGTAATAGTCTAGGTTAACCTTTGTAACCCATTTTGAAGTAATAAGATTGTATTATTTGAGTATTTTGTGTTTTGTGCTTAATTGCTTAATTATGTGGTTTGATTAATTAAGAATAAAAATAAGCGTCAAAATTTAAGTGTAAAATAAACTTAATATCTTTGGTTAATGTTGTAGTAATTGAAACGAGGTTTCCGAATATATATAGAACGCCCAAATCTGACTTCGTATGCGGAAGTTATGATTTATCGAAGTTCCGGCTTAGCGGTATACAGCCTGTTTTACTCGATTTGAGATTGAGCGGTTGTTAGCCGAAGCAATCTAAATGAGAATCGAAGATCTCATTGTTGGTATTGAAACGATAAAAAGTTAGGCGAGAACGGACGTTAAACGAAGAAGTTATGAATTTATAACGAAAGTTTCTGTCCCGGCCTATTAAAAATAATTATTAAAAATAAAGTCAAAATTAGCCGACGGAGTCTAAACAAAAGTCGTAGAGCATGGTCTCACCTTTCCGTGGATATAAAGAACGTCGAAAACGGAGTTCGTATGAAGAAGTTATGAATTTCCGAAGTTTATTAATCATTTTGTATTTATTTTTAATTCAAAATTCGGAAGTATTATCCGAACGAGTCATTGATCTGATCCGAGGTACGCCCCGCGTACTCGAGTACGCCCCGCGTACTCCGAGGGATGTTGACACTCGCACTCGAGCACTTCGGATACGTAAGCAATGACGTTTTGGGCAGTACGCCCCGCGTAACGCAGTACGCCCCGCGTACTCCGAGGCTCCAGCCTCCTATAAATAGGAACCGAAGGCAGCCGACCCAATTGCCAATTTCTTCTCTTCTCTCTCCTATTTTGCATCGTTTTGCATGCCAGAAATACCCCGAAGCCCCGGTATCATACTCTAGCCCCGAGGCAAGTCCCGAGATCCCGAAGATCCCGAAAAGTGCGGTTCCCGAGTCGAAACTCTGCCCGCGAGAAGTTCGATTTTCGAGGAGATCTTCCAGATCTGCTGTGGATTACTACTTCTATAAGCCGTAGTGTTGTCCGATCATCTTCTGATCAAGTGAGTGTGTAGTTATTTTCTTTCCAAATACAATAATACGAAGTATTATATATAAAATACGTGCTATGTGTATATATTTGGTTGTGTTATGTGTGAATGAGTATTCACTCTCTTCTATCTTATAGATCTGCTTATTTCTTTATGAGATATGTGTTATGTGTGTGTGTGCCTCATCTGTTATGTGATATATGTGTTGATTAAAGCATGTTATACAGGTTTTTTTTAAACTATGTATACAAATGTATATTTTTATCTACTAATGTGTTGGGTAGAACATGGGTAGACAGTCGGTGTGTAATAAACAGATGAGAGGCCTCGTTGTTGTTTGATTGAGTCATCTAGCGGAGTTTAGATGACGACCACTGGCTATTCTAGACAGTCTTGTGGAAACATTAGCAGGTTCGCCACCTGTAGGTGTTAATGAACTTGGGTGTTCATTCGCTGTACTCCATCCCCCTCATGGTTGCCTTATTTGACTTATATTGCTGAGGTACCTCCGAAGCATGTGTTGTCGCCCCGATGAAATATTCTTAGACTAGGTCCCTTATGTTAGTTGTTTTAGGGACATTAAAGTGAGAATAACGGGAATGGGTAATTGGGTTATTGTTGGTTGGTGAAAATTAAATATGATATTTATTGTGGGTTGAAAACCCTATATGCTCACCAGGCTCCCAAGCCTGACCCACTCAGTTTTAAATTGTATTACAGGTAGTGGCGGAAGGGCATGAGATGGATGAACCATCAAGTTGTTTTGTTTACAAGTCTGCATATGTTTATATTTGTTATATGACTTGTAAGGTATTCGTTTATGCTTATTGGTCTGTATCGGAACATGACACCCCGAGTTTTGTTTATAATGAAAATACATTTCTTTTATGAAATGCTTCGGTAAACAATGTTTTATCATGTTTTGCTTTTGGGAACAAATTCCGCAACTCTTTCAAATCAAAAGGATTTACTCTGAAAATATTTAAAATCATAAATGAAAATCGGTCTTTTCTGGCCGAGATTTTGGGGATGTCACATTATTTATCTTGCACGGTTAGTCCCTATGCACGTTAATCGTTAAAGGATTCCGTTTAAGCTACCCACGTGCCTTGCACGCAGGGGAATTTTCGTCTTTTTAGGTTTTGTATACATGAACCATTATGTAGCGGCTTCAATAACCGGTCATTTCTCATTTCATCCTCCGTCGACCCTTAGCATTGCACAAGAAAACCCAAGTTTTCTACGATGGTGAACTGGAGGATTAGGCAAGAATGGGAGGAATACGATTTCCAAAGCTCATATGGTAAAATTTTCTACATTTTCAGTTGATCATCCATTATACGTTCCTAAAAGGTAAATTTTTATTTTTTGGGTTCGCAGCTGATAATCCATCTATGTTCTCGATACGATTGAACTATGGTGGAGTTTTTACGAAGTTTCCAGACCGCAAATACATAAATGGGAAGATGAAATATATTGATGGCATTGATAGTGAATTGTTCTCGGTGCATGATATGGATGAGATAATGGAATTGCTTGATTGTGTGGAACCAGGTAAAAGTATTTACTACCATTTCAAACGACCAACCTGGGATTTAGATTTTGGGTTGTATGCTTTGGGCTGTGATGAAGATATAAACCACTTTAGGTCATATGTTTATGAACACAAGGTGATAGAAGTGTATACAGAGTTTTGGGAAACCAAGCTGCATACGTATCAAATGTCCCCAAACCCTGCAAAGATAAAGATACACGAAATTCCTGAGTCCCTTTGTCGTAAAAGGTTGTTATTGACATGGTCAAATTCAGGGGATGGTCCTAGTGAAGAAGCCCCTGTTTTTGAGAATGTAGAAACTATGGACCATCCCCCTAGTACATTACCTGAAACAATCTTGGAACAACCCCTATTACATTGAGTGAAACAGTTGAGTCAACCCCTGCCTATATACTAAGAATTGAAAGCCCTTTGACTAAACCAATGATGGGAAGCACATGTCCTAATGTTGATGGTTGGGATGATACATTTGAATGGTGTGAACCTTTTGGTGGGACTCCTATGGAACAAGATGAACCAAATAGTGAAAAAGAAGGTGAAGACAGTCAAGCTAGTAAAGACATTCATGATAGTGAAGACAATGAAGATAGTGAAGACAGTCAAGATAGTGATTACATAGTTGATGAAGATAATTTGTTAGATGATCCAGAGGTTGATATGAATAACTTTCACCTCAACATTGACAAAGAGGTGGAGTGGGTTGGAAGTTTTCCTGATGATCGAGATGAAGGAGTAGAAGGTGATGAAGAATTAGAGGTTATAGACACTGAAGAATTAGTATCTACATCTTCATCAGATGAGGGTGAAGCTAGTAAAAAAAGGAAGAAGATAAGAGATTTACAAAAAGCACATAAGAATGAAGTAGCTGCTCTCAAAGATCCATTTTATAGGGGTGAGCATTTGGATCGGACCGGACCGGACCGGACCGGCTCTTGGACCGGACCGGTTATGGAGAAAATTGTGGACCATGGACCGGACCGGATGCATCGTGTTCGTATCCATGTCCATGTCCGGGTCCGGGTCCGGGTTTTCCGGTTTTTGGACACGTTTGGACCGGTACAACTTTAATTGCATAGAGTATAAGTAATCTACATTGATTTATAATATTATAACTTGGAAACTTAATTTTCCAAATAAAAGCAACTAACATATAATTCAAGTTCACCAACAAATGTTAACAATTTTAACACAAACATACAAAAATATTACCGTAGCAACAAAAATCATAGTTTAAACTTTAAAATCAATCAAAATAACAAACTTCATAAACTCATAATCTAATCTTCCATTGGCTTCTTCCCCATATCATTGTTAACAATATGTAACATATTTAAAGCTTGTGCAATCTCTACATAAACACAAATGAAAATGTTGTTAGTATTTAATAAAAAGTAATAATTGTATAAAAAAAGAAAAAAGCTTGTAATTTTTTTACCCAAAGCTATATGATCATCGTTCAAGATGTCATCAACGTTGTCAATTATTGGATTTGTAGACTTTCTCACCCAATCTTGGGTGCATAACAAAGCTTCAACTATCAACGTCGATAAACTAGTCCGATACTCACTTGCAACTCTACCACATGTGCTAAATGCGGACTCGGACGCTACACTTGAGATTTGTATCGCCAATATGTCTAACAACAAAGAATTAAATTGTAACAACATTAATTTATAAAAAAATTATGAAAGACTAAAAAAAAGTAATCATCTTTCGCCATCCGAGCAATTGTTGGGAACTTAATCGCGTTTACCCTCCACCACCCGAGAATTGAGAAATCTTTTTTATATTTAAATATATTCTCTTTCAAATAAGTTTGTAACTCGTTATCCATTGGATCCGAGTTGCTACCTCCTGTACAAAGAAAATCACCGAAAAAATCGTTATCATCATCAACATCAATGACTATTTTACTCGCTTCTTATTGAGACGATCCACCGCTCTCAAATCGTTCCAAGTAGGTCATAAATAAACTTCCCATCCTATTCTCAACCTCTCGGACCATTTGACGTGCTTTTATGTCCATGCCCGCGGGGGTTGATGATGGTTCCATGTACCCGATCATTTTTTTAAAAGCATGTAACAAAAAAGGTGATTTGGTGGTAGGATCAAGTAAAACCGCAAAGTACATAAAATCGTTCATCTTGTTGTATGCACCCCAATACTTGTCTTATTTCATCCTCATATCTTTTACCATATCGAGAAACATTGGTTTGGTTGACCACTTTCTTAGATGTATGTGCACATCTAAGACTTCCCGGATAAAAAGATTTACCAAAGGTTTTGATGTAGCCGAAACAAGCTCTATTTTTGTTTTGAATTTTTCAAAGAATTTCACCATTTCGGTTACAACTTCAAAGTCATAATTTTCCGGTACTCTATCGAGATCCCTTTCATATGATTTATCTGTCAAAGATACATAAACAAACAAAATTATAGTCTAAACAAACAAATATTTCAGCTTTGATAGCTCTATTTTGAAGGATTGTAACTCAGTGAATATAATACCAAAATAAACAAAATTATAGTCTAACTGTAAACTAAATTTTGGAAAAAACCGGAGGTCAATCCGACTTAAAACGAATGAGTTATGGGTGTTTAAAAAATGTCACAGATTACAACATCTTGCTGAAAAGTTGAATTTTTTTCAGCTTTGATAGCTCTACTTTGAATGATTGTAACTCAGTGAATATAATACCAAAATAAAAAAAAATTATAGTCTGAACTCATCTACAAACTGTAAACTAAATGTTAGAAAAAACCGGAGGCCAATCCGACTTAAAACGAATGAGTTATGGGTGTTTAAAAAACGTCACATATTACAACATCTTGCTGAAAAACTGAATTTTTTCAGTTTTGATAGCTCTACTTTGAATGATTGTAACTCAGTGAAAATAATACCAAAATAAACAAAATTATAGTCTAAATTCATCTACAAACTGTAAAATAAATGTTGGAAAAAACTGGAGGTCAATCCGACTTAAAACGAATGAGTTATGGGTGTTTAAAAAACGTCACAGATTACAAAATCTTAATAATTTTGCTGAAAAGCTGATATATAACTTAAAAATAAATATTACCTCTTATGCCAAATTCCATAAATGCCTCTTGTAACTGATATGCGGACTTCAATAACTCGAAAGTCAAGTTCCATTGGGTAGGAGTGTCACCACATAGAAACTTCTTCGTTTGTAAGCCACAATCTTTCATCGCCTTCTTGAACTTGTTTATTCTTTGTGGTGACAATCTAATGTACCGTACCGCCTTTTGGATACACTCAACATGATAGTTTTGGTATTTTAGTCCATCCTTTACGATAAGGTTTAAAATGTGGGCCATACACCTAACTTGGAAATGCTTTCCACCCTCGTAAAGATTGGGCAACTTTTTGACCAAAAAGTCAATTGCCTTGTCGTTTGTAGCGGCGTTGTCCAAGGTAATGGTCATGACATTTTTCATTCCCCATCCACGAATACAATCGAGTAATTCTCGGCCCATATCCTCTCCCTTATGGCTATCTATCTCCCTAAAGTTTATAATTCTCTTGTGCATCATCCAATTCTCGTCTATGAAGTGAGCCGTAACCACCATGTAAGTAGTCCTTTGATAAGAAGACGTCCAAGTGTCCGTTGTCAAATGTATAGTGGTCTTTGGGTTACTTAAAAATTGAAGCATTTTGGTTCTTTCCTCTATGTAAAATTTAGAAACATTTCGGGATATTGTATGTCTAGATAGCAACACAACCTTAACATTAAGTGCATTGGTGTATTCCACAAAAGCCTCGTTTTCAACGAACTTGAAAGGTAATTCGCCTACCACAAAAAGGTTAAGTAATGCTTTTTTGATCGTTGCATCATCGTGTTTCCATGTTTTAACACTAGTATCTCCATTTGAATCCTTTAGATTCAATTTGGTTTGAGTTGGATGTTGTAGCTTATCTGGGTTTTTTTTGACACCGACCTATGTGTTTGAGTAGCCTTTCACACCAATGACATTTTCCATATCTTCTTTCCATACCATCATCCTCTTTTATCATAACTTTATCAAATGAGTCCCAACAAGAGGATGTTTCTTTGCCACTTGTTTGTTTTTTTTTGTGACTTGTTTTCGTTTTGCTATTTGTTCTTTTTCGTTTGTTAAAATTTGATTGATCATCTTTTGCCGAATCGTCAACTAAATTGATTTGTGGTGTATCCTCAATAAATTCCTCTTCATCAACATTCGTATCCTACATTACATATAGTCACAACAAAAATGTTTTCACAATTAATCAACAAAATATAACAACATACTTTATGACATTCAACAAAAATTAACAAAAATCAACAAAAAAAATCAGAACCCTAGTTTACATACAATCAAAACAAAAACTTTTTCAAAATTAATCAACAAAATATAGCAACATACTTTATAACTTTCAACAAAAATTAACAAAATTCAACCAAAAACATAGCCTTAGTTTACATACAATCACAATAAAAAAATTTTGACAACAAATAACCTAAATAAAACAACATACTTTATGACATTCAACAAAAATTAACAAAAATTAACAAAAATCAACAAAAAATCATAACCCTAGTTTACATACAATCAAAAGAAAAACTTTTTCACAATTAATCAACAAAATATAGCAACATACTTTATAACTTTCAACAAATATTAACAAAATTCAACCAAAAAACATAACCTTAGTTTACATATAATAACAATAATTTTTTTTTGACAAGTATTCAACTAAATATAACAATATTGTTTGTTATTTCAACAAAAATTAACAAAAAAACAACCAAAAATCATAACCCTTACTTGAATTTCATCATCATCAAGTCCAATCCAATTAGCATTCCCGATTTTTGATTCCATTACTTCTGAATTGAGACTTGAGTTTCTCAGAAATCTTGAATCGACACTTGAGACTTGAGAGAGGGAGAATCGACACTTGAGAGTTGAGTAGGATTCAGAAACGACTTGCGACTTGTGACTTGAGGATTCAGAATCGACACTTGAGACTTGCGACTTGCGATTGGAGCCGCTCCACTGCAGATTTGCAACTTGAGAGAAGGGCTCCACTGCCGATTTGTGACTTGAGATAATCAGGGAAGGCACGATTTGCGATTTGAGATAATCGACATCGAACGAATTTTTCTTTGGTTTGGAAATCAGTATGCTATTACGCTACGTGTTATGGGAAAGGGAACATCGTTAGTGCTGGTATAATATAAGGCCGATCAATTTGACTTTTTTACCATGTCCAACCGGTTCTGGACCCGGTAAAAACCAGACCGAACCAAGAAAAAAAACGGACCGGACCGGATAGAAATCTTAGAACCGAGAACCGGCCCGAGGGTCCAAAAAAATGGTCCGATCCACCGGTCCAAATGCTCACCCCTACCATTTTACATCCACCAGACTTTTAGCACAGCCAAGGAAGTTAAACAACAAATTTATCTTCATTCCATACAAAGTAGAAGGGAGTTAGACTTCGTCAAGAATGACAAAAACAGGATTAGAGTGGTTTGTAAAGGGACAATGCCAAACCTTGGGATATTAGAAACAGGTGGGACCAGCAAAAGTAATGACAAAGTGGGACCAAGTCAAAAGAAAAAGAAAGTGAAAGATGTTTCTATTCATAAATGCCCATGGGTCCTACTAGTGAGTAAGTGGAAAAAAGACATTAATTGGACTGTTAAGACCTATGAAAAGCAACATACATGTCTTCAAAGAAGGAAAATTAAGGCATGCAACTACAAGTTTCTCTCTGAACAGATTATTGACACAAAGGAGTCAAACCCATAAATACCACTTAGAGCATTACATGAGATGCTTGAGAAGAAATACCAAGTTGGATTGTCAGACATGAAAGTTCATAGGGCGAAAATGAAAGCCCTGGAATCAATTAGGGGAGATTTGGCTGCTCAGTACTCGTGTCTAAGAGACTACTTACAGGAGGTGCAGAGTAGAAATCCAAACACCACAATCAAACTTCAAGTGCAAAGTGAACCATGTTATGCATCTAAGACCAGGGTATTTGAACGAGTATACATTTGTCTTGGTCCACTGAAAAGTGGATTTGCAGCAGGGAAAAGAGATTTACTAGGGCTTGATGGTGCATTCATGAAAGGTCCATACCATGGTATGATCCTGACAGCAATGGTATGTGCATAATCATATTTTAGTATTTGATTAATGTTTGACTATAGTTAATTGTTTGATTATTACTATGTTTGACCTGATAATTCAGGGTTTAGATGGGAACAACTGCTCATACCCTTTGGCATATGCAGTTGTTGAAGCAGAGAACTTTAATTCATGGACCTGGTTTTTAACTAACTTAGGAGATGATCTTGGTTTGTAGGCAAACTCCAACTTCACTTTCATATCAGACAGACAGAAGGTAAATAAAGTTCTCCATTCATTTTCACCTGCATGTTTTACAATTCAATAAGAAACTTCACTCTTTTGATGATTTAGGGGTTATTGCCTGCACTTGAGAAACTTTTCCCAGCAGCAGAGCATAGATATTGCCTAAGGCATCTTCATGAGAACATGAAACGTAAATGGAGGGGCAAGGAATTCAAGGATTGTCTTTGGAATTGTGCAACATGTACCACCATACCACAGTTCAATAGTGCCACAGAAGAACTAAAACTTAACAGTGAAACATATGACTGGCTTAATTCTATTCCACCTAAGCACTGGTCCAGATCCCACTTCTTAGGTATATAATATTATGTTGATAAGTGTATAATTTTTAAATATAATCTAATACAGTTATGTTTTATCAGGGAGGGCACATTGTGATGCTTTGTTGAATAATATGTGTGAGAGTTTGAATAGCAAAATAGTGAAGGGTCATGATAAGCCAATTATCAGTTGCTTGGATTTTATTAGGGAGTATATTATGAGGAAAATTGTCATGGTTCAAAAAGAAATTGACAAAGCTAATGGCCCATTAACTCCTACAGCCACTAAGACCCATCAAAAAATTAAAGAAAGGACAATACAGTGTAAGGCAATGTTCTGTGGAAATGGGAAGTACCAGGTTACAAGTGAAGGTACTAATCAATGTGTGGTTAATATGGACCAACAAACTTGCTCATGTAACAGGTGGGAACTGACAGACATACCCTGCAAACATAGTATAGTAGCTATATGGGATATGAGGCTCAACAATGAAAATGTTGGAATACATGAGACATGAGTTCACCCAACATATTGGCTCAAGACTTGGAAAGAAATGTATGTCTTCAAAGTTGAACCTATTAATGGAAGGTTTTTGTGGGAAAAAAGCACATGTCCTACCAAGTTGATACCACCAAAGTATCGTGTCCTTATTGGCAGACCAAAAAAAAAGAGAAGAAGATCTGCAACAGAAGATGATGGAGTGTCCACAAAATGGAAATCTGTAACATGCACACAATGTGGAAATGTGGGCCATAATGGAAGGACTTGTAAGGGACAATCATAGGCTGGAATGGAATAGGAGAGGGTGCAACAGGGAATACAACAGGAGAAGGTGCAGCAGGTAGCAGTGGTGGTGTAACAAAAGGAGTTGGGAAGAAGGGAAAAAGCCCCATTCTTTGAGAATTTGTAGTTTGGTATCATGATCATGAAGGATAACTATGTTTTTGTTAGGCATTTATTGTCGTATTACTTTGTTGTTATGTTTTGTATTTTGATACTTTGTTGCTATCTATGATAACTATCTGTATGCCATAACACTATGTTGCTATTTTGGATGTCCCTTTATATTAATGGTAAATGGTTATCTTGGATATTTTAAGTTTTGTCCCTTTTTATTGTTATATTGGATGCTACATATATTGAATGGTATATTACATATTGTTATATTGGATGCTACATGTATTGAATAATATATTGCAAATACCACATTTTCATTAAATTTGAACACCAACTGATAACACCATATTATGATTACACAACATATTGTAACTGGAATTGAAGGTTTTTCTTAATACAAATAACAATACAAAATACACATAACAAAATACTAACAACTTCATTACTAAACCTAAACTTTAGATATAAGGACTGAAACAAAAAAAAAACCCAGCTAATAACTAGGTAAAGCTTCAATTTGCGATTTTGTTCTTCAAGTTTCATCCTAAACGCCATATAATCACAGTCCTGATCATAATCATTCACCCATCCTATGAACTTGCATAATGGTCCCTTAACCAATTAAAGTAGATGAAGAATTAGGGCAAAATTAGAGAAGATGAAGAACAAAATTAAAATCATTAACCTTACCTTTACTGTACAAGCATAGTAGAGTTTCCCAGGGTTTCTTTTGCTATAAGATGTGCAAATCACTACAGTGGCTCCACAATTGCATTTGATATCGATCATTGTTATCTATTTGGAAGAAATCGATCGAACGAGGGGAGGAGACGAAGGAGAGGATAGCAGAGGAAAAGAGGGTTGCAGTGTTTTATAAGATTTTAAGGTGCAACAGCATTAAGAATGGACACAAACACTGAAAAGACGAAAATGCCCCTGCGTGCAAGGCACGTGGGTAGCTTAAACGGAAGCCTATAACGGTTAACATGCATAGGGACTAACCGTGCAAGATAAATAACAACGAGGGACTGTCCGAGTTAAATGGAAATAAGGATTAAACACATTTTCTGGCATATGCACGAGGGACCAACGGTATAATTTACCCATTATAATATTAAAATTGAAACTTAAATCCAAAAAGATTGGTCCCCATCAATCTTAAAAGATACAGGGAAAAATAATTGCAGTTACAACTTGACAACACAAAAGGACAAATAAATATTAGTTATTGTATCAATAAGTTGTCGTTTGTCTTTATCTTTGTTTTTTGTATTCTTATTTGGTAATTATATAAAAACGTAAAATGGACAAAAAAATCGGTGTCAATTATATATATTTATTTATGTATTTGTGTTTTTAAAAAGCCATCACTAATTATGATTAGATCTTGCATCAAACGTAAACGTATGATTTAAATACTGTAAAACACATAAATCAAATAAGCAATGATAATTTTTGCATAAAATGAATTAGTCCGAAATTTGTTGTATCTGTTATTCCTTTGTCGTTGACTCTCTGTATATATCCATTCCTCTTCTCTTCACCATTTCCACGCCTCTCTCTCTCTCTCTCTCTCTCTCTCTCTCTCTCTCTCTCTCTCTCAGTTCAACAATGGCATCACTCGAGGAATTTTCAGCTCTAGATCTCATCCGTCAACACCTGCTTATTGACGATTCCTCTTTCCTACAGGAATATTCCATACTCTCCGATCATCACTGCAATAATACCACCCACAAATCCACCGTTGTTTTTCCTCTAACCTCGTCATCATCATCTTCTACTTCTTCTTCTTCTTCTCCTACGTCCTCTGTGATTGATCACACTCGAACGGTTTCCGGCCACCAATTTGAATTCAGAGTGGAACCAGAACCGATGCTTCAATCAAGTTCATCGGATATAACTGGAAAATTTAGCAACAACGGTTTTAATCAACGAAAACCCTCTGTGAATATATCGTTTCCGCCTGCAATCGAGAAATTTGATGTCGTGGTTAAGGAGAAGGAGTTTGAGGAGAGGAAGCATTACAGAGGAGTAAGACAACGGCCGTGGGGAAAGTTTGCCGCGGAGATCAGGGATCCTAGCAAGAAAGGGACTAGGGTTTGGCTTGGGACTTACGACACCGCCATAGATGCAGCAAAAGCGTATGATAAAGCAGCGTTTAAGCTTCGAGGCAACAAAGCCATATTGAATTTCCCGCTCGAAATTGGAAATTCAGAGGAAGCGGCGGAAACGGAGACGAGGGTGGTGACGAGTAATAGTCGTAAAAGAGCTGCCGGAAAGTCTGAGTTGGAAGTGAGAGGAAGTCGGAAAGAAGTGAAAGTAGAACCAGACACGGCGAAGTACGGTGGTGATAAGGCTGATGCTGCGGTTGGGTCCTTAACATTTGAAAAGGTCCCATTATTATCATCATCTTATCCTGCCATGGACTTCACGTCCGGTTGTATGATCAGGAGTAATGGCCCTAAAAGCGTTGCCGGACAGTCTGTGGTGGAAGTGAGAGGAAGTCGGAAAGATGTGAAAGTAGAACCAGAGACGGCGGAGTGCGACGGTGATAAGGCGGATGCAGCGGTTGGGTCGACCATATCGCCGACAAACTGGACGCCGGACGATAACAGTATGTTCGATGTCACGTTATTATCACCTTATCCGACGATGGACTTCACGTCCGGTTGTATGGTGACGTAACGATGATTTAACGGCGTTTACTATATTTTCAAAAATGAAACAGCTGTTGGTTGTTTCGCAATTATAAATTATATGTATACGTAATTTGAAATTGTAAATCGCTAGCATTGTATAAAGTTTTTATTAATAGTCGACTACATTAATTTGAGTCATATTTTGAATGATGTCATGGAATCGATAATAAAATATAATTCATCATAGTGCATTATAATTTATAAATGAAGGTGACGAGATACATAAGTTGATAATATTTTTTTTATTAAAGGGGTCAATGGCAACTCCTTTAAACTGTTCTATTATAATTTTATAACAGTCTTATTAAACAGTAAATATTGTCAAGGTAACTCTAAGCTCAAACAACTATTCTATATCTGGTTGTTAGTAATAGACATGTGTAAAATACGTCTAATGAGTATTAAAATATAAAAATGAATAGCAGTAGAATCTTGGTCTCATGTAAATTAGATAAGTGAAGTATGATGGTCGGCAGCACAATAAAGAAGGAGACTCTTTTCGTAGAAACCTCCGGTATAAATAAATAAATAATTAATTAATTAATTAGAGAAAAATATAAATACATAAATCAATATAAATATAAATTATGAAAATGCGTCCACACTAAAAAGATCTATGCATATAAAACGTTAGCCCGATGAAAAATGAACAATCTGATAGAGGAAACAAATGTGCATATAGAGAGGGGTAAATGTCAACAAAAAAAAAAAAAACATTAACATATACACACTTACTAAAATGAGATAATAGAAATAAGTGAGTAGCATATACTAATAACACATTTTGAAAGAATAGGAAACATGAGTAACTATATCAACAATGAGTAGGGATACTACGAGGATCTCCAACTCATTCTTATTTTTTCCATTTTTTATCCAATTTATGTCCAATCTTATTTTATTTATTTCTCTATTTTGAAGAAATGAATAATATAACATCATATTTTGGTCCAATTTTTTAGGAGAAATGAATAATATAACACCATATTTGGTGTTATACTATTCATTTCTTCCAAAATGGAAATGAACATTAAATTGTCGGTTTTAGTCTCTCATTTTATATATTTATATATTTTTGGTTTATTTTTATTTGTTACTTTTAATTGAAATGTAATATTTAATATTTATAATATTTTGTTATATATTAAACTAGATTATGACCCGCGTTTAACACAGGGACATAAGTTAAATACATATCACATTAATAGGTGGTTTTGTCTTAGGTTGAATTTTAATAAAAAAATGTAAGTTAGATTCATTTTTAGAGTTTTTGAACCAAACTTATTAGATAAAAATATTTAAAATTTATATTAGAGCAATTTGATTTTTTAATACAATAATTTTTAACAAAAATGATCTATGTGATCTTTGTTTGATCACAACATAATGCGACTTCTTGATTAAAACATGTTGTGTAGTAGCTTTATGAATTGATTTTGTTCGGTGTACCAACCCACATTGAGGCTCATATGACTCTTTTCATATGGGCTCTGTAAAATCAAAAACAAAAATAAGTTGTTACATGTACCGACAACATTAAATTGCAAAGAAATTTGATAAACATTGCAAATAAAGTGAATTGTCATAACCATAAACATCAAATTCAGACATTGTAATTTAGTCGGTTTCAAAGTATTTTTTCCTTATAAAAATTAAAATATGATTTTTCAGGCTATACCCAATCACATATACATATCTTCCAATCAAATAAATTATTACAAAAAAAACATGTTATGAACAAAAATATAATATTAGTTTCATAATTTGCTAAAGGTTAACACTAATAAATGATAATGAACTTTCACAAATCTTGCATTTTGATCACTACATCCAACTAACAAATGAAATTCAGTTTAGATAATTGATTCAAGAAGTGCATCCATGACTTCTTGTACCTGAATTTTGGAAAATGTTAAGACCTAGTGAGATATGAGGAAATAGTCTATGAGGCTACGATTGGTTTCTATAGGGCAATACAAATTCAAAATCATTAGCACATATTTTTCCTACCCGCTTCAATTATCAAATTTAGATCAAATTTGTCAAAATCAAATTATATATATATATATAACCTAACAATCAAACAACATATTTTTCATTGAAATAAATATCATAAATCTACAGGTTACACTTTATATATTATTCTTAAGTTATATATTACCTTTTCATCTTTAATGGTCACTAACACCTCTTTTTGCCTTATTGTTGTGAAATTACATATAATTTACATGTTTGTTTATTGTCTTGGAGGTACCTGACCAGTTGGATATGTACTATTATTTGATTAATTAGTGCATAAATTACATTATAGAATATGAAATTTAACGATTGTTCAAATTCATTTACACTTAATTTAACAATAGAAAATGGACAAATTTATAATCATAAAGGTATGCTTAATTCAACAAATTTGTTATCAAAATTAATAGAAAACTGAGTTTCTTGAAGAAACAAATCAAATACACAAAAACAAATAAAAAAAACATTTGAAGATCATGTCATAAATGTATGACCAACATAGGTCAACACATTAAAAAGTCGATATAAATGATATAATTTTGTTTCTGTAACTAAATGAATGAAACTAATATGCTTAAAGTAGATTGATTAATTTTTTTCATGACCTATCAACAAGAACACGATAATAACAAATAATAAGAACATAGTAAGAGCTTGGAATAAAAAAATGAAGAAGAAGATTGCTCAAGAAGAACACTCTAAATTATAGGACTCAATCTAAAATCGTAAGAATAACTACTTCAGTGTAATCGTATATATATGGTGTTTTTGAATAAGGAAATCATTATCTTCTAAAAAATTAGGATCCTAAGATATCAGCTTGGAGATTTTCGTTTATTCATATGGAAAAAAGATATCAACTATATTAATTCAAAACTTCAAATTAATTGACCTATCATTTAATCGGTTTTAAAATTCAAACAATTATCTCAAATTGATTCATTTTATATGGGATATACCGGGAGATAAATTATGAATAATATTGAATTTAATTTTGACTCGTAAATATTTTGCTGATTTAATGGGATTAGATTATATTTTATAGGTTAATAACTTAATTATTGATATGCTTTTTTAATGAGATTTTTAAAAAATAAATAAATAAATAATAAAATACAAATGGGTTTGAATTTGGAAATTAAAACCTATAAATAAGGGAGTTAAATTAGAAACAATATTAATTATAGAAACTGATATCATGTATATAAATAGAATGATATGTTTCAATTGATAAAATAATTACTGAATTTAAAGATTTTATAATTATTACAGATTCTATAATTAAATGTAATTGTGTTTGAATTTTATTTGGAGAAGATGATGTCAGCAATTTGATCTGAGGGTGGCAAACAAAGTATTAAAACACAATCAAGGGCCGCGATTGCTTCATTGGTGAATTAAGGGTTCTCTTTTAATAATATTTAGAGATTATATTAATTAATTATCAATATAAAGTTTGTTTTTTGTTTATTAAATTCATATAAAATTTTAAATACATATTGAAATTTTAAAACATGAAAACGTATTTTACAAAAGCTTATAATTAAGTGCTATAAATATAATATTATTTATTCAATATTATTGTAATGAAAAAAATATAGATTATCTATTTGTTAAAACCAAATTAGTAGAAGGGATGTGTTTGACAATCTATATAGGTTAAAAGAATGAAATATACTATAAAAATATCTTTTTTGGGGGTAAAAATGACGTAAAAAATGGAATAGGATTAGAGATGGAACACTATTTACCCCATTTTTAGGGGAAAATATGGAAGTGGGTTGGAGATGATCTAAAGAAAATGAAGCTAGAACCAGGCTAGACTAGGTCAATATTATTAGGGTACTCTAATTCTAAGGATTAATTCTTTTTTATTAGGTTGAGGGGAGTGGTGACAATATAACCAAGGTGACAATATAACCGAGCTCTACCAGGTGTTGTCGGACTACTTTTTGCCATCAAAAGGGAGTGGTTGTCGAGTGTAGGGAGAGAGAGAGAGAGAGAGAGAGAGAGAGGCATGGTGGGGAGAAAAGAAGGTGGAGAGAGACTCGACATCTCCCTATCGAGTCCAAATGCCAACCTTGACATACTGAGGAGATAGCCCAATGTTTGTCAAGCCACGTAGACGTTGCTGAAGAGGGTGTCGAACCCACTCCGTCGATCCTTATAGTTCATCTCATCGATAATAGCTAATTCCTTCAAATCTAACATCAAGATATCTTATCATTTTCTTCTCGAACGACCTATCCACGTTGCACCCTTGATTGTGATCTTCTCAACTCTCCTGATAGTAACAAATGGTTGCTGCTATGGATATGTTCAAACAACCACATCATCATTCCCTTATTTTTTCAATGATCAACGTCACTCTTAACAAATTCCTAATTATCATGTTCGGGTATCCTGTCTAACACCATATCCTGTCTAACACCATTTTGCCACAAGATAGCAACAATATTCATAAATCGGTGATCTCTGTCTTCTTCTCATGTTCTTTCTTGCCACACAAAACTTTGGCGGCCGCCCATAACTTTAACAATCCTGTTTTTATATGGTGTGCAATATCATCATCAACACTCCCTTATTGTGGATCACAAACCTCATGTACTTTCAACTCTCATTTTGATGTAAAATATGCTTATCACTACATACTTCTATTGCTTTAGCGTTTTGCTCCAGATAGAATTTACACCAACGATTCATCTTAACGATAATGATACGAAAGCTAGGAGGGCCAACCAGGCTGGGGCGCGACGTGCCTATTGATTTCTCATCCTATAAAATGCCTTAAACTCTCATTTATTTCCCCACACTTTTCCAACTCGCTCTCTCTCTCTCTTTCTCTTTCTCTCTCTCTCTCTCTCTCGAATCTCTCTTCAGTTGTCCTAAAAATTCTTTAGTATTTTGGGTATCTTGGCAAGATCTGAGGTCCCTAGGAACCCGACAATTAGTAGATATAAGTCTGGAGTTTTGCTAATGCAATTTCCGGACTTTTGTCAAAAAATCTCTGTAAGTTAAGCTACACTTATATTGTTTTCAGTTTAACTTATATTTATATTCATAGTCGTTGTTATGAATCTATAAATAAGATTTATCAGTGATTCCAAGTCATTATTCCGAATGATCTACTTATGGGGGTAATGTATAGGCTAGATTTAGTGAGGTGTTTAAAGTGAGATTTCCAAACTGTATACTCTGTATACCAAACACACCCTACCTCCAATATGATTTTACATTGTTGCTCCTTACTTGATAGATCATGATGTAGACATTGGGATTGTTGAGGAATCTATACTATTATTAGTCATGAGGGATATTATACCAAGACTTGGTGATAATTAAACCTAGGTCACATCAAAATAAAGGCTAAGTGCTGAAACATTGCCCAACTTTCCAGTCATCCACTTTAACAAGTGAAAGCATAGTTACTTTCAACTTACACATAGATATAAAGTATCTAGATGATTAAATGCTATGTGTGCCTATTATCTGTATTCATCGATATTTGTGTTAGATGAATTATATGATTTTTACTTGATTTAATCATATATCTATTTTCATGTATTGATATATAATATATTGGGTAGTGACGGGTGATGAAAATAATGAGATGATGATGAAAGGCCATGACTAGTAATGAACCAGTCATCTAGCATAGTATATATGATGACCACGGACTTTTATAGACAGTCTGGGGAAATGTTGTCAGGCTCGCAACATGTAGGTGTTAATGAACTATTTGTTCATTTTATGTACTCTATCCCCCCATGGTTGCCTTTATATGTATTGCTAAAGGAATCCCTCAAGTAGTATTATCAACCCGTTGCTGATGATGATCCTTAGGATAGGTACTTGAGATCATTATTTTAGGATCGTAAAGTGAGGATAACAGAAATGGATAATCGGGTGAATTATTTGATGTGATTTATATAAAAGTAACCAAAATCTCACCCATCCCACATCTCCTAATTTATTTTAAATATTTGGAAGATAACATATTTTGGACAATACCACCACCATCACTCAATCACCACCACCGCTATCGGACATATATAAATTTGTTATATATTTCAATAAACTTATGAATTTGATATATATAATTTACCTAAAAATATTTCGACATGAATTACCAAATTCGAGTACTCCTGGGTACTCGCTACTCGGCAGTCGGTCAAACGAGTATCGAATAACGAGTTCTACAACCTTGCCACCATATTCAGTGGCTATGGTAGTTTGAAAACCCTCGATCTAACATTGTCTCAATCGATGATGGTGTTATTAATGAATGGACGGCTGGAGGTTGTATGTTTTCTAGGGTTTTGTGCATATTGTGTGGGTAGTCGATTGGTGCAGTTTTCGAAGAGAATGGTCGAGTATAGGCGATGATCTGCAATTTACAGTGAGATGATACGACGACGCAAGATGATAGAAGTCAATGAATGGAGGAGATGACTAGGAGTGTTTGGATTGATCCTCCTTGTGGTTATAACATAATATGGTTGGCATAGTGGCAGATATGGAGGATTCTGACAGATTGTGATGAGTTTGTCATAGGTAGCTATTAGCGACACTGGGTGTAACAAGTTGGTGGGGTTTTCATCGAACCATCGATGATGGTAATTGGCGGTTGTCCCGTCGATTTTCTATGATGGGCGGCAACACTTTTCGTATTCTGACGACTTTGCGGCCGAACCAATAAAATTAAAAAGAATTAATATTATACATTATAAATTATTAATCCAATAAAATGAAATTTATTATATATAGAAATAATAAATTAAAGGTAATAATCCAATAAAAGAATTAACGTAATAAAAAGACTAAAAAAATAATTAAAAGAAACTAATAATCCAATAAAGTAATATTTATTAATAGATTAATATTATATGTTCAAAAATATTTATTAAAATCTAATAATCAAATAAATAAGAAATTAAAAAATAATTAAGTAAAAAAATTAATAATATAATAAAATAATATTTATTAATATATAAATATGATATAATAAATATACTATTTATTAATATATAATCCAATAAAGAAATTAAAAGAAGAATTAATTAACAAAATTAATAATATAATAAAATAATCTTTATTTATATATAAATATAATATATTAAAAATAATATTTATTAATATGTAATAATACAATAAAGAATAATACAATAAGAATGAAATTAAAAAAGAATTAATTAAAAGAATTAATGTATAATAATTCAATAAAATGAAAAAGAAAATTTCCAGAAATGGTCCTTGTAGTTTGGGAAAAAGATAAAATTGTAGAAATGGTCCCTGGGGGTAAATCCGTCATTTTCAAAAAGTTAATAACCAAGCTGTTAAACTTAATGAGGTAGGGACCAAAATCACAACAAAACCATCAAATAGGGACATTTTTTGCTAATAAACGTTTTTTTTTTTAACCTTACCCAAAGAAATTGACAAACCATAGGGACCATTTTTGCAATTTTATCACTTATTAATCACATAATAAATTAATCTATCTCTCCAAAAGGCATCATGTCCGATTGCTAGGTTTGCGGGCAACTTAAAAGGATTGTGCTACTATCAATTCAAGTATATACCAATTATAATTATGGGCTTAGACACCTAATCTAAATATAAGAACCTACAATTACCATTTAGATAAAAATTAATTCTGAAGAGAAAAATACTTTCACTACCAACAAGGCATTCAGGCTCAACTACAATCAGAAATACCCATCAAGTCCAAACATAGTTTGAACTTAGACATAGGAAGACTTTTAGTGAACATATATGTGGGATTATAATTAGTATGAATCTTCTCCACGACACAGTTATCTTTATCAATGATATCCCGCACAAAATGAAACAGATATCAATGTGTTTTGTTCGGTCATGAAACATTTGATCTTAGTTCAAGAAGATATCACTTTGATTGTCATAGAATAACGTGGTAATCTTTAATCTATCATAGAGTTCACTAAATAAACCCCTTAACCAAATATCTTCTTCAATTACTTTTGTAATTGTCGTATACTCTTCCTCGATAGATGAAAAAGCAACTATAGACTGTAACTAGGATTTCCAACTAATAGCACAACCATTCAAAGTAAACACATACCCTATAATATACATTTGTTTATTCAAATTTTTACCATGATCTGAATCAACATATCCAAGCACCCCAGTGGTAGACTTACCAAAATGTTGACACAAAGAATACATACCATGCAAATAACGAAACATCCATTACACTGCTTTCCAATGATCTTTCCCGAGTTCGCCATATATCTACTAACCATCCTAATGACATAATCCAAATCATGGCATGTGAAAATAATTTCATACATTAAGGATCCAACAACACTAAAGTATGGAACACGTACCATGTAAGTCGTAAATATCTTAGTAGTAGGACTCAAACAGGATTAGAACTTGAAATGAGCTGCAAAAGGTGTGTTGATAGGTTTTGCTTCATGTATATTGAAGCATCTTAGTGATGGGTTTTGAGCATTCTAACACTCCTATGGTGTACATGCAACCCTAGAAACCTTGGATCTATGTTTTCTCTAATATACATGCAAATTTGATTTTTCCAAGGTTCTCATCCTAACTAGCATGGCATGGGGTACTTGTAATGTAAAAACTAGTAAAATGACATACCTTTATTGTAGCTTGGATTCCTTATGAACTTGTGATCCTAGCACCCCAAATGTGATGCCTCAAATGTTTCACACAAAACCATAACTCTTGGATAACTTGAGAGAAGAACACTTTCACTCAAAATCAACTAGCCCTCCTTGTTCTTGTCTTAGTGGCTGATTTTGCTCCATATGAGGTTCCTTATATAGTGTGTCACATGTAGGGTTACACCATGTAAACCCTAATGTGCATGACTTTTCATTTCCCCCATGATCCATAGGTTTTAACCTCCATGGAGCACTCAATGGGTCCTAGCCTAATCTAGTGAATCATGGACCATAAGCCCACTATATAAGAATGAAAGATTTACATAATCAATCCTCATATATTTAATTAGTCTATTTTGATCACAAAATTAATTCTTGATCAACAGTAATTAAATAATATGATTTTATATTAATATATTAGAATATATTAAAAAATCATAAGTGTCTCATTTTGTCTATTCAATTGTTGAGATGCCATGCAACCCAAATGGACCATGCCAAGCCGGGTCAAGTACATATCAAATATAGTTATGGACTTAGACACCTTATCCAACAGTATCCTACTTGGATAAGTCTAATAACTATAGTTGCAATGTTGGAATAGTGTCTAAGGTTGCAACTATATTAGGCAAGTATTTGACCCGATTGTGCATGGTCCTTTTGGGTTGCCTTCACCATAGCAACTTGATAAGATGATTTATTATGAGAGAATAAATATTATTAATATATTATGAGAATAATATAAAGAATAATAATATTGTTATTTGATTAATATAAGTCATAGAATTAATTAGAATTAATTTGGTGACTTAAAGAGATTAATTAAATAAGAGGGTATAAACTGTCAATTGTTTGATAGTTACACTTTAGACTGTAAATCCTTAAGAGATAAGGGTTGGACGAATTCTAGAGCTTAGGATAGCTCAAAATTGTCCAAGGCTATCTATGGTAAGGATATGGATTGCTTTAAGGAAAGATTATCCAACTAGGGTTTAAGGTGAAACCCTTAAGGAGTCTACAAGTATAAATAGAGCCCTAGAGCTAAGGGGGTCGACATCTCTTCTAAGAAGAAGAAACCCTGGCTGAATTTCATCCCTCTCCTCTCTCTCTCAAATCATCTTCTTTGCTATTTGGGGTTTGTAAGCCATTAGAGGAGTGACAATTGTGACTCTAGAGCTCCAAGACAACAAGATCAAACAAGAGATTCAAAGGTATACTTCTAGATCTGATTTTTGTATTGTTCTTATACCTAATTAGTCATTAGAAGTCTTGGATTCAAAGAATGTTTAATTAGAAAGCCTAGATCCAAGCATTAGGGTTTTGCATGCGCACATAGGAAAGTTCTTATGGCTAAAACCCATCAGTGGTATCAGAGCCTAGCTTGGTTTCTATTAAATTGTTGCTTGTTGGTCTGAATCTTATTTGCAAAATTCGATTTTTGTGTTTCTGAGTCATGGACTTGGCGAGTTCCATAGTGGACTCGGCGAGTTGGCCTGACTCGGCGAGTCCCTTGGTGCACTCGGCGAGTCCAAGCGTCAGGAAAGGCCAGATTCGGGATTTTTTGATGATTATCTTATGGAAACTTACCTTAATCATATTAGATCAACCCTAATCCGATTTTTTGATATATATGAGTATAATCTTGATCTAATTAAAGATATTTATCAACTAATAACATATTTAATTTCCTTATATGATAATTAATTAATTATTTTGATTAAATTGGTAATTATCTTGCATGAAATCTTGAATAAATCAAATATAGATAATTAGGAAATTAATTGTTAATTAAAATTATTTGTTATTTGATCGTCCATATTTTAAATGTTTAAAACTTGTCCTCAAGTTTTGAAATTTATGTTTTGTGATTAAAAGTTTTAATTTAGACAATTTAAATTTCAAACCCTAGATTTTTAAAAATTTTAAAATACAACCCTATACTAATATAATATTACAAGATTAATATATATATATATATATATATATATATATATATATATATATATATATGTATGTATGTATAACTAAAATGCTAGTCTTACCGTTAGTAAGCCTCATTCACGAAGCCGATCTATAAGGTGGGTATAAGGTTGCGGCCTATAAAATGGCGCTTAATGGGTGTACACTCACACCCACCGCTTGCTTGATCGGTGGAGGGTCGTTAGCCGAACGGGTAGGATAGGGCAACCTCATCCTCTCATTAAAAGTATAATATGAAATACAAAGTAACTATACAATTTTTTAAAATTTCCCAATCTTAGTTACTTTAGGAAAAGTGAATTGATGCAATCCAATGAAATTACACTTTGCACCCTTGCTAAGAAGTTAGTGGAGCGTGTGTGGTTTACCGGCACACTAATTGGTTCTAAGCAAAGGTGGCAAAGGGTGATTCAATGTTTATCATAGTTCGATGGAGCGTGTGTGGTTTACCGGCACATCGAATAGGTGATCGTTACAATGAAGGCACCATGTGAATTTGCATGGTAATTCACACCCACTTTGTGATCCTCGGTATCCCAGTCACAAACAAGAGGGGCATATCGAGATTTAAACATGCCATTGAATAGTTTCAATGAATCTCATCCGAACCTAGGAATTCTCAATACACTTAGGACTAATAGTTTAAGTTTTTTGTGATGGAGAATTAGTGAATCGTCGTTCACTTACCTTCAATCTATTTGCATGTTAGATTACGGCATCCCTTTTCTAGTATGTAAATATTGTTGTTGGATCCTAGCCCTAATTTTTCTTATTGGGTGATAATTAGGGATTCATATTCTAATCTATCTTTGTCCTTTTTATTTGTAGATGTCGAACGCAAACAACGCTGCTGCTAGTTCTTTCACATTGATGAGCCTTTGTCAAAAGGTCACTTTCGATGGGACGAACTTTAGCGAATGGATAAGATACATTCACACCATTGCTCGCTACGAGGATAAGGAGTATGTCCTCGATGAGAAGCTCGAGAAAATCAACCCCGAAATCGCTACTTCGGCTGAAATGACCGCTTTTGAAACTCATGAGCACGATGCAACGAAGGTACATTGCATCATGATAGCCACCATGAACTCCGAATTCCAAAAGTCCTATGAGGACATGTACCCGTACGAGATGCATCAAGACTTATTGGAGAGATACCACCAAAACGCAAGACAAGAGCGTTATGAGATTTTCACTAACATGATTTCCGCTAAGATGGGTCATGGAGAGTCTCTTACCGTGCACCTGCTAAAGATGCAAAGGTATGTCGACCGTCTTCGCAAGTTGAATGTTGACTTTGGGGAAGACTTGGCGATCGACATGGTGCTTCACTCTTTGCCTCCGAGCTACAATCAATTTAGGATGACCTACCAGTTGAACAAAGAAGAGGTCACCCTAAGCAAACTCCAAGGTCTCTTGAGGGTCGCTGAGAGCAACTTCAAGGACAAGTCTGTTGCACCAACTCCCAATCCACCCGCTGCTCCTGTCTTGGCTATTGGACAAGGAAAGGGAAAGAAGAGGAAGGCTTCGTCTAAGAACTATCGCAAGGTTAAAGCCCGAGATGGTGCCTCTTCTAGTGGGACCAAATTTGATCATGCTAAGCCCTACCCTAACCCAAAGGAGGCATAGTGCCACCACTGCCACAAGATAGGACATTGGAAGAGAAGCTGCCCAGAGTACCTGCAAGCCATCAAGGAAGGAAAGATCAAGCCAACTTTCGCAGGTATATACACAATTAAATCTAACGAATCATCTCATGCTATTTCTTGGGTTCTTGATACCGGTTGTGGTTACCACATTTGTTCTAATGTGCAGGGACTAAGAAGAAATAGGGATGTGGAGGCTGGAAGAATAAATCTAATCATAGGGAACAGAAGATCGTCGCTTGTGACCAAGATTGGAGTGTATTCTTTAGTGCTTAGGAATGGTTTAAGTTTAGATTTGAACAATTGTTGCTATTCGCCAGAAATGGCAAGAAACATCATATCATTTCATGGTTTATTTAGACAAGGTTTTAGATTTTCTTTTAATAATGAGAATGGTTCTATTTTAGCTTATCTAAATGGTGTCTTTTATTTTGAAGCTATACCATGTAATGGAATTTATGAAACTATTATGATTGTTGATAACTTAGGAAATGATGTTTTAAACATAGATTCTTCCAATAGTATGGATAGAGCATCCTTGTGGCATTGTCGTCTTGGACATGTCAACAAGAAACACATAGCCCAACTCCAAAAGGATGGAGTGTTGGAGTCATTCGACCTTAGGGAAGATGACACGTGCGAGTCTTGTTTACTTGGAAAGATGACTAAGTCACCCTTCACGAGTACGTGTGAAAGGGGTGAGGGTCTATTGGACCTAATACATACCGATGTATGTGGACCGTTTAGATCAAACACGAAGGATGGGAACCGCTTCTACGTGATTTTTACCGATGACTATGGTAGATATGGGTATATCTATTTAATCAAGCAAAAGTCAGAAACCTTTGAAAAGTTCAAAGAGTTCAAGAATGAAGTGGCGAATCAATTGGGCAGGAAAATCAAGATGCTTCGATCCGATCGAGGAGGAGAGTACCGAAGTCTTGAATTCCACGATTATCTCAAGGAGTGTGGAATAGTTTCACAATTGACGCCACCTAGGACACCACAATTGAATGGTGTGGCAGAAAGGCGTAATCGAACCTTGTTGGACATGGTTTGCTCTATGATGAGTCGTGTTTCACTACCTATCTCTTTTTGGTGGTATGCCTTAGAGACTGCCGCCCATATCCTTAACCGAGTCCCTACTAAGAAGGTTGACAAAACACCTCACGAGATGTGGACACGGAAAGCTCCCTCGTTAGCACATATCAAGGTTTGGGGTTGCGAGGCTTTCGTAAGATGAGATACTCACGACAAGCTCGAACCTCGTAGTGAGCGATGTATTTTTGTCGGCTACCCGCAGAAATCCTTTGGATATCTCTTCTATAGACCGAAGGACAATGTCGTCTTTGTTGCAAGGAGAGGGGTTTTCCGAGAGCGAGAACTCATAAGCCAAGGAGACAGTGGGAGGCACATCGAGCTTGAAGAGATTCAAGAATCGATAGATGAAGGAACCTCTACCGCTGGCACTCAACCCGAGGAGGAAACTCCGGTTGAACCGATTGACGAGTCCTTACCTCTTAGACGTTCCGAAAGAGTTAGAGTTCAACCCCAGTTTTATGGTTTTCATATTACTACCGGAGGGGACACGTATATTAGTGATGGTACACTAATAAATCTTGATGAACCTAATAGCTATAAGGAAGCCATGGCAGGCCCGGAGTCTGAGAAATGGAAAGAGGCAATGGATAGAGAGATCCAATCCATGTATGATAACCAAGTTTGGAATTTGGTTGATAATGTGCCCGGACGTAAGACCGTTGGGTGCAAATGGATCTTCAAGAAGAAGACCGACGTGGATGGAAACGTACACACATATAAAGCGCGATTGGTTGCGAAGGGCTTTACTCAAACTCCCGGAGTTGACTATGATGAGACCTTATCACCAGTTGCGAAGATAAAATCTATTAGAGTGATGCTAGCCATTGCCGCATTTCATGATTATGAGATTTGGCAAATGGATGTCAAGACCGCTTTCCTTAACGGAAAGTTGGCTGAGGATGTTTACATGGCTCAGCCAGAGGGGTTTGTGGATCTGAAGCATCCGAATAGAGTGTGTAAGCTTGAGAAGTCCATTTATGGACTTAAGCAAGCGTCTCGCAGATGGAATCTTTGCTTCGATGAGAAAGTCAAAGAGTTTGGATTTGTACGAAGCGTAGATGAATCATGTGTATATGTCAAAGCCAGTAGGAGTATAGTTAGCTTCCTCGTTCTATATGTCGATGACATATTACTCATAGGAAACGACATCCCGACTCTGCAGGAAGTTAAATCCTGGCTCGGGAAGTGCTTCGCTATGAAGGACCTCGGAGAGGCTTCTTACATTTTGGGAATAAGGATAGTAAGAGAGAGAAGTAAGAGACTAATAGGACTTAGTCAAAACACTTACTTAGAGAAGGTACTAAAACGTTTTAGTATGGAAAACTCGAAGAAGGGAGAATTACCGATACAAAGTAATGCCAAGTTGAGTAAGACTCAAAGTCCGAGTACCGAAGCTGAGATAGCAGAAATGAGCCGAGTACCATACGCTTCCGCAGTTGGCTCAATCATGTACGCTATGACTTGTACTCACCCCGATGTAGCCTTTGCTTTGAGCATGGTTAGTAGATATCAAGGGAACCCTGGCAGAGCCCATTGGATTGCGGTGAAGAATATCCTTAAGTACCTTCGAAGGACGAAGGAATGGTTCTTAGTCCTCAGAGGGAGTGATGACTTGAAGGTGCGAGGGTATAGTGACGCCAGTTTTCAGACCGACAGTGACAACTATCGTTCGCAGTCTGTATGGGTCTTTACCCTAAATTGAGGAGCAGTAACTTGGAAAAGTTCCAAACAGGAAACTGTAGCTGATTCAACGTGCGAGTCAGAGTACATTGCAGCGAGCGAAGCGTCAAAGGAGGCGATATGGTTGATGAACTTCATTGGTGATCTTGGAATTGTACCTGCCATAAAGGAGCCCATGGAGATTTTCTGTGATAATGAAGGAGCGGTTGCCTTGACCAAGGAACCGAGGGATCATGGTAGATCTAGACATATCGACAGAAAATATCACTTTATTAGACATCGTGTAGAAGAAGGACAACTCGTAGTGAAGAGGATATCATCAGAAGATAACCCAGCAGATCCGCTTACGAAGGGACTGAGTAGGGTTAACCACTTGCAGCATGCTAGGAGTATTGGGCTGAAGGATGATATTAGCATAGATTAGATAGATAGTATTAGAAACATGTAATAGATAAATGTAATTAACATTTGATGATTAAATAAAGGAGTTTTATTTATAAGTAATGTTACTGTCTTATGTTAATTGTTTAACTATTGTTTCACTTTGCATGTTTTGACTTCCAGAATAATTGAGTTTATTAAGAATAATCGAATTATTCAAATTGTCCATAATCGTTCATATGTTGGAAGTAGATATGAATGAAGATTGTCATGAATTGGTGTGTAGATTGTCTAAATGGTATTAGACATAGCAAAGGGTTGTTGCGACGTTCATGAGTGCTTATGAACTAGTTTTGAGCATTGGAACAAACCCGCGCTTGCTGGAATCACCTTATGGAATATGATATAAAAGGTGTGATCGCAAGACGATAATATCATATAGTCTTAAAACCTAGATATATGGTTTGTTATTTATTAATTGATTGTACATTGATAATGCGAAAACGCATCAGTAACTCGATGTTATAAAACGCATTGTTGTGTATGGTTGGTTAATGAATAAGTAAATGCATATAAGTCGAAGTTTATCTGTAACTTTCATCCCAAAAGGGTAAAAGCGATATCTCGGCAGCTCGATGATTTGATTTGACTTATGTGCCGGGCCCGGTCAGAACTGAATTGATGTGTCCGATTAAGTTCTATGTCAAATAAATCAGAGATCGAGAAACCTAAATGCTTGACTAATCATTCCATAGAATTGTCAGCATGATATCTAACAGAGGATTGTACGATCCCTTATCTAAAGGACAAGATTGATTAGATCAGAGTTTGACAGCGTCTTTGAGAGCTACGATTGCAAATCGAATTGTGCTTGTGCATATAGTTACTAGACTTATCCAAGTGGGAGACTATTGGAATAGTGTCTAAGGCTGCAACTATATTAGGCAAGTATTTGACCCGATTGTGCATGGTCCTTTTGGGTTGCCTTCACCATAGCAACTTGATAGGATGATTTATTATGAGAGAATAAATATTATTAATATATTATGAGAATAATATAAAGAATAATAATATTGTTATTTGATTAATATAAGTCATAGAATTAATTAGAATTAATTTGGTGACTTAAAGAGATTAATTAAATAAGAGGGTATAAACTGTCAATTGTTTGATAGTTACACTTTAGACTGTAAATCCTTAAGAGATAAGGGTTGCACGCATTCTAGAGCTTAGGATAGCTCAAAATCGTCCAAGGCTATCTATGGTAAGGATATGGATTGCTTTAAGGAAAGATTATCCAACTAGGGTTTAAGGTGAAACCCTTAAGGAGTCTACAAGTATAAATAGAGCCCTAGAGCTAAGGGGGTCGACATCTCTTCTAAGAAGAAGAAACCCTGGCTGAATTTCATCCCTCTCCTCTCTCTCTCAAATCATCTTCTTTGCTATTTGGGGTTTGTAAGCCATTAGAGGAGTGACAATTGTGACTCTAGAGCTCCAAGACAACAAGATCAAACAAGAGATTCAAAGGTATACTTCTAGATCTGATTTTTGTATTGTTCTTATACCTAATTAGTCAATAGAAGTCTTGGATTCAAAGCATGTTTAATTAGAAAGCCTAGATCCAAGCATTAGGGTTTTGCATGCGCACATAGGAAAGTTCTTATGGCTAAAACCCATCAAGTATGACTTCAGGAACTGACCAACAATCGTAGCTCTTTCAAAGTCTTGTGAAACTAAGATGATGATGCGCCATTTAAGATAAGTGATCATATAATCCTCTATTCTAGATATCATCCGGACAAATACATGGAATAATGTCGTACTTATTGTCCAGCAGTTAGTTTCCTGATTTCCGATTTTTTCAACATAGAACTAAACTGAACACATCAATTTGGTTCTGACCAGGCCCGGTACATAGGTCAAAACAAAATCATCGAGGGGCCCAAATATCACTTTTAATCCTACAAGGATTAAAAGGAACGGATAAACTTCGAATCATATGCTTGTACTAACTACTTGTTGAATCATACACAAAAGCACATTTTATAACATCAAGTTACTAATGCGTTTTCGTGCAATCAATGCACAACCAACTCATAATCAACAACTCATATCACTAGGTTTGAATACTTATATGATATTACCGTCTCACGATCACTCGAGATAAATTCCATGAAGTGATATAAGTAAGCGGGAGTTGAATCCAATACTTAGAACCACTACAAGAAAAAGTCTCTTTTACGACGCGCAAACCTCAACACTCATTGATTTATGTTACGCAAAAGGGAGTGACATTAAAAAAGTGTCATCTCTTCAAAAATTTTAAGGATTTATGTCATGCATTATTGTGTGTCCTTAAATTAGTGTCTCTAGAAAAGAAATTAAAAAAACGGAGGGCGCTATATTTTAAACGCGCGTCCTCTATACCTGTCGCTTTATAATTTGAATGAAACACGCGTTTAGTAGAGGAGGAAACAAAATCCCCAAAAATTTGAAAACCCGTCTTCTACCTTCTCTCTATCTTTCATCTTCATAGTCTACTCTTCCCTCTCCCTCTTTCTCTCTTCTCTCCGATCCGCTTCTCCGCTACTCCTTAATACCTTGCAGGAATATAAAAACTAGAAAACCCCGTCCTCAAAAAGTCTAGGAAACTAGGGTTTTTTTCGTCCCTTAAAGAACGACCCACATCCTTCATAGATCGATCTCTATCGCTTCATTTCTCACAAGATATAGAGAAATGTACATTCATAGGGCCACAAAATTGACTATTTCTTGAACTAGGGTTTCAATTTCGTATCACGTAACCCTCCCTCAATCTGTTATCCCTGTTCAATCGATTCGATGGTTTTGTTCGACTCCACTCACGCCTACCATCGATGTTCAATCGTCGACCATCGCCGCAACTATAAGTGTTTATCTTCAAGTCTTTATCGAAGTTTTAATCGAAGGTTCATCTGTTATGTAAGTCTTTATCGATGTTCAATCGTCGCTCTCGTTGACCATCGATGTTCAATCGATTTGGGTGTACTCAAAACTCTGGAAGACTGTAGACGCGGGTGAAGGTGGAGAGAGAGAGAGAGAGTGTGAGACTCTGCACTTCTCCATCGATGATGTCCGATGAAACTGAGTAAGTCTTACATCTTGTTTTCTCTCTGGAGTTCTATTTTAGTTTACACATGAAAAGAAATTCACAATATGATATTTCCATTATTGTTAGGTATTGTGATTCTTATGTTTGGATTTCCAGTTCATACCTGAAGTGCGGATATGTGATTCATGTGTTTGTATATACATACTGACGTTTAGGAGTTGTATTAGGTTGGACATGTAACCAAGGAAGAGAAGATGATTGCAGCATATCATTTGATCGGAAACAACTACACAAACAGATGGAACCGGATTCATATCTGAAGATCTATCTAGCTTAATCCCATGTGACTTGATCCCATGGGTCCCACCAAAATTTACAATAAAACCTGCTTTTCTTTTTGTCTTAGGTTCCTGAGTTGTTTTACCTTCCAAAAATATTATTAAATGAGAATTCAATTGATTTTGGTACCACACAACTTGGAGATAAGCTAGGTATAGACTATGAACTTTAATTTTTTTTTTTTCTGTTTTTAAAGGGTTGTAACTTGATTCTATTGCTTACTTTTCAGATTGTGTTAAGCTTCCTCCTTGGGTCGAAAACCCTGTTCATTTTGTGCATAAGCATCGCATGGCTCTTGAGAGTGAGCATGTCTCTACACATTTACATGAATGGATAGATCTCATGTAACATACATGTTTTGTAATGAATAAAATTGTGAAATACTATGTGAAATTGAGTGTTGAGTTCTAACAGATAGTTTTTAGTAGAAATGAAGTAAAACTATGTTTAGAATCACTCATAAAATATTGGAAGTCTTATGAGATTCCAATTAAAAGCCAAATAGTGAAATTTAGCGAAAATATAAAATTTTAAATAAGTAAATTTAATTATTGAAAGTTGTAAATAATCTCGTTAGAAACTTGTAGGCGAAAACCTCGTCAAAATCTGAGTTATAACGAAGAAGTTATGACCAATCGAAGATTCACGACAAAACCGACACGCCGCCGAATGACGTAAAAAGTGAGTTTTTAATAAACTACTTTTTAGCCTTAGTGATCTAAATAAAAGTCATAGTATTCATTAAACCGAGAAGTTCGATAAAAAGAACGCCAAAATCTGACTTCGTATGACGAAGTTATGATTTTTACAAGTTTCAGCTTAGCATTAGCCAGCTAAAAACTCAAATTTTAGATCGAGTGATTTTTAGCCGACACAACCTAAATGAGAATTGAGGATCTCTTCATTTGAAGTACAACGGTAAAAAGTCTGACGAAATGGACGTCGGATGAAGAAGTTATGAATTTTTAACGGATTTTCCTGTCCCGGTCTGTTAAAAATAATAATATTAAAAATAAAGTCAAAATTAGCCGATGGAGTCTAAACGAAAGTTGTAGAGTATATTCTCACCTACGCGTGCATATAAAGAACGTCAAAAACGGAGTTCGTACGCAAAAGATATGAATTTTTGAAGTTATTAAATAAAAATAAATGAAAAATCAAAATCTTATCCGAGGCCATACGCCTCGCGTACACGAGGCTACGCCCAGCGTACCTCGCACGTATCCGGTCCGGAGTCAGCCACGTCTACCGTCTTCACATGGTCGCCACATAGAAGCCACGTCCGAGGCCCAAAGTCTGAGCTGGTGACACCTCGCGTACGCCCAGCGTACTCCGAGGCTTCGGCCTACTATAAATAGTAAGCGAGATTCTCCGAAAATGTTTGCTCATTTCACTCTTTTACACCCTCTTTCACCCATTTAAGCCACTTTTAACCCCCAGAAGTTCCATTATCATTCCCCACATCTGAAGCAAGTCCCGACACCCCGAAGTTCCCGAGAAAATCTTATTTTCAAGTTGAAACTCTGCCTGAATAAAGTCTAGTTTTCAACTAAAAACCCCGGTTTTGTCGCCAAAAGTCATATTTAGAGCCGAAGTGCTGCCCAAATCAATATTTTAACCCCGGTTATTTCAAGGTGAGTTCAATATATAGGAACAATTGTATGTTATGTGTTATATGTGCTATGTGCTTTTCAGTGTTATTATTCCGAGTTATTTTCCCGTATTATTTTATTCGCTATTTTTAATAGCAAAGTTATACCTTTGACCATGTGATCAGTGAAAGGAATTAGATTCACGGTGGTACTGGTATGTAGCCTCTGGCCATGTAGAGCATGTCTCCGTAAGAGAATGACTTCTATTCTATGGTATTGGCAAATGGTTAGACAGGGCTATAAGCCTAAAATCTACCAAGATATTAATCAGAAATCTTATGTCTTCTGTGCCATTTGGGCCGAAGTTTTATTGATGTATATCAAGTATGGAAATTGTTATGTCTCATTGATTGTATACCTTTGAATCAAGTCATTGTTTGATATACAAAGCTTAACACAGGATTCACATATGCCTTTGTTGCTCCTTGATTCTCTTTGCTTCTGCCATATTGAAGTACATATATATATGACATAACATTATATTGTATCTATTATTGAACTCACTAAGCGTCACCGCTTACCATATTAATGTTTAACAATTGCAGGTGATAAGTAACCAGTATAACCATATATTGTTGAAAGAATTAGAATAGTTTGTAATAATACTTTCGTACTTCAGTTTATGTTTGTATAAATTACAATATCCTGGGTAGTTATGTAATATATAACATTTTGTAATAGTCGGTTTGTATCCAATAGGTTGTAACCTCTTTATCAATGTAAAATATTGCTTTTATGAATATGCAAGTAGCATGTTTTGGAGTAATAATATTGTGAAGTATGAAAGTTTGGGTCTTTCAGAAATACGAAAGTTGGGGTCTTTCAATCATGGTATCAGAGCAGTAGTTTAAGCGAACTAAATGCCACGGATTGGTATTTAGACTTAAACTATTGGAAGTTCAATATATGAACTGAATCATTATAAGTATATGGATACAAACCATAGGAAAGACTTAAGTGAAGTATTAGGCTTTAATATATCCTAATATTCTAAAATTCTATATTACTCCTAAATTTCAAAACGATGGTTGAACAAGCAAGTAGCCATACCCCTGAGGTCGGTGGAGGTCCTCAACCCAAGGAAGTGAATACTCTAGTATCTCCTCGTGAGGAGCGACTCTTGGGTAAACTTACCGGTGTTATTCGACAGACTCTCGAAGAACACAAAAAGAATGGGGATAAGGGAAAAGAGAAAGCCACTGGAGAATCTTCAAAAGGAGAGGTGAAGCGTCCCTCGTTCAAAGATTTCAAGAGTAGTTGTGCTACAGAGTTTTCCAGTGTTCTCAATCCCATTATTGTTCTTACTTGGATCCAGAACACAGAGAAAGTGTTTCGTATTTGTCATTTGGATAATGAAGACAAGGCTAATTATGCTTCCGCAATGCTCATCGGAGAAGCCTTGGTCTGGTGGGAAGCAACATATGAAGCTCTCAACGGGTTTGACCAGGAGAATATAGCCTGGGAAATGTTTAAAACTCGTTTGCTAGAGAAGTATTATCCTCTAGACATGAGGAGGAGAATGGAGAAGGAATTCCTCGAGATTAAACAGGGAGGAATGATTGTGAATGAGTATGAAACTCAGTTTAATCAAATAGCAAGGTTTGCTACAAAGTATATTCCAACTAAAGACGAGAAATTCAGTTATTCATGGAGAGAATACGACACGAAATCCATGATTTCGTTGCCAATCGAGAAGTTCTGTCATTCGATAAAGCCGTTGAGTTTTCTCGAAGACGTGAGCATGACTTAGAGATACGTGGTGCCACTCTTACTATTCCAAAGCATCCACATACAGAAAGAACTACTCCTGTTTCCACTATTCCCCCAGCTCAGTCTGTTCGAACTGATCCTAGCAAGCAAGCACAATCTCAGAGTGCTTTTCGTGGCCGCGGCAGGTCACAATCTTTTTCTATTCAATCGCCTTCATGTCGTCTTTGTGGAAGGAATCATCTGGGTCAATGCAAAATAGACAAGGAATCCATTATCTATTATGGGTGTGGAGAAACTGTTCATATAAAGCGAGCTTGCCCAAGGAAGGATGTGACTTGCTATGCATGTGGTATTACTGGCCACAAGAAGCGTTTTTGCCGTACTCTTACCAGCCAAGTGACGGAAAGTCAAGCTTCTGTTCAACAATCGGCGAGAAGTCAAGTCCCTGTCCAACAACCAAAGAATACTCCAGCTAAAAAGGACGAGGTGCCAAAAGCTAAGGGTCGTGCATTCCAGATTACCACTGAGGAAGCACGCGAGGACCCGAATATTGTGACGGGTACATTTCTTGTCAACTCTAGACCTGCTCACATCTTATTTGATTCTGGTGCCTCAGATTCTTTTGTATCTTATGAATTTGCGCAGTCTTTTCAAACTACTTGCTACGCACTCGCGCAACCATTTCACATAGATACTGTGGGAAGTATATCATTACTTGCTGATAAAATCTATAGGAATTGTGTCATAGAAATTGAAGGCTATAATTTTCTTGCTAACCTAATCCCTATCTCCTTGCCCAACTTCGATATTATTCTCGGCATGGATTGGTTGTCAAAGAACCATGCAGAGTTCTTGTGTTACGAAAAGATAGTACGCATTCCTATTGAAGGGGAGGATCCTATTCATGTCTACGGTGAACAAAGGATCTTAAAAATAATTTCTTTCCTCAAAACTCGTAAATTTATATCGAAGGGTTGCCCTATCTATCTAGCCTATACAATTGATATCTCAAGAAAGGAGAATAAAATTGTAAATGATGTTCCCATTATCAACGAATATCCTGATGTTTTCCCTGATGATCTGCCTGGACTTCCTCCGGACATGCAAGTAGAATTCCGAATTGACCTTGTGCCTGGTGCTGCTCCGATTGCAAAGACTCCTTATCGTCTTGCGCCAGCCGAGATGAAAGAAATGATGATCCAGCTGCAGGAATTACTTGACAAAGGCTTTATTCGACCGAGTACATCTCCCTGGGGTTCTCCAGTATTGTTTGTCAAGAAGAAGGACGGATCGATGTGAATGTGCATTGATTATCATGAGCTGAATAAGGTGACTATCAAGAACAAGTACCCGCTACCTCGCATCGACAATTTGTTCGATCAACTTCAGGGTGTTAGCTATTTCTCAAAGATTGATTTGAGATCTGGCTATCATCAGTTGAAAGTACAAGAGCAAGATGTACCGAAGACTGCTTTCCGTACTCGTTATGGGCATTTCGAATTCCTTGTCATGCCATTCAGTTTGACAAATGCTCCTGCTGTATTCATGGATATGATGAATCGAGTATGCCGTCCAATGCTCAATAAGTCTGTCATCGTATTCATTGACGATATTCTAATCTATTCCAAGTCTGAAGTTGATCATGCCATTCATATTCGTGAAATCTTATAACTTCTTAGAAAGGAGAAACTTTATGCTGAATTCTCGAAATGTGAATTTTGGCATCGCCAAGTTCAATTTCTCGGCCATGTTATTTCTGGTGACGGTGTATCCGTAGATCCTACCAAAATCGAAGTCATTCAAAATTGGGAAGTGCCCCGTAATGCTTCTGAAATTCGTAGTTTCATGGGTCTTGTGGGTTATTACCGAAGATTCATTAAAGACTTTTCTCGTATAGCTGTACCTCTCACTAGTCTTACTCGAAAGGAAGCAAAGTTCGAATGGGGTGAAGCCCAAGAAAAAGCTTTCTCGACTTTAAAAGATCTTTTGACTCATGCTCCCATCTTATCACTTCCAGAAGATGATGATGATTTCTCCGTATATAGCGATGCTTCAAGATTGGGACTTGGTTGTGTGTTGATGCAACGTGGTAGAGTGATAGCCTATGCCTCAAGACAACTGAAAGGTTATGAAATGAATTATCCCACCCATGATCTCGAACTCGCTGCAGTGGTATTTGCCCTAAAACTTTGGAGACATTATCTTTTTGGTACGAAATGCCAATTGTTTACCGACCACAAGAGTCTCAAGTATATATTCAGTCAGCAAACTTTGAATATGAGACAACAACGAGCCATGGAGCTGATCAAAGACTATGACTGCAAAATCTTGTACCATCCTGGAAAGGCTAATGTGGTTGCAGATGCACTTAGCAGGAAGGTTTATCGTAATAGCACGTGTTATACTATTACTCATACTACGGTGAAGTTCACTATTCTTGATGAACTAGAGAAGTGGCAAGTTGAGGCCTTAAAGCCAGAAAATGTGAAAAAGGAAGGGATGGTACATTATGATGATATTTTACTTGATGATCCACGAGGATTAAAAGTATTTAAGAATCGGCTATGGATTCCAAAGATTGGTGTATTAAGACATAAGATTTTAGATGAAGCTCATAAGTCTAAGCTGTGAATACATCCTGGTACAAGTAAAATGTACTATGATGTAAGAGCTGATTATTGGTGGCATGGATTAAAGAGAGACATTGGACGATATGTGCAGGAATGCTTAGTATGCTTACAATTTAAAACAAAGCACCAAAAACCATACGGAACCCCAGAAAGTCTTAGTGTCCCTATATGGAAATGGGAAGATCTATACATGGATTTTATTACCAAATTGCCAAAGACTGCTAGACAACAAGACATCATTTGGGTAATCATTGACCGCCTGACTAAGAGTGCACATTTTCTCGCCATGCGTGAAACGACTCCAATGGAGAAATACGCACAAGTATACTTAGATGAAATTGTTGCAAGACATGGTGTGCCACTAAAGATCATTTCCGATCGCGATACTCGTTTCACTTCCCATTTTTGGGTGAGTATGCAACGTGAATTGGGATCTCGAGTTGCCCTCAGCACAGCTTATCATCCCCAGACAGACGGTCAAACAGAGAGAACAATCCAAACAGTAGAAGATATGCCTCGTGCATGTGTCTTGGAGTTCGGTGGTAACTGGGATAAATACTTGCCTCTTGTCGAGTTTTCATATAATAACAGTTACCACACTTCAATCAAAATGCCACCATATGAAGCATTATATGGTCGCAAATGTCGTACACCATTATGTTGGCGTGATGTAGGACAGAAGATCCTTGGAGGCCCTGAAATGATTCAAGACACCACCGAAAAAATTCAAATCGTACGAGAAAGAATGAAAGCGGCCCAGGATCGACAGAAGTCCTATACAGAAAAGAGAAGATGACCCATAGAATTCCAAGTGGGTGATTTCGTGATGCTGAAGGTATCCCCATGGAAAGGTCGTATGCGGTTTAGGAAGAAAGGAAAGTTGAGTCCTAGATTTGTTGGTCCTTTCAAAATCATCCAGAGAATTGGAAAGCAAGCATACCGCTTAGAATTGTCTGAAGATTTGGCAGGTATTCATGATGTGTTTCATGTGAGTTATCTGCGCAAATGCTTGAGCATCTACGATGAGACAGTTCCACTATCCGAGGTGAAATTGGATAATAAGTTAAGATATGTTGAAGAGACTGAAGAGATCGTGAATGAAAGAACAACTAAGCTACGTAATAAAGAAGTAGAATTGGTGGTTGTCAAGTGGAAACACCATAGAGGCCTAAACTATACTTGGGAGAATAAGAATGAGATAAAAGCGAAATACCCCCATTTATTTTAATCGATGTAATTTCGGGGACGAAATCCTCAAAAGAAGGAGGTATTTGTAACATACATGTTTTGTAATGAATAAAATTGTGAAATACTGTGTGAAATTGAGTGTTGAGTTCTAACAGATAGTTTTTAGTAGAAATGAAGTAAAACTATGTTTAGAATCACTCATAAAATATTGGAAGTCTTATGAGATTCCAATTAAAAGCCAAATAGTGAAATTTAGCGAAAATATAAAATTTTAAATAAGTAAATTTAATTATTGAAAGTTGTAAATAATCTCGTTAGAAACTTGTAGGCGAAAACCTCGTCAAAATCCGAGTTATAACGAAGAAGTTATGACCAATCGAAGATTCACGACAAAACCGACACGCCGCCGAATGACGTAAAAAGTGAGTTTTTAATAAACTACTTTTTAGCCTTAGTGATCTAAATAAAAGTCATAGTATTCATTAAACCGAGAAGTTCGATAAAAAGAACGCCAAAATCTGACTTCGTATGACGAAGTTATGATTTTTACAAGTTTCAGCTTAGCAGTAGCCAGCTAAAAACTCAAATTTTAGATCGAGTGATTTTTAGCCGACACAACCTAAATGAGAATTGAGGATCTCTTCATTTGAAGTACAACGGTAAAAAGTCTGACAAAATGGACGTCGGATGAAGAAGTTATGAATTTTTAACGGATTTTCCTGTCCCGGTCTGTTAAAAATAATAATATTAAAAATAAAGTCAAAATTAGCCGATGGAGTATAAACGAAAATTGTAGAGTATATTCTCACCTACACGTGCATATAAAGAACGTCAAAACGGAGTTCGTACGCAAAAGATATGAATTTTTGATGTTATTAAATAATAATAAATGAAAAATCAAAATCTTATCCGAGGCCATACGCCCCGCGTACACGAGGCTACGCCCAGTGTACCTCGCACGTATCCGGTCCGGAGTCAGCCACATCTACCGTCTTCGCATGGTCACCACATAGAAGCCACGTCCGAGGCCCAAAGTCCGAGCTGGTGACACCTCGCGTACGCCCAGCGTACTCCGAGGCTTCGGCCTACTATAAATAGTAAGCGAGATTCTCCGAAAATGTTTGCTCATTTCACTCTTTTACACCCTCTTTCAACCATTTAAGCCACTTTTAACCCCCAGAAGTTCCGTTATCATTCCCGACATCTGAAGCAAGTCCCGACACCCCGAAGTTCCCGAGAAAATCTTATTTTCAAGTCGAAACTCTGCCCGAATAAAGACCGGTTTTCAACTAAAAACCTCGATTTCGTCACCAAAAGTCATATTTAGAGCCGAAGTGCTGCCCAAATCAATATTTTAACCCCGGTTATTTCAAGGTGAGTTCAATATATAGGAACAATTGTATGTTATATGTTATATGTGCTATGTGCTTTTCAGTGTTATTATTCCGAGTTATTTTCCCGTATTATTCGCTATTTTTAATAGCAAAGTTATACCTTTGACCATGTGATCAGTGAAAGGAATTAGATTCACAGTGGTACTGGTACGTAGCCTCTGGCCATGTAGAGCATGTCTCCATAAGAGAATGACTTCTATTCTATGGTATTGGCAAATGGTTAGACATGGCTATAAGCCTGAAATCTACCAAGATATTAATCAGAAATCTAATGTCTTTTTGTCCATTTGGGCCGAAGTTTTATTGATGTATATCAAGTATCGAAATTGTTATGTCTCATTGATTGTATACCTTTGAATCAAGTCATTGTTTGATATAGAAAGCTTAACACATGATTCACATATGTCTTTGTTGCTCCTTGATTCTCTTTGCTTCTGCCATATTGAAGTGTATATATATATATATATATATATATATATATATATATATATATATATATATATATGATATAACATTGTATTGTATCTATTATTGAACTCACTAAGTGTCACCGCTTACCCTATTAATGTTTAACAATTGCAAGTGATAAGTAACCAGTATAATCATATATTGTTGAAAGAATTAGAATAGTTTGTAATAATACTTTCGTACTTCAGTTTATGTTTGTATAAATTACAATATCCTGGGTAGTTATGTAATATATAACATTTTGTAATAGTCGGTTTGTATCCAATAGGTTGTAACCTCTTTATCAATGTAAAATATTGCTTTTATGAATATGCAAGTAGCATGTTTTGGAGTAATAATATTGTGAAGTATGAAAGTTTGGGTCTTTCAGAAATACGAAAGTTGGGGTCTTTCATCTCATATTCGGGTGAGCCCTAATTCATTCATATTCTAATATCGGTGGGTTTTATTTTGTTTTGATGCTTTTGACTTTGTAAAAGGTTGAAATAAACCAATTTGGATGATAATCATAATTTTTCCCGAAACACATCATAACTAATTATTTAGTTTATATGCATATCCAAACACCCTATAAATATTGTGTAGACAACATGACATTTAGATCAATTTTTTGTATGTTAGGTATAAGCAGCGAGGAAAATTAGCTATTTCAGTAAACAATGTATTCTTTTACATCATATATGAAGGGACTGTAGATATAGATAAAATCAATGATCTAGTAAGTCTTCTTGTTAGTTTATTAATTAAGTTCTTTTTTAGGTTTCTTTTCTTGATTCTTTTATTTTTTATCTTGAAAAGGTCCAACAACGCGCTATGCAAGATCAAATTGCTTACTTTGGACAAACCTCGTCACAACTTTTAACTACTCCTCACATAAAAAAGATGCCACCTCCATATGTTCTTCAAATGTAGGTAAAGTTATTAATGTTGTCACTAATATAATTTCCATAGCCTTTGTACATTCCTAAGGACATGCATTTGTTTATTACACTTCTACTTTTTCCTATTACAGTATTGTAGAAAAATCTACAAAATTGACGTATTTTGTTTTTGTAGGACAAAGCAACTTCTGGAAAACATTGACTTGGTATTAGCAGGGGTTCGTTTTCAAGGGACAAAAACGTCTTTTAGTGATAGTGAGAGGAAGGAAATAACAGGGGTTACGTTTGCCAGTGATTTGATTAAGCAGATGAATGAGATTGAGCAACAGATAAGTGGGATTACATGTGTGTGCATTTATCTATTTAACTATGTGTGTATCTGTGTGTATTGATTTGTTAATAATGGTTATAAAAAGATGTTTCTGAACAAACAGGTAGATTTTATTAATAGTTCTATAGCCTTTTCAACTGGATAGTGATAGATACTCTTTGATGGTGGATTTGATTTTAGTAATCTTACTTTGAAATGAATTGTGTAGATTAGACTAGGTAGGGGTTGTGCATATTGTTAGGGGTTGGAAGAGCTAATTGAGTGGAAGAATAGATGAGCTATCAATTTAAAAATGCATGTAAATAGTCACAAAACAATGATCTGAAGTATTAGAAACACTTATTGAGAGGTGGATCTTGTGCTCTTTTGGAATAATAACATTATTGCCTTGATAATTGGGTCAACTTAGACTCTGTTTGGAGCTATCATTGGTTTAGAAGTCTATCAATTTAATTCATTCTTTTTTTAAATATATACACATTGTAGGTTATTTGTGTAGTATGTCTCATGGAAAAATATGGAAGTCTAAAAAGAGCAATGAAGGAATGGACTTTGATTGGGTCATTAAGTGCATCTGGATTACCTGCAGCTATCTATGCACTACAAAACAATCTGTTATAGATTTCATACAGGAATCAATAACATTGAACATCCCACAACTCCAACTAGCTAACACCCAACACACTCCCACTGAGTAGTAGCAAACAAACACACCAACACACTAACGCAGAAGCACCAAGTGACAAGGAAGAGAAACAAAGCTAAAAATAAGGGGCAAAATGGTCAACCACAAACAATCACCAAATATGATCTTCCAGCAGCAGAGATCAACCAATACAAACTTGTATTTTCCCCCCTTTTGGCTCTCATTCCTAGTTGCTGCAACAAGAGCAAGAAAATCAAAGGTAACAAATTACATTTTTGTGGTACTTGAGTTTCAAAAAAAAAAGAAAAGAAATCTGCTGCTATACTCGATTTAACACCTAACCCGAAGAAAAAAAATATTTGATTGTACCGCTTGGTTTCAACAAAAAACAAAAAAGATTTTTTTTGTTGTATGATTTGTTAAAACTGATATGTACATTGTGAAATTTTGTTTTTTGAAACATAAGGGTAAAACAGTAATTTAGTCTCGTTCAAGAAAGAAATATACCTTATGTATACTCATCAAATTATGTTGACATTTTGCATTTTGATGTGTTGACTAGTTGACTTTTTGAAATGATTTATTTTTTCAGGCAAGGTTAAATAAAGTAAAACTTTTTGAAGCATTGGAGATATTTTTTGACAGGTTTGTAACTTTGTTCATATGTTTTAGACTTTTATCATGCAAATAAAGTTGGTTTTTTATGATTTTACCCTTATATATATATATATATATATATATATATATATATATATATATATATATATATATATATATATATAGAGTTAAGTTCAAATGTTTTCACTATCTATTGTGTGCATGTATGACTGATTCTGGACCAATCATTTTAGTTATTTTAAGAAAGTAATTAATGCATATTAAATGTTGAATATGTAATTAATATTCATTATATCTTCAACATGTAATATGCATTAATTACTTTCTTAAAATAACTAAAATGATTGGTGCAGAATCAGTCATACATGCACACAATAGATAGTGAAAACAAAATAACCTAACCCTATATATATATATATATATATATATATATATATATATATATATATATATATATATATATATAATAATACTAGAGGAACAGGGCAACAAAGTTTTGGAAAAAATCCGGAAATGTGATGTTTGTCAAGATTCAGATATGGTTGTTAGAAACAAACTGCTATTTATTTATTTATTTATTATTATTATTATTATTTATAAAATAAGCCTCACATTATTTATATCATTTTAATAGACTATCTATTTTACTTACCTTACAGGATGGAAAGTACATGGTTGGTTGCTTGGGTGTGATGATATTCTGAGAGAGCTTATGGAAATATCTGGAACTGGACATCAGAGGTAAACAAAAATACTTTAGATTGCTACTTTCTTATATTTTTTCTTCCTGAATTGCTTATTGATTGCCTATTTTTATGATGCATGCAAACCGAATGCATTAGCTGGACTATTTGAAGCTAGTGTTTCACACGTGTACCTTAATGGAAAACTTAGACACGCAGTTAGATTAGGTTACTCTCCAAAATCTTCTGGGCAGTCTCTTTAGGTAACAATAGGGTAAATTAAAAAAATTATCCAACTATTTTTAACCTCTTTTTTTATTAACTCATAAACATGTTGTAGGTTTGACTATGAGGTGAGTCCATTTGTTCTAATTTCTTTCAAAAACATTTATTCCAGTTTTCTTTTTGAAAATAAATTTTTATTTATTTATTTATATATTTAGGATGATGTGTTGGAGAACAATTTTAATATCTTGCGCATGTTTGTTAGAATACACAGAGCTTCCTCTGCACCGACTTTTCTTTTGAGTTAACTCAGGTCTCTCACTTTTTTATTTATTTATAGTTTATGATCATTTTGATTTTGGTCATGTACTTCAATTAAACTATTAGTATCTATTTTATTTTGACTTAATGGACTTAATGACTCAATCAAAATCCTCTTACAGTCTAGAAAAGGAACAAGCTTTATCCAGATTGACATCATTATTTACCTATGTTAAGGGGAAAAAAGGAGCAAGGGCATAGTTAGTTTTTAGTTTTAACCTAGTTTTTTTTATAAATTACAGGTGGTTCCATTGTTAATGAAAGCTATTGGATGGCTAGGAGGAAGTATACTAGCCCTTGAGACACTAAAACGTGTGGTGGTTGCTGGAAATAGGGCATGAGATGCACTTGTTGCACAAAGTCTTAGTTCAGTAATCATGTTGTGTATCTAAAATTCAATCGTCGCCATCGATCCAAGTCGACCTCGATCTAGATCAAGGTTACCAAGGGTTGTTATTTTTATAGGAATGTATAATCCATGTTAGCAATGTATTATTTTTGTTTAACATTTGAATGATTATTTGTATGACATATTATAATTTGTGCAATTTATTTTATTTTTTGTGTATGAAATTTTATTTTATATTATGAGACATTAAATGTGTGATGTAATTTGAAAATTAGTAAATTTACAATATATATATATATATATATATATATATATATATATATATAAACATTTAAAATTTATGACACGCAAAAATGTCCGTCGTCTTTCTTTATGACGAGGGCTTTAATGATACACAATGCAAGTCGTAAATGTGCATCGTTTTACGACACGCGAATGCGTGTCATCTTCTTTATGACAGAGCCTTCCCTGACACGCAATGCGCGTCGTAAGGTTACGACGCGCAAAAGTGTGTCGTCTCTCGTTATGACAGGGTCTTCCTTGACGCGCATTTGCGCGTCGGCTAAGCTTTTTACGACATGCATTGCACATCATAAAAGGCTATTTTTCTATTAGTGAACTCATGAGTACTCATTAATATTGTAGCAACTTTTGCTATGTCTAACACTTTAGACATCTACAAGCCCAATTCATAACAGTCTTGATTCATACCTACTTCCAACATATGACTGACTGTGGAGAGTTTGAATAAAGTAATTATTCTGGAAGTCAAAACATGCAAAATTTGAAACAATAGTAAACAATTGACATAAGATAGCAACACTTTACTTATAACTAAGCAACAACTTTTATTTAATCATCAAATGTCAATTACATTTTACATGTTTCAGAAATAGCTATCTGATCTGTAAAACTAATATCATCCTTCAGCCCGATGTGCCTCGCATGCTGCAAATGCTTAACCCTACACAGTCCCTTCGTGAGGGGATCTGCTGGGTTTTCATCTGATGATACCCTCTTCACCATGAGGAGTCCTTATTCTATCCGATGTCTAATGAAGTGGTATTTTTATGTCGATGTGCCTGGATCTGCCATGATCCCTTGGTTCCTTGGCTAAGGCAACTGCACCCTCATTATCACAGAAAATCTCCATAGGCTCCTTAACATCTAGTACAACTCCAAGGTCTCCAATGAAGTTCTTTAGCCATATTGTCTCCTTTGTTGCCTTGCTTGCTACTATGTACTCTGATTCGCAAGTTGAATCAGCTACTATTTCCTATTTGGAACTTTTTCAAGTAATTTCTCCTCCATTTAGGGTAAAGACCCAACCCGACTGAGAGCAGAAATTATCCCTATCATTCTGGAAGCTATCATCACTATACCCCATTACTCTCAAGTCATCACTCACACCAAGGGTAAGGACCCAGTCCCTAGTCCTCCATAGATACTTGAGAATATTCTTCAAGTAGTCCAGTGAGCCTTGCCCGGATTCCCTTGATATCTGTTGACCATGCTCAAAGCAAAGGCCACATCATGGCGAGTACAAGTCATAGCATACATGATCGAGCCTACAGCGGAAGCATACGACACTCGACTCATCTCAGCTATCTCAGCCTCTGTACTCGGGCTCTGAGTCTTACTCAGTTTGGCGTTGCTTTGAATTGGTAAGTCACCTTTCTTAGAATCCTGCATGCTGAACCTTTTCAGCACCTTATCCAAGTAGTTACTTTAACTAAGTCCAATTAGTCTCCTACTCCTGTCTCTCAATATTCTTATCCCTAAGATATAGGCAGCTTCTCCAAGGTCCTTCATGGCGAACACTTCCCAAGCCACGACTTAACCTCCTTCATAGCGGCAGTCTCTAAGGCATACCCCCAGAATGAGATTGGTAACGAAGCTCGAATCATCTGATGGGTTTTGAGCATTCTAACACTTCCTAAGTGTACATGCAACCCTAATAAACCTTGGATCTATGTTTGTCTAAGATACATGCAAATAATTATTTTTCCAAGGTTCATATCCTATCTAGCATGGCATTGGGAACATGAATCAAATAAAGCTAGTAGAAATACTTACCTTGTAGTTGTAGTTGATTGCTTGGAGTTTTAGAGCCTAGCACCAATAGTGTGGATGCCTCAAATGGAAATCACAAATCACCACAAACTTGGAACTTTGAGAGAATAGTCACAACTATCTTGAAATCGGCCCTCCTGCTTTACTCACCTCAACTAGTCTGATTTCAAGAACCAAAGCCTCCTTTATATAGTGTGGTGGATTAGGGTTACATCCATGTAAACCCTAATACCCATGTCTCTTCATTTCCATGAGATCTATGGGTTAAAGCTCCATGGAGTATCCATGGACTTTCCATGCAAGCCTAGCAAATTCCAAATGAGCATTAGCCCACACTATATAAATATAGGAGCCCATATTTAATTAGTAATACTTTTGATCTCTAAATTAATCCTAGATTAATTATAGATCAATACTAATTAAATAATATGATCTTATATTAATATATTAGAACTTATAATATATTAATAAATCATAACTTATACTATTCTCAAAAGATTATCCATAAATTGTTCGAGTGAAGTGCAACCCAAATGGATCATGCCAGGTCGGGTCAAGTACATACCAAATATAGTTATGGACTTAGACACTATATCCAACAGTCTCCCACTTGGATAAGTCTAATAACAATAGTTGCAAGTATGACTTCAGGAACCGATCAGCAATCGTAGCTCTTTAAACTCTGTTGAACTAGAACGCGCCATTTTAGATAAGTGATCATATAATCCTCTATTCTAGATATCAGCCAGACAAAAACATGGAACATGGTCTTACTTATTGTCCAACATTTGTTTCCTGATTTCCGATTTGTTTGACATAGAACTTAACTGAACACATCAATTTAGTTCTGACCGGGCCCGGTACATAGGTCAAAACAAAATCATCGAGGGGCCTGGATATCGCTTCTATTCCTAGAAGGAACAGATAAACTTCGACTCATATGTTTGTTCTACCACTCATTGAATTATACACAAAGGAACGTTTTATAAGATCAAGTTACCAATGCGTTTTCATACAATCAACGCATAACCAACTCGTAAGTAACAAATCATATCTCTAGGTTTGAAGACTTATATGATATTACCGTCTCACGATCACTCGAGATAAATTCCATGAAGTGATTCCAGTGAGCGTGGGTTGAGTCCAATGCTCAGAACTTATGAGCACTCATGATTGTTGTAGCCATGTCCAACACCTTAGACCTCTGCAACCAATCATGACAGTCTTGATTCATACCTACTTCCGACATATGACCGACTGTGGAGGTTTGAATAATATGATATACCAAACATAATGTCACACCCCAAAACCAAGAACGGCGGAAACGTTCTGGGGCGGAGGACGTCATGTAAAGTATCACAACACAGTAAATGTAAATAAGCAAACAACATCATCCATTGCATTAAATATATAATTTTAATACAAGCGTGTTCTATACAGTTTTAGACACCAAAAATATAATGTAAATCAAAATAATAAGATGAGTCTTGGATGCGCTCCTTCTTCTCAAAAGCTGGCATCGATACCTGTCTACTGATGACCTGAGAATACAAGTTATTTTGAAAGATTTTATCAGCATTAAGCTGGTGACTTCATAAGTATTTTAGTGTCGGTGTTTGTTATCCAAAAACGCTTGAACATGTCTCAAGTGTAAGTTTGTAAAATGTAAGTAAATGTTTGTAAGTGTTTGTACAAGTTTGAATCTCTCAGAAAAACCTATATTTTCTATTAAAGTAGCCTTCTACCAAGGCTTAACTGTTTTGTATGCTCGTTTGTTGTAAAAGTGTGTAATTTCCCAAGTGTAACTATCATTTAACAAAATATAGTTTGTACATTAATGTTTAAGTGAAATAATCACTAAAATGTATGTAATGGGTAAATTATTGTAGTACTGTAGTGTTGTATTATAGGAACTACTGTTGTACTAACTACCTTAAACCGGATTTATATTAAGGTATCATGTGACTAATTGCACCATACTATCGACTGGTAACAACGACATACGAATGGTCGTAATAACGGAATGACGTTTGGCACCCGCAGACCTGCAGGTCCGGCTGTAGCTAGTAGCAAGGTCTAGGATAGTCAATCCAGTATAGATCTATACGCAAACTCATGCTCTCCCTTCAAGAGACTCTGGCTACAACTCGGGCCATGGCATTTAAGTCATGCTCCGATTCATATCACAATAATGAACATATTCTAGTATATATAATGTAATGAACTGTTCTAGTATAGTTGTATATGTTCTTCCTCTAGTATAGTTGTATATGTACTCGTAGTAATAAGTATTGACTCATGAATGAACTGACTCATTGATCTAGAAATTGTAGTAGTATGATCCTGTGTTACCCCGATGGTAACTTATTGATGATGTACTGATAAGTATGAATAAAGGAGTACTTTTATGTCTATATATGTACATTTGATATATAATTAATATTGAAACGACCTTCGGAGGGCTACCCGGAATCCCACCAGACCACATCTCAAGCGCGAAAAGGAAATAGGGCGGATGGCCTTCCTAAGCCCTTTAAACATTGCTTATATATCTATACATATATGGGCATGCAATTTATAAGAAGTGTAACAAAGTTTAAATAAAAGTATTTGATAAGTAAAAGAGTAGTTAAAACATTTTGAAGTAAAACAGTTTGAACAGTGATAAAATCATTGGTTTTCTAGTTATTAATCACATGTGATTGATGTATTCACATGTGATTGATGCAATAACTATAAGCATTTAACTTGTATCCCCCCCCCCATAAAGTATTTAAAACATTTAAAAGTATTTCAAAGGTTAATTAAAGGGGTATGAACTCACTTGTGGTGAGTGGATTGGATTGAAGTATCGGATACCATGCTAGGTGGCAAACAGAGACTTGTTCACACGCACGAGCCTAGTTATCATATAATGAGCATATATATAACTAATTAGCCAAATAATAACTTAATGAAATAAGTTGGGACACTCAGGAACATGTAAACACTTTGTATAAGTGTTATAGGTCCTAATGGTTGCATCTAAGTTGCTATGGGACAAGGCTAAAGGGGTTTAATGTACCAAAGGGCTTTATATAAGAGTTTACTCCTCAATAAACCCCACACAAGGAGTTTAGGGTCGTAAACCCTTGATTTTACGGCCGTGAACTCCAATCTTGGTGGTAATTGGTGTTTTAAAGTGCCATATGATTTCTAGAATAAGCCTTGCTTGGTGGTTTAATCCTTTGGGTAGTTTAGGGCATAGAAAATACTCCTTTGAGGAGTTTACAGCCAAAAGACCATATCCCTTAGAGTTTACGGCCGTAAACTCTCATGGGATGGGTGTTTTAATTCTTTCAAGTCCCAAACACAAGTAGGATAAATTGTAGGCGTTTGTTTAAGGCTAAGGAGGACCCTAGGCACACTTTGGTGCCCTTATTTGATGTTTACGGCCTATGAGCATTCTCTTGGCCGTAAACTCCCTTTAAGGGGTGCTTTTGATGTTTTGAAGTCCATAAATTAGCTAGGATTAAATGGGTATTAAAGTCTAAAGCCTTAGGAGTGATTAGGGCACCTTTAAGCCCTTGAATTTGGAGTTCACGGTCCAAGAAATTCTTGGGCCGTAAACACCTAAAGCTTGGTGTTTTTGATTGTTTTCCGTAAACACCTAAAGCTTGGTGTTTTTGATTGTTTTCTAGTCCCTAATATACTTACATACAAGCCTAAGTTAGTCACTTATCAAGGAAATGGGACTATATAGCTCTTAAGCCTCTTTTTGGAGTTTACTCCCCAAGAACGTTCTTGGGCGGTAAACTCCTGGATCTCACATATTTGACATGTAATCTATGTTATTAAGCATATAACAAGCATTATAAAATTACTAGAGAAGTGTACTCACGATTTGCGATGAAAACCCGAAGATCCGTGAGAGAGAAAATGGCTTTTCTCTAGTTGGAAATGTGAATAATGAATAAATTTAGTTCATAAATCTATTTATAGTCCTGAAATATTTTGGCAGAAAATATTTTTATTCCGGAATTGAACTCTAACATTAAGAAGTTTTGAATACTCAAGTTTCACAAACCCATGAGCATCCACTCTCCTGATATCTCCTTAAACATAAACCCTAATGTACACCAACTTATTCGGAAAAGTCTGAAATTCATTGAAACTGGACTAGCTTCTATTGAATAGCTAATGTTCGTACAAAATGGAAATTTCGGGTTGTCACACATAATTATTCTGGAAGTCAAAACATGCAAAAGAAATATAGTAAACGATCGACAAGAGATAGCAACACTTTGCTCATAAATAAAACACCTTTTATTCATCATCTAATGTCAATTACACTTTACAAATTTTGAGATTATCTAACTACTAAAACTAATATCATCCTTTAGCCCTATGCTCTAAGAATGCTAGAGATGCTTAGCCCGAGGTAGTCCCTTCGTGAAGGGATCTGTTGGGTTCTCATCCAATGATACCCTCTTTGCCACGAGGATTCCTTCTTCTATTCGATGTCTGATGAAGTGATATTTTCTGTCAATGTGTCTGGATCTTCCATGATCTCTTGGTTCCTTGGCTAAGGCAACCGCACTATTGTTGTCACAGAAAATCTCTATTGGCTCCTTTATAGTTGGTACAACTCCAAGGTCTCCGATGAAGTTCTTTAGCCATATAGCCTCCTTTGCTGCCTCGCTTGCTGTTATATACTCTGATTCACAAGTGGAATCAGCCACTGTCTCCTGCTTGGAACTTTTCCAATTAATTGCCCCTCCGTTTAGGGTAAATACCCAGCCCGACTGAGAGCGGAAATTATCCCTGTCAGTCTGAAAGCTAGCATCACTGTACCCTACAACTTTCAATTCATCACTCCCACCAAGGGTAAGGACCCAGTCCTTAGTCCTTCGCAGGTACTTGAGGATATTCTTTACCGCAGTCCAGTGTGCCTTGCCAGGGTTCCCCTGATACCTGCTAACCATGCTCAAAGCAAAGGCTACATCAGGTCGAATACACGTCATAGCATACATGATCAATCCTACAGCTGAAGCATAAGGTAGTCGACTCATTTCTGCTATCTCAGCCTCTGTACTAGGGCTTTGTGTCTTACTCAATCTGGCGTTACTCTGAATGGGTAACTCACCTTTCTTGGAGTTATGCATGTTGAATCTTTTCAACACTTTGTCCACATTGGTGCTTTGACTAAGTCCAATTAGTCTTTTACTCCTGTTTCTCAAAATCCTTATCCCTAGGATATAGGCAGCTTCACCAAGGTCCTTCATAGTGAAACACTTCCCAAGCCAAGACTTTACTTTCTGTAGGGTTGGGATGTCATTTCCTATGAGTAGTATGTCATCCACATACAGTACCAAAAACTTGACTATGCTCCCACTAGCCTTGATATAGACACAAGATTCATCTTCACTTCTTGAAAAGCCAAATTCTTTGACTTTCTCATCAAAGCAAATATTCCATCTACGAGGTGCCTGTTTCAATCCATAAATGGATTTCTCGAGTTTACACACTCTATTGGGGTACTCTGTACTGACAAAACCCTCTGGCTGAACCATGTAAACATCTTCAGCCAACTTTCCATTAAGGAAAGCGGTTTTGACATCCATTTGCGATATTTCATAGTCATGAAATGCAGCAATGGCTAACAAAACCCTAATAGACTTTATCTTGGCCACTGGTGAAAAGGTCTCATCATAATCAACTCCCGGAGTTTGAGAATAACCCTTTGCAACCAGTCGTGCCTTATAAGTGTGTACATTACCATCCATGTCGGTCTTCTTCTTGAATATCCATTTGCACCCTACTATCTTACGATCAGGTACATTGTCAACCAAGTTCCAAACTTGATTGTCATACATGGACTGTATCTCGCTATCCATAGCCTCTTTCCATTTAGCAGCCTCAGGGCCTACCATGGCTTCCGTGTAGCTATTAGGCTCATCCAGATTTACCAGTGTGTTATCACTGATAAGTGTCTCACCTTCTGCAGTAATATGGAAACTATAATAATGCTCAGGTGCATTCCTAACTCTGGTGGAACGCCTCATAGGTATAGATTCTTCAGTCGGCTCAACAGGAGTTTCCTCCTTGGGTTGAGGGCTAGGGTTTGAGGTTCCTTCATCACTTGACTCTTGAAGTTCCTCAAGGTCAATTTGCCTCCCACTGTCTCCTTGACCCATGAATTATCTCTCTCGAAAGAATCCTCTTCTTGCTACAAAGACCACATTATCACTGGTTCTGTAGAAGATGTGGCCGAAGGATTTCTGTGGATAGCCGATGAAAATACACCTTTCGCTTCGGGGTTCGAGCTTATCATGAGTCTCGCGTCTCACGAAAGCCTTACAACCCCAAATCTTGATGTGGTCTAGATTAGGAACTTTTCCAGTCCACATCTCGTGAGGTGTTTTGGCAACCTTCTTTGTAGGGACTAGATTAAGGATACGGGTGGCAGTCTCTAAGGCATAGCCCCAAAATGAGATTGGTAGCGAAGCTCGACTCATCATGGAACGAACCATGTCCAACAAGGTCTGATTGCGCCTTTCAGCTACACCATTCAACTGTGGTGTCCTAGGAGGTGTCAATTGTAAGATAATCCCACATTCCTTAAGATAGTCAAGGAACTCAATACTAAGATACTCACCACCTCGATCGGATCGAAGCATCTTAATGTTCCTGCCCAATTGATTCTCCACTTCTTGCTTAAATTCTTTGAATTTCTCAAAGGTTTATGACTTATGCCTGATTAAGTAGACATATCCATATCTACTAAAATCATCAGTAAAAGTCACATAAAACCAATTAGCATCTCTTGTGGCGGTTCTGAAGGGTCCACACACATCTGTGTGTATGAGGTCCAACAAACCTTCACCCCTAGCACAAGTGCCAGTAAAAGGTGAGTTTGTCATTTTACCAAGCAAATAAGATTCACAACTATCATCTGACTTTAGGTCAAATGACTCCAAGATTCCATCCTTTTGGAGTTGGCCTATGTGTTTCTTGCTTACATGTCCAAGGAGACAATGCCATAAAGATGCTTTATCTAAGCTAGTGGAAGAGTCAATACACAACACATTATTTCCTAGATTATCCACAATAGATACAGTTTCATACATGCCATCACAAGGTAATGCTTTAAAATAATGAACATTATTAAAGAAAGCATCAATACCACCATTATTATTATCAAAATAAAAGGTAAAACCTTGTTTATACAATCATGAAAGGAAATAACATTTCTTGCCATTTCTGGTGAATAATAACACTTATTCAAGTCTAATGTAAACCCACTATTTAGCACTAAGGAATAAACTCCTATCTTGGTGACAGGTGAAGCTTTCCTGTTTCCCATGATCAAGTTTATCTTTCCCTGCTCCACATTCTCACTTCTTCTTAGTCCCTGCAAATCACAACATATGTGAATACCACAACCTATATCAAGGACCCAAGACTTAGAATGAGGTGAGTTATTAGACAATATAGTGTATATACCTGCATGGTTGGGTTTTACTTTCCCATCCTTCACATCTTGCTGGTACTTTGGGCAGTTTCGCTTCCAGTGCGACTTTTCATGAAAATAGAAGCATTCAGCCTCATTAGGGTTAGCAGAAGTAGTGACAAAACCTTTCTTGGTTTTGCTTGAAGAGGAGCCTTCAAGGGTCTTACCCTTGGTACCCTTAGAAGGGTTCTTTCTCTTTTTCCCTTTGCCATGCCCGATTACCAAGACATTGGCCGCGGTAGGAGTAGGAGTAGGAGTAGTAACAACCGACTTACCCTTTAGACCACTTTCTGTGGTCTTCAAGAGTCCCTGAAGTTTACTGAGGGTGACTTCTTCCTTGTTCATGTGATATGACATGTGGAATTGATCATAACACGATGGTAAGGAGTGCAAAATGATGTCTATTGCTAACTCCTCGGGGAAGTTCACATTCATCTTTAGTAAACGGGCCACATACCTTTGCATTTTCTGCATGTGGCCCGTGATGGGTTCACCATCCTTCATTCGGGTTGTTATCATGGAGGAGATTATTTCATATCGCTCTTGACGAGCACTTTGATGGTAACGGTCCATCAAATCCTGGTGCATCTCAAAAGGATAATAGTCCTCATAGGACTTTTGGAGATCGACTGTCATGGTGGCCATCATGATGCACACTACTTTTGTAGCATCCCTTTCATGTACCTCATATTCAACGAGCTCTTCAGGAGTAGCAGTTGGCTCGGGTACCTTTAGCTCCTTGTCGAGAACATATTCTTTGTTCTAATACCAAGTGACCATCCTGATGTTCCTGATCCAATCAGTAAAGTTGGATCCATCGAAGATGACTCTCCCACAAAGATTCATGAGAGAGAAAGAGCTAGTAGGGTTAGAGCCAGAAGCATTGTTATTAGAAGACATCTGAAAAGAATAGGGAATAGATTAGATTAGATTTAGAGATAGTCCTTAATAAAACACCCAAATGTAATATTAAGGCTAGGACCCAAAACAATATTTTATAACTTAGAAGAGGGATGCCGTAATCTAAGCTATAAGATATTTGAAGATAGGTGAATGACAATTCACCAATTTCCACCATGAGAAACGAAATTTTAATTAGGTTTTAATTGGTTTAGAAACTTCTAGATTCTTTGAGATTCATTGAACTTTCTTTAATGGCATGTTTCAATCTCGAGTGTGCCCTTCAAGTTTTGTGACTGGGATGCCGAGGATCACAAAACAAGGTGTGAAGTAACCATGCAAATTACTTGGTACCGTTAATGTATTACCCCTCAATCGATTTGCCGGTTAACCACACATGCTCCATCGATACTATGATAAACATTAAGTCACCCTTTACCGACCATGTTAAGTTCAAGTTAGTGTGCCAGTTAACCACACACGCTCCACTAACGACTTAAATAAAGTGTAAAGTGTAATTTCATGGATTAGCACCTTATTCATATTTTCCTAAAATAACTAAGATTGGGAATTCAATAAGGTTTAGTTACTTTAGTATTATCATTATACTTTTAATGAGAATTGATAAGTCCTTGTCCTACCCGTTCAATTAACGACCCTCCACCAGTCAAGCGAGTGGTGGGTGAGAGTGGACACCCATTAAGTTGTCATTTTATAGGCAACAACCTTATACCCACCTTATAGACAAGCTTCGTGAATGAGGCATACTAGCGGTAAGACGACTTTGATCTTATACATATATATATATATATATATATATATATATATATATATATATATATATATATATATATATATTATTAACTTATAATATTATAAGTATAAGGGTTGAATTTGAACTTTTAAAATTCTAAGGGTTGGAACTAAAGTTTTTAATATGACTTTACTTGTTCCAAAACTTGAGGGCAAGTTTTGTAAACTTTCAAAACTTTTCATTTCTTGTAACTTATGACTTAATTAGAGTATTAAAATGAAGACTCTTTATTTTTCTAACTCTTGTGTTCTTTTAATGGTTTTAATTCAAAAGTGACTCTTGGTTTTCCATAACTTGAGGACAAGTTATGGACTCCATTAAAACACATTATGATCAAGAATTAAACTACCAAGTAGGTTACAAAAAATTCCTATGATCATCTAATCTTCATAAGTTCAAGAACATGAATATGAACATTTCAAGAATCATAAATTACTCATAAATCTTGTAATTTTTTATTATAGCCATTGTAAATGGATTAGCATAAACATTACACCACATAAAACAAGTTTTATAACACCAAAACAGTTTAGGGTAATGTTTCTAGTCCATTTCCAGCAGCAAAAGTCGAAAATCTGCATTTTGTGGCTCCTACTCGTCAAGTGCACGAACCTACTCGACGAGTAGGATGAAGATACACATGAACTCGGCGAGTCCATCAGGCAGACAGCAAGTTTTTCGACTTTTTCCAATATTTTGCATTAAGTATCAAACAAACAAGCCTAGTCTCTGATACCACTGATGGGTTTTGAGCATTCTAACACTTCCTAAGTGTACATGCAACCCTAATAAACCTTGGATCTATGTTTGTATAAGATACATGTAAATAATTATTTTTCCAAGGTTCATATCCTATCTAGCATGGCATGGGGAACATGAATCAAATAAAGCTAGTAGAAATACTTACCTTGTAGTTGTAGTTGATTGCCTGGAGTTTTAGAGCCTAGCACCAATAGTGTGGATGCCTCAAATGGAAATCACAAATCACCACAAACTTGGAACTTTGAGAGAATAGTCACAACTATCTTGAAATCGGCCCTCTTGCTTTACTCACCTCAACTAGTCTGATTTCAAGAACCAAAGCCTCCTTTATATAGTGTGGTGGATTAGGGTTACATCCATGTAAACCCTAATACCCATGTCTCTTCATTTCCATGAGATCTATGGGTTAAAGCTCCATGGAGTATCCATGGACTTTCCATGCAAGCCTAGCCCATTCCAAATGAGCATTAGCCCACACTATATAAATATAGGAGCCCATATTTAATTAGTAATACTTTTGATCTCTAAATTAATCCTAGATTAATTATAGATCAATACTAATTAAATAATATGATCTTATATTAATATATTAGAACTTATAATATATTAATAAATCATAACTTATACTATTCTCAAAAGATTATCCATAAATTGTTCGGGTGAAGTGCAACCCAAATGGACCATGCCGGGTCGGGTCAAGTACATACCAAATATAGTTATGGACTTAGAAACCATATCCAACATCATCATGGAACGGACCATGTCTAACAAGGTTCGATTGCGCCTCTCAGCCACACCATTAAGTTGTGGTGTTCTGGGAGTGTCAATTGTGAAACAATTCCACATTCCTTAAGATAGTCAAGGAACTCTGTACTAAGATACTCTCCTCCTTGATCGGATCAGAGCATCTTAATGTTCCTGTCCAACTGATTCTCCACTTCCTGTTTAAACTCTTTGAACTTGTCAAAGGTTTCTTACTTATGCTTGATTAAGTAGACATAATCATATCTATTGTAATCATCAGTAAAAGTCACATAGAAGCGGTTAGCATCCCTTGTGGCGGTTCTGAAGGGTCCACACACATCTGTATGTATGACATCCAACAAACCATCACCCCTAGCACAAGTACCAGTGAAGGGTTACTTTTTCATTTTTCCAAGTAAACAAGATTCGCAACTATCATCTGACCTTAAGTCAAATGACTCCAAGACTCTAGCCTTCTGCAGTTGGCCTATGCGCTTCTCGTTAACATGTCCAAGACGATAATGCAACAAGGATGCTTTATCCAAACTAGTGGAAGAATCGATATGCAATATATTATTTCCTAATTTATCTACAACCGACACAGTTTCATATACACCATCACAAGGTAATGCTTTAAAATAAACAACATTATTATATAATGCACTAATACCACCATATTCATTATCAAATGAAAAAGTAAATTCTTGTTTGTACAAACCGTGAAAAGAAATAATATTTCTCGCTATTTCAAATGAGCAACAACACTTATTCAAATCTAACACTAACCCACTACTTAGAAACAAAGAATAAACTCCAATCTTGGTAACAGGTGAAGATTTCTTATTCCCCATGATCAAGTTTATCTTTCCGTACTCCACATCCTCACTTTTTCTTAGGCCCTACAAATCAGAACATATATGAATGCCACAACTTGTATCAAGGACCCAACAATTAGTATGCAGTGAGTTATTAGACAATATAGTGTAAATACCTGCATGGGTAAGTTTGACCTTCCCATCCTTAACATCTTGCAGGTACTTGGGGCAGTTTCATTTCCAGTGCCCCTTTTCCTAACAATAGAAGCATTGAGCTTCCTTTGGGTTGGAAGAAGGAGTGACAGAACCACCTTTGGTTCCACTTGAAGAGGATCCATCAAGAGACTTTCCCTTGGTACCCTTCGAAGGGGTCTTCCTCTTCTTCCTTATACTTTGCCCGATTGCCAGAACAGGGGCGGTGTTAGGAGTAGGAGTAGTAACAACCGATTTACCTTTGAGACCAATTTCGGGTATCTTCAAAAGTCCTTGAAGTTTGTTGAGTGTGACCTCCTTGTTCATGTGATAGGTCATTCGGAACTGATCATAACAAGTAAGTAAGGAGTATAGTATGATATTAATAGCCAACTCCTCCGAGAAGTTCACATTTAACTTCGGCAAACGGTCCACAAACCTTTGCATTTTCTGCATGTGGCCCGTGATGGGTTCACCATCCTTCATTCGGGTTGTTATCATGGAAGAGATGAGTTCATACCTCTCTTGACGAGCACTTTGATGGTAGCGGTCCATCCGGTCCATGTGCATCTCAAAAAGGTAAAAGCCCTCATAGGACTTCTGGAGTTCAGCTGTCATTGTGGGCAACATGATACATGCCACCTTAGTGGCATCTCTCTCATGTGCCCTAAAGCCAGCGATCTGCTGTGGAGTAATAGTAGACTCATCAATTTCCTTCAACTCCTTGTCGAGGACATATTCATTGTCCTCGTAACGTGTGACCATCTTGATGTTCCTGATCCAATCATTAAAGTTTGAACCATCAAAGATGACTCTCCCACAAAGGTTCACGAGAGAGAAGGAGCCGGTAGGGTTTGAGCCAAAAGCAACATTGTTGGAAGACATCTGAAAAGAAGAAAGACAAGTTTAGATTAGATATAGAATCCTTAATAATACACCCAAATTTAATATTAAGGCTAGGACCCAAAATAATATTTTATAACTTAGAAGAGGGATGCCGTAATCCAAGCTATAAAAATTTTGAAGGTAGGCGAATGACGGTTCAACAATTTCCACCATGAAAAACGAAATAAATTATTAGGTTTTAATTAGACTGAAACTCCTAGATATTTTGAGATTCATTGAACTTTTCAATGGCATGTTTAAATCTTGATTGTGCCCTCTCAAGTTTATGACTGGGATGCCGAGGATCACAAACAAGGTGTGAATAACCATGCAATTTGAATTGGTACCCTTAATCTTTTGTTGGATTAGTGTCTAAGTCCATAACTATTTTGGTGTCTACTTGACCCGATGGTGCATGGTCCTTTTGGGTTGCCTTCACCAAAGCAACTTGATAGGATGAATTATGGAGAGAGAGGATTAACTATGGTTTATTAATAGATTATGAGAATAATATATTAAAGGAGAAATCATAATGTTTAATTAATATTAGTCAAGAATTAATAAGAATTAAGTTTATGGCTAAAAGACATTAATTAAACTTAAGGGACTAGAACTGTCAATTGTGTGATAGTTGAATATTGAGCTAATGGACTCCATATTAGAGGGGTGGATGAATTCTATGGGGAAACCCATTAGAAATCGTCCTAGGCCTTTAAGGAAGGAGTCCATGGGTTGCTTAGGGCCTAAGCAGTCAAATTAGGGTTTCCTTGTTAGATAACCCTAGTAGTCTCACTATTTAGAGGACCCTTGAGACCCAAAAACGTGGTGAAATTATTCCTTAGGTTTTCCACACGTTTTGGGCAGCCCCCACTCTCCTTATTCTTCATCCTCTTGCTCTTGGTGTTTGTGAACCATTAGAGGAGTGACATTTATGACTCTAAGCTTTCTAAAGTCATTACAAGGAGGATTTGGGATTGTTATTGCTACATAACAATCAAGGTAAGATCTAAACCACATTAATAAGTTAATTTGATTAATTGTATGCTATATCAAGGGTTTAAAGTCTTGGATGAATTGCATGTACAATAGAGAAACCTAGATCCAAGCATTAGGGTTTGTATGAGCACATAGGATGTTCTTATGGCTAAAACTCATTAGTGGTATCAGAGCCTAGATTGGTTTCTATTGTATTGATGCCTTGGTTATTTGTACAAGCTTAAAAAATCGAATTTTTGGTCCCCTGTCTGATGAACTTGGCGAGTTCCAATATGGACTCGGCGAGTAGCTCCAACTCGGCAAGTCCATAGAGGAACTCGGCGAGTTCGAGCGTCAGGAGGAGGCAGTTTCGGGATTTCTTGTTGTTTTGCTTAAGGATACTTGCCTTAATTGTTTTGGGTCTTTAATATTCGAAATTTATCCTAAATTTGAGTATATCCTTAATTAAACAAAAGATATTTACCAATTGATTAGATAATATCTTCCTTATATGATTAAAGATTGATTATTTGTATTAATTGGGAAACTTATCTTGCAAGAAATTGAAATTAGATCAAATATAGATAATGACTAAATTAATTGTTTAATTTCTATTATTTGTTATTTGATCCTTGTGTTGTGAAAAAGTTTCAATTGTGCCCATGTATGTTTTATGGTATAGTTGAAACCCTAATGTTTTGAAATGTTTCAAAACTTGCCCTCAAGTTTTGGAATTTAAAAGTTGATTAAAAGTTTAATTTGGAAATGTTAAATTCTAAAACCCTAGTATTGTTTTGAAAAGTTCATATCACACCCTTATGGTTTATTAATTAATTAAAGTGTATAATTATTAAATTAGACCACCTAGTATTTTAAAAGTGTAAAATACACCCTATACTATATATATCATTAAAAGTCTAATATTATATATGTATGAGTAAAGTGTCAAGTCTTACCGTTAGTAGGCCTCATTCACGAAGCTAGTCTATAAGGAGTGTTTAAGGAAATTGCCTATAAAATGGCGATTGAATGGGTATTCACTCTTACCCATCGCACTCTTGACTAGTGGAGGGTCGTTAGCCGAACGGTAGGATAGGACAGAAACCTTCCATTATAAGTATAATGAAGTACAAAAGTTACTAAATGTTTTACAAATTCCCAATCTTAGTTACTTTAGGCAAAAGTGAATTGATGAAATTCCATGAAATTACACTTTGTACCCTTGCGAAGACATTAGTGGAGCGTGTGTGGTTAACCGGCACATCAAATAGGTGATTGTAACATGTGGGGGCACCATGTAAGTTTGCATGGTTATTCACACCCTGTTTTGTAATCCTCGGCATCCCAGTCACAAACAAGAGGGGCATATCGAGATTTAAACATGCCATTGAAATGTTCAATGAATCTCAAAGGATCTAGGAGTTTTCATAGATTTAAAACTTAAATTTCTTTTTCGTTTTTCATGGTGGAAATTAGTGAATCGTCATTCACTTACCTTCAAATGTTCTGCAATTTGGGTTACGGCATCCCTTTCCCAAGTTGTGGAATATTGTGTTGGGTCCTAGCCTTAATATCTCATTTGGGTGATTTATTAAGGACTCAATCAATCAACTAACTTGAATTTGTTTTCTCCCGTTTTGTAGATGTCAAAGTACGACAACTATAGTCGTCCCAAATCCCGTGGAACAAGCTTTCCACATGAAGATGATATTCCACGATTCGATCGAGGAACAAGAGATCATGCTTCACTTCCTCCACCTCCTCCAATTATTCTCCCTAACCCACAAGTTTGAAGGCTTGAAAAAAATTCAAGCTCACTCAAGCCCTTTTGGCAAGTAAACATGAAGAAGGAAACTCGGTGTGTGCACACGTCCTAGAGATGAAGTCACACATTGATAGGTTAAGAATGTTGGGATCCGTTGTCTGTGAGGAGCTGGCTGTTGACTGGGTTCTTCAGTCACTTCCTAACTCCTATAGTGAGTTCGTAAGAGAGTACCATATGATGAACCACGACGCGAACCTTATAGATCTCACCTACATGCTTATTGCTGCTAAATCAGCAATGATTTGGCGCACTGGAAAAGCAAAGTTGATTGGTGAATCTGCCTTCCAGACCCCTATGGATATAGGCAATGGCAACGAAAGACATGCCATGATCGAAGAGTTTGATCATAAGAGAGAGGCAAAGTAAGAAGTAGTTATGTGTGCTGTTCCAAAGAAGTCAATTTGCTTTTATTGCCAAGAGATGAGGCATTGGAGACGAAGTTGCCCTAATTACCTAAGAGATCTAAGAGATGGGAGAGTCAAAACATATGGATCTGCTTTAGGTAAAATCCATTAACTAACTTTTTTAAGTTCCTATTCTAGATTCTTAATACATGATGTGATAAGATTACATTTCGATGTCTTGTAGGATCGAAGAAAAGAGAGGAAGTTTAAGGGAAGAAGTGAGCGGAATTTAATCGTGAAGAAATTGATTTCGATCGCATTACTTGAAGATTAGAATCTTGAGCTACTACTTAGAGTTAGAATAGATTGCTAAGAAATATGTATTAACATAGTTTTTCAATGAATTGCATTGTAAGGACAAATTTTTCCGCAATAAAAAAAAAATTTGATTTTGTTTATTTATTTATCCTTGCAATGGCGTGTATGAAAAATTGATGTTTGAATTTTATTATTAGCAATAATGGTTTTGATTCTTAATTATGTTATTTGTGGAAATGTCGAGAATTTACCAAATAGGGAGAGTTTCTCATCGCCCAAGTTTCAATTGGATAGAAACTTGGAATCATACAACAAGTAATGCATGATGAATGAGAAATTTCATATTTGGAAATGAGACTAATTCATTGACAAAGTGTCAAGTGAAGGACTAGGAGTTCAACTACACAAGGTTGTGTGTTGATCAAGTCCACCACAAGAGTGACAAAGATATTCATCATGATTTACTAAAGGTTTACTGGATATGATTATACTTATAAGATTAAGTATAATTCTGAATTGATTGAAAGAGTTTAAATCAATGGCAGAACGAATAAGAAGAATCAAGTAGGCAGAAAGATAAAAGTTTCTCTATTCTAAGAAGAAGGGAGAGTGCCTTTTATTATGTTTTATGATAGGTCTTAATGATTAAGAACCATATCTCAATTGATCCTCTAAGTGAGTCTTAGTACAATTGTATGTCTGAGAAAAGGAATCAAGAATTGAAGAAATGGTTAAATCAAGAAGTCAATCATACTTCGTTCCAAAAACAAGTCTTAGAGTTAAGATTGTGACATTGAGTGATAAGTCTTAAGAAGGTTTATAACATTCATCAAATGTGGAGGTGAAAAAGGTTTTCTTATTCTCGCACATTTGAAATTGGAAAGTTGTGATGTCTTGGATAAGACAAAGACAAACTAGGACCAATTTTGTGAAGTGTTTTGTCTTGATAAAAGCTACACTAACTCTTGAATATTTGTTTGTCGAGAAATTTTTATTGACAAGAGAATCTTATATGTCAAGGAGTCAGTAGGAGTCTTAATGGTCTCGAAAAGTTTCAAGAACTAATCAAGAATCAACCTTATCGATCTTCACTAGCACATGAGTTGAGTTTTACAACCTATCGTGTTGACACTACCTTGTTTCTGTGCCATTCCAATTGAGTTAATTATGCATGTGAGTTCTATGAATTCTCATTTAAACGCATAAAAGGCAAGCACCATGATCGATGGAAAGTATATTGATAGGAAAGGGTGAGTTTCTTAGCTACTTGGAAGACATGGTGGACACTGGTGTTACCACAAGGCAAGAAATCAAGATTGAGAATGTTCGGTCCATATGAGTTTGGATTTGTTGCAAACATTGGTTTTGACAAATTCGCATGGATAGGAACACATACACCATTAAAATCTAAGTTTCATAAGATTCCCTCCTTCATGAAAATGATTGTGCGGAAATGCTTTCACTAAGAGAGATTTTAAGAAGATAGTGATTGTGAAAATTGTATTCTCAAATCCGATTATGGTTACAGTATCCCTTTCCATGATTCGAATTGTGAGATTTGGCAATTAGTCTGAATTGTTTAGACACACATATGAACTATCTAAGGCAAAGTTGTATAAGTTTGAGAAGCTTAGATAAAGGATTATCAAAGCATTAGAAATATGAACTTAAGAAATTCAATAGGAATTGTTTTCTAGAAGTTAAGCTATTTCTGAATACTTGTCAAAGCTAGTGGGAGCATAAGAGTTATGCTTATGTGGTAATAATCATCATAGTAGGAGCATAAATGTTGTGCTTGTATGATTATTAAGGCAAGTATTGCAAGTTAGCAATATTAATTATAGAAAACAAGAGTTATACTTTGCAAAGTTGTAAGGGTTGAATAGTTGTTTTGCTATAATTAAGGGAGAGAATATTGTACTTCATTTCAAATCTAAAGGCTTAGGTTGTGGAATGTTAATAAATTTAGTCAAGGATACATACTGTGTTCTCAAATTTTGACTATGATTATGGCACAGTTCGAATTGTGAGAACATGACACATAAAATATTATGGCAGAAGCTTGATAAAGTATTAGATCTTTATGTAAGACATTATGCATCGTGTCCCATACGCTTCGGGTATAGGATTGATTGCAAATGCTATTATATTTGACCATTCTAAAATTTTCCAAATGTATAGCGCATTTAGAGGGAAAAAGGACAAGAATCGGTTTTGACTAAGATAATTAAACAACTATCAAAGGACGATCCAAAGCTCGATGAGGATTGGTCGCTTGTGAGTAGTTGGAAGTATGATATTGAATGGACCATATCGACATTATTATGAATAGATAAGATTCTATTAAGAAAGAATTGTAATATGGCAAATATGGAAATGTTTCCATATTGGGAGTTGGATATTGAAAATCTATATCTAGATTAGAAATTTTATGCAAAAGGATGTTCAAAGGAATGTACTTTGAGTGAGAGACATCATGTCTATGGAAATGTATTGTAACAATCTCAAATAGAGGACTTTGTAATTTCATTGGAAATAGTCATTGTGAGTTTTGTGCTATGGCATTACAAAAGGATCATTGCATAAAATGTTAGAATCTAGCATATTCTATAAGTGGCAAGAATTTGATATTCTTTCACTTGTGAAAAGGATTAGGAATTGTGAAATGAGTATGATTGGAAATGTGTTCATTTGATCTATTTCACAAATTAAGAACCTTAGGTAAGCATTGTGTGCATGCTAAGAGCATGGGACAAGTGTAGTAATAATTCAAGTAAGAAGTTGATTACCCAAAACAACAAATAATGAGTAATCGATATGGTGATAAATAAAAGGTGTTTTATTTATACTCAAAGGTTTGAGTTCATATGGGATTAGTATTATTCTTGTGTTTCACTTTGCATGTTTTGACTTCCTGAATAATTTAATTGGTTCAGAATAGTCAAATTATTTGAACGGGCCACAGTCGTTCATATATTGGAAGTACGTATGAATGAAGACTGTCGTGAATTGGTGTGTGGATTGTCTAAAGTGTATTAGACATAAGAAAATGTTTGCTGCAACGTTCATGAGTGCTTATGAATATGATTTGAGCATTGGATTAAACCCACGCTCACTTGGACCACTTCATTAATTTTATCACGAGTGATTGGTGAGACGATAACATCTTATATTCTTGAAACCGAGATGTGTGAGTTGTAACTTGTGAATCAGTTGCACATTGATAATATGTAAATGCACCAATAACTTGGTGTTATAAAACATATTTTTGTGTGTGATTCGGTAAGTGAGTGCAAGCAAGCATTGAGTCAAAGTTTATCCGTTCCTTTTATCCAAAGTAAGATAAAAGCGATAGGATGAATTATGGAGAGAGAGGATTAACTATGATTTATTAATATATTATGAGAATAATATATTAAAGGGGAAATCATAATGTTTAATTAATATTAGTCAAGAATTAATAAGAATTAAGTTTGTGGCTAAAAGACATTAATTAAACTTAAGGGACTAGAACTGTCAATTGTGTGATAGTTGAATATTGAGCTAATGGACTCCATATTAGAGGGGTGGACGAATTCTATGGGGAAACCCATTAGAAATCGTCCTAGGCCTTTAAGGAAGGAGTCCATGGGTTGCTTAGGGCCTAAGCAGTCAAATTAGGGTTTCCTTGTTAGATAACCCTAATAGCCTCACTATTTAAAGGACCCTTGAGACCCAAAAACGTGGTGAACTTATTCCTTAGGGTTTCCACACGTTTTGGGCAGCCTCCACTCTCCTTATTCTTCATCCTCTTGCTCTTGGTGTTTGTGAACCATTAGAGGAGTGACATTTGTGACTCTAAGCTTTCTAAAGTCATTACAAGGAGGATTTGGGATTGTTATTGCTACATAACAATCAAGGTAAGATCTAAACCCCATTCATAAGTTAATTTGATTAATTGTATGATATATCAAGGGTTTAAAGTCTTGGATGAATTGCATGTACAATAGAGAAACCTAGATCCAAGCATTAGGGTTTGTATGAGTACATAGGATGTTCTTATGGCTAAAACTCATCATCTTTATCACCTTATCAATGTGTCGGTTACCCACACACGCTCCACCGATCTATGATAAACATTAAGTCACCCTTTTCCACTCTTACTAGTCCATGTTAGTGTGCCAGTTACCCACAAACGCTCCACCAACGACTTGGTAAGGTACAAAGTGTAATTTCATGGGTTAGCACCAGTTTCACATTTTCCTAAAGTAACTAATATTGGGAATTTATAAAAGATTTAGTTACTTTATATTTATCATTATACTTTTAATGAGAATTATAGTCATTATCCTACCCGTTCGGCTAACGACCCTCCACTAGTCAAGGAAGCGGTGGATGAGAGTGTACACCCATTAAGCTGCCATTTTATAGGAAACAACCTTATACCCCCTTATAGACCAGCTTCGTGAATGAGGTCTACTAACGGTAAAACTTACTTGTTCTTATATATATATATATATATATATATATATATATATATATATATATATATATATATATATATATATATATATATAATTAACTTATAATACTATAAAGTATAAGGGTTGAATTTTAACTTTTAAAACTCTAGGGTTTGGAGTTAAAGTTTTCTAAAGTGACTTTATAAATTCCAAAACTCGATGGCAAGTTTTGCAACTATTCAAAACCTTTCTTATTCAATAACTTATGAGTTTTTAATAACTTTAAAGAAATGACTTTTGGAATTCCGTAACTTGAGGACAAGTTATGGAGTCCATTAATTGGCATTAAGATCAAGAATTACACTAACAAACAATTTGCAAATAATTCCTATGATATCCTAAAACTCATAAGCATTGTCATTCATATCAACAATTTCAAGAATCATATAAACATATATAAAACTTGAAAATTTGATAATAACCATTGAAAATGGATTAGCAAAATCATTACCATATCAAAAACAGGTTTTATAAGTCCAAAACAATTTAGGGTAATGATTCTAGTCCATTTCCAGCAGCAAAACTCGAAAATCTGCACACAGGGTCTCCTACTCGTCGAGTGCAAGAACCTACTCGACGAGCAGGATGCATTTTCACTTGGACTCGCCGAGTCCCCCCATAGACTCGGCGAGTCCACTGAACAGTGAACAAAATTTCAAATTTTTCAAGCACTTTGCATCAAGTATATAGAAAACAAGCCTAGGCTCTGATACCACTGATGGGTTTTGAGCATTCTAACACTCCTATGGTGTACATGCAACCCTAGAAACCTTGGATCTATGTTTTCTCTAATATACATGCAAATTTGATTTTTCCAAGGTTCTCATCCTAACTAGCATGCCATGGGTACTTGTAATATAAAAACTAGTAGAATGACATACCTTTCTTGTAGCTTGGATTCCTTAAGACCTTGTGAGCCTAGCACCCCAAATGTGATGCCTCAATTGTTTCACACAACACCACAACTCTTGGAATAACTTGAGAGAAGAACACTTTCACTCAAAATCGGCTATCCCTCCTTGTTCTTGTCTTAGTGGCCGATTTTGCTCCATATGATGTTCCTTATATAGTGTGTCACATGTAGGGTTACACCACGTAAAGCCTAATGTGCATGACTTTTCATTTCCCCCATGATCCATGGGTTTTAACCTCCATGGAGCACCCAATGGGTCCTAGCCCAATCTAGTGAATCATGGACCAAAAGCCCACTATATAAGAATGAAAGATTTACATAATCAATCCTCATATATTTAATTAGTCTCTTTTGATCACAAAATTAATTCTTGATCAGCACTAATTAAATAATATGATTTCATATTAATATATTAGAATATATTAACAAATCATAAGTGTCCTTATTCTCATTTTGTCTATCCACTTGTTGAGATGCCATGCAACCCAAATGGACCATGCCAAGCCAGGGCAAGTACATACCAAATATAGTTATGGACTTAGACACCTTATCCAACACTTAGGACTTTCTTAATGTAGTTTTTCTAAGAAATATGTAAAATCATAAACTTTCTTTGATAAAGAATTTCCGTACCGAAAATCCTTTTGGTGTAACATCTCAATTTCTCAGTCTTAATTTTTCATTTTTAAAATAATATAACATCCATTTTTAATAAAATTACATTCAGGATAAACCATTTGTTCATAAACCATTATTCAGAAATCAGAGTTATAATGAAGACAATGCGGAATCTTGAATCATAAAACTGTTGATGTATGTGTACAGTCTCACCTTCGCAATTCGATAAGTACCTGCAAAATGTTTAATCCATAACTGTAAGCACAAAGCTTAGTATTTTGCCAAAATATTGCATATAGCATAGCATAATAATCATCTATGGGTTATCAACAACCTTGGGGACAATCAACGGTCTGAGTGGGCTAACAGCATGCCCTATGGATTAACGGCACATCTCACGGGTTATTAGTAGTCCCATGAAATCACAATAGTCTAGGAGTTATCAGCAACTCAGTTTACATATAATAGGAATCAACAAATAAGACCCTGCTGGTCAACATGCATATACTACCACACAGGAAAGTATAGTGAGAAAACTTACCTCGCAAGTTAGTCCATGTCGAAAGTCAACAGTCAAAGTCAAAAGTCGACAGACACAATACCAAAATTAGATTCTCACATCAAGACCAGCCCATGGTCACGTCATGGCCAATAAGTTCAATCCCGATCCAAAAATCTAGATTTAACAACCTAATTGTGACCCCCCAAAACCATCGCCACGCTGTGAGGACCATTCCCTATCGTCGTGACTCAGCCAACCAAAATAATCGAGATAGATCTCATTGTCATGTGATGACCACCATATGATCACATCGTGATTATAACATATTTGGACACTTAATGAATTCAGTCATTTATCCTTAAGGCCATCCATTCCAACTTCCCATAGGGTCTTCTTACTCCAAAAGCATCCTAAAAATTAGTGCTTTATAGACATGCATGTCCAATGCATGTCTTGATCTCATAAAAATTTTCAATGAAGAAGAAATTGAACCACACTCTCGTAAATGACATCAAAACTCAGCCAAACCTCAGATCCATTAAACACAACATTTAAGGGACCATAAGGACCCATAAAGTTGTCAACTTTATGGAATCCTCCCATATAAACTTCCACAATATGAAGAAAAAGGACCAATAAGCCCATATCCAGAAGCTAACATCATTAAGTTTGGATCTTGGATACTTACAATGTTCCAGAATCGTTCAAACTCACACTCCAAGCTTGCCAAAAGGTCTTCTACACCACAAGGGTCTTCTTATTCCTTCCAAGGACACAAAACTCAAAGAATAATCTCATAAATGAATAGGATGCTATTAGGGTTTGATCAAAGATCTAGAGGGTGATATAGGTTGTAAATGAAACCCTAAATCCGAGATTTCGAGCTTAAATATGAAGGAAACCCTAAAACCATGCCCTTGTCACGTCGTGACCATACACATGTCACGTTATGACAAGCCTCCATATACACGTTCTCATTATTGACTTGTCACATCATGACTCCTTATGGTCATGTCATGACTCATGTTTTTTCCCGAAAACCATCTCTTTGACTCATTAATGCCCTACATTGATCCCTTCTAGAAACTGGGTGTTACATTTGGCATGTAACGTCCCAAAAATATTGAATGAAATTTCATTTTAAATAAATCAAAAACCATTCATTCATTTGTTCCGAAAGACAATCAAAGTAAAATCAAAAACAACTGATGGGGAATAAATCTCCAGCGTTGCCGTGCGATCAAGTCGGCCCTTCCCTTTGGAGCCAGAAGTAACTGAAAACATTTTAAACATAAATCGTAAGCACAATGATTAGTGGGTTCTCCAAAATACAACATACAATACATAGGATATTGTATGTTATGGGTTGAATCATAGTCTTATAGTCACTTTATGCCATGAACCAAATCATAATCCTTAATTGCAATGCTGAGGGCCAAATCTTGGTCTTACATACAAGTTTCAGGGTCACATCCTGATCTTCTATGTAAATATCACAAAGACAAATAGCATCCTACATTCAAATGTCAGGGGTCAGATCTTGGTCTTACATATACTTGTCAGGGGCCAGATCCTAGTCTTTCGTACAATGGTCAGGGGCCAGATCCTGGTCTTTCATTCATATTCCAACCCTTATAAAATAATAAATAAAAGATAAAGTGAAAATTATATGACGGGGTCTAAATGAAAGTTGTAGCGATAGCTATGTGTGGATATAAAGAACGTAAAAAACGGAGTTTGTATGAAGAAATTATGAATTTTTGAAGTTTTTCGAATGCACCTCGCGCAAAAACGCGTGGCGCGCACATTCTAGAAGGGGGTCATGTTGTTCCACCCCATGTGGGACACATGTCAACGTCTTAAAGTGCAACCAGTCCAGGTCACGGCGCGCACCTAGTCTGGACACGGCGCACTTCCTGAAAAAAGGCCCTATAATTACCCTAGTTGCCTCATTACTTTCCCACACAACTCCCGAACTTCTCTCTCCAGTTTCCTTCTATTCTATCCCATTTTACCTTAGTTTTTAAGAGTCTAGAAAATCCATGGGTCCCCTGAGAGCCTCACATCTAGTAGCTTGCAGGTCAGAGTTCTGCCATCGCAATTTCCAGACTTCTGTCAGAAGAATCTCTGTAAGTTAAGCTACACTCTAGTCTTTTCAGTGCAACTTATATTTATAGTCATAATTCGTTATTATGAACCTATATATAAGATTTATTAGTAATTCCAATTCGTTATATTGATTGATCTACTTACGAGTATGATGTCTAGGATGGATTTAGTGAGGTGTTTACAGTGGGATTTTCAAACTATATAGTATGTATACCAAATGGACCCTACCTCCGATTTGATCCTAATTGTTTGTTCCTTACTTGATAGATATTGTTGTATACATTAGGATTAGTGAGGAATCTAGACTATCATTAGTCACTAGGAATATAAGACTAAGACTTAGTGATATTCGTAACTAGGTCACGTCAGAGGAAAAGATAAAGTACCAAGACGAAGTTCTATCCAAATATCGAGGCATCCACTTTTAACAAGTAAATGCATAGTTATTTTCATCTTACATATAAATATGAAGCATTTAGAGAAGTAAATGTTATATGTGCATATGTGCAAAGATGTTATGTGTTAGATGAAATATTATTTGATATATATACTTATATGTATTTTATAAATTTAATACATTAGGTAACGAAGGGTAGTAATAGATTTCATCATATGATGAAAGATAAGATGCATAGTATGATCAAAAAAATTAGGAAATGATAGGATGCCAACGATGTAGAACTAGTACTAATGTACTAACGAGGTAGGAATATTAGTATACCAAGGATGTAGTCACTTAGCAGAGTATAGGTGACAACCACCTGACTAGTTGATGACCATCCCACGGAACACAAGCAGTGGTGGACTTCATGTCCATTTGATATACTTTACCCTACTGACACATACTGCGGATAAGTCACTGTAACAATATTGTCAACAATGATGATTAAGAGGATCCTTAGGAATGAAATTAGAAAGAAAACCTAGACATATGTATTGCGGAGAAATCTCTGTAACAATACTGTTAGAAACGATGGCTATGATGACCCTTAAGATAAAACCTTAGGGAATAATAAAGAAGCAAACTGGGAGGGGTAATCGGGTTAATTGTTTGATAATTAAACGTATTAACTATATTATTATGGGTTGAAACCCCTATGTACTCACCCTGTTTGTTGGGTCAAAATATGGTTTATACTTTACTTTTCTGGGCAGTTGTATTTTTGTGTAATATTTAATGAATTTATGGTCTAGTTTACGGCCGTAAACTCATTTACGGCCCATTTGTTTCCGGCCCATATTCAAGTATAAATAGAGGTGTTAGGGTGAGAAGTAAAGATTGATGTACACGAAGTAGTTTACGGCCAGAGAGAGAAATTGTGTGTGTGAATCTTTTGTATCCGGATCATAATTCTAATCAATTCATACATAGATTCATATTATTCTTCTTCTCCTTCTCTTCTTATTTTATATGACATCATCCGTTTGATTGGGATTCCGCACCATCAAACGGATCTGACTGATACACGGGCAGTTTAGGGACTTACAATTGGTATCATAGCCTAGTTGTATCAGTCAAAAGGATTATTGTTTCGTTTGGAATCTGAATAATTGGTGTTTACGGTCCAAGCTTACGGCCGTAAACTCTATTTGGAGCAATATTTGATCTTATTTTCGTAATATTTTTGCGTTTTTGGATAGATCTCGCAAAATTAAAGGGGGTTTGTTCTTCGTGTTTTTCATAAAAAAAGTTTTTGATCGAGTTTTGGAGCTTCAAAGTCGAAAAATCGCTGTTTTTCACGTAATCTTGAAGGGTTTTCGGCCGGAGCTTACTGCTGGAAACAGTTCACGGCCGGCGGCAGATTCGTGTTTGAGGCTAGGGTTTCCGAGCTTGCGGCTCGGAATGTCGGTCAGCGGCTTAGCGGCTTGAAGAATCGGCTCGGCTCGGCAGCGGCTTGCGACTAGGCGGCCTGCGGATCGAAGCGGTGGAGCGTGGCTTGAAGAACGGCTCGGCTAGGGAAGCCGGCTAAGCAAGCCGCACAGCGCTTCAATAAAAATAAGTGCGCGGAACGATTTAAGGGGGTGCTGGGATTCGAATTCGGGTCTCCCCCGTACAGCGCCTTAACCATCTCCTCTAGCTGATAACTTGTTACATTCCTTCGAAAATTAAAATATAACCCGTCTTTTTCGCACCAAATTTCGAATTTTGACACTTTTAACCCAAAAATCAATTTCGTTTTATTTTAAAATTCCTTTTTCATCCAAAATTAAAATAATAATAATAATAATAATAATAATAATAAATTGTTTTTATTTTATTATTTTTTTTCCTTTATTTTTGACTTTTTATTTCAAATTTTGATTTTGACTTTCAGGTTTGACCTTTGATTTTAAACTTTAACTTTTTCGTTTAATTTTTAAATTTTCAAATTTAGCTTTTCGGTTTGACTTTTAAGTTTGACTTTTCGAGTTCGACTTTTGAGTTTGATTTTTTAAATTTGACTTTTAAGGTTGTTTTTAAAATTTGACGTTTGCTTCTAGTTGTTTTTTTAATTAATTGATTTTAAGGTCTACGTGGGAGTTGAAAACATGAAAGAGAGTCGTCAGGATATGTTAAGACAAAATTTCAACATTTTCGATTATATCCCTGGAGAAACCCTCGAAACTCAATTGCAAAGATTTACTACACTCACTACTGAGATGAATATAGTTGGGATCTTCTTTTCCAAATCAGAGATAAACAAAAAGATGCTAAATTCACTTCCGAAATCGTGGGATATGAACGTAGTTGTCATCAAGAAGACAAAAGATCTCAATCGTCTTAGTATTGCTGAAGTAATTGAAGAGCTTGACGCTTTAAAGAGTTCTATAAACCTTCCGGTCAATGAAGTTTCATGTTCTCATTCATGTGAAGTTTCAAGTTCTCAATCATGTGAAGATACGATTAAATTTCTTCGGGATCAAATTGATTTATTTAAAAGAGAAGTTGAGGACCTGAGATATGAACGATATCAACTCAGGAAAGGACAGAAACCCCTGAAGGCTGAGTTGGAAGCAAAAACCAAGGACTTTAGGAAACTTCAGGAAGACTACATTAACAAATGTGAAAACTATGATTATGTAGTCAAACAAAATGTTGAGCTAGTGGCTGAAGTTGAATCTTTGAAAGAAAAGTTTGAAACCGCCAAACTTGATGTTAGAAAATATGACTTCTCAAGTGAGGTGGTTGCTAATATGATAGACCAAAGCATGCAGTTTAAAAGGAATCAAAACAAGGGTCTAGGGTATGATAGTGTACCTCCTCCTTACAATCATAACTACACATCCATCCCTATGAAACAAGAAGAAATTGACAGGGAGGCACATCTTAAATACGGAAAACCAGCTGGATTTGTGTCAGGAGGAGTTATTAATGTTGAAAATATTGATGTTTCTGGTACATGTGCAGGTAAAGTAGCAGAGGATGAGAACAAGGAGAGTTCTTCTGAACAAACCAATGACTCCTTGAACTCTAAATCTGTTGCTTCGAACTTGGCTGCTTCTAACAAACCTGTCGTTGAGAAATATAGGCCTCCAATTCCAGCGCAACAAAGTGCCTGTTGTAAGTGTGCATATGGGAACAACAAGAGACAAGGCAAGGATACGCCACCAGGGGCAGGAAGAAATAACTTCACAGTGAAGAAAAAGACATGTTTTCACTGTGGAACACCTGGACACATTGCCCGAAACTGCCCAAATCGTGCATACGTTCCCTACTATGCACAAGGGTGGCAGAACGTGCCAAGAGGGAGATACTCCAAAGGAAACCTCTCAAGGTCACGTTCAGACAATGCCGACTGGAATGCCATGAAGACCAAGAATTCAACTCCCAAGGCCAAGAATCAAACCTCAAAGGACAAGAATCAAAAGCCTAAGGGCAAGAAGGGAATGCCGGCCCAGAAGTCTAGTTCAAGAGATGCTCCTGTGAAGCCAAGACCGGTTAGGTCAAAGTCATCTCGGCAGTCGGCTTCAAGTTCCAAATCAAGTACTGAGCCACCCATCGGATCGAAAAAGAAATGGGTTAAACCCAACTACAAATGGGTTCTGAAGGCTCAATCTCCCAAATCAACTAACAATTCTGATATTTCTATGTCTTCTGTTTGTGATAAACAGGACATGTCATGGGAGAGAGTAACGTGCAAGGATGACAAAGGTCGACTCAGTTTCAAAATGGACTGGGTTCCAAAGACCAATTAATCCCGCTCTGTGTCGGAGCAGCTATGGAGGCATATCATCAGACTTCAGTTTGTTGGTAGTGGCTGTTCCAGGCACATGATAGGAGGCATCTCTCAACTGTACAGCATTCAGAATTTTGTTCGAGAGTATGTGTCCTTTGCGGGAAAGGAAAGAAGGGAAGAAAAGAAGGGATCACACGGGGTTAATGCTTAATGATATGAAGAATTTTCGGATCTATTCTGAGATTACGTGTGTTGTTCTCAGACCTTCTGGATGCAGATTCAATCGGTGAATTACGGTTTGCGTTTTCTTCTTTATACTCCTAAGTTTTTCTTAACTTGATTCGCTTTAAAGACTATTTTTTGTTTTAGGATAGTTTAAATTTGCGCATTTACTTTCGTTTCTCTCTTATGCACAAATTTAGGGGGAGAAAGAAAAACAAAACAAAAAATTAGAAAATTTTAAAAAATCCAAAAACATCAGAAAATCACAAAAAAATATTGGTTATGAGTATGTGCTTGAGGGAGATGTTTTGGGAAGTGATATTATCAAGTGATAACAGGCAACCTGAGTCTATGTAACGTACCCGAAGTTGAAGGGTCTATGCTCTGACTTGATGCGTCGGTAGGCACGAAAAATTTTAAATGGACATGACTAGGGAAAGTTGAACCTAATGAATTTGAGTACTTGACGAACTTTGACCTAGTTAGATCCGTTTAGCCTGACAATACGACGCTCGGATAGGTTGAGCAGGGAGATATATATAGGAATCTACTCGTCACATTAATTGAACCCGTACTTGGAACCGTGGTTTAACTTTTCCTCGATGTGTGGATTTTGTCCTTAATTCCGGTTGGATGGGGCGACTGGTAAATTCCGATAAATTAGGTCTGTAGAATATCATTTTCTTTCTTTCCGTCTGTTAGTCATATGTTGTCTCCTTTGCGTGACTTCCAATCCGACCTGGTACACAACATATGCAACTCTATTTCTCTGAAGGATATATATATATATATATATATATATATATATATATATATATATGTGTGTGTGTGTGTGTGAAATATATGTGTGAAATACTTCTCATCTGTTATCCATATGTTGTCTCCTTTGCGCGACTTCTAATCCGACCTGGTACACAACATATGCAACCTTCTTCTTCTCAACCCCTCTGAAGTAGTTAGCAATAGAATTCTGAATCTCTTCTCTCTCTGAATGGTTGTCTGCTCACCCGGTGTAAGGAGTACTCTGGAAGTTCTTGATGGATGGGGCATATCAGGAAGCGGGAAACACGTTCCAGTACACTTAAAAATTGAACACTCAAATATTGTCTATAGATCTTGCTGCTCAATTTAGGTGTACAACAATATCCCTGGTCGTCGTCAAATGAATGGTCCTTAAGATATAGTATCTAAGGAATTAGGATCAGATATAATTTTTAGGAACTTAAGTTCACCTTGTCTTGTAACAAATAGTATGTCCTAAATCTGTCACAAATTTTTCGTGTTTAAGTGGACAACAATACCAACGATCGACCAGACAAAGATGTGAATATAAAAGGTACCGACAAGTGGATAAAGGTTGTCTAAAAACTTTGATCCCAAATCACTCTTAAAGTTAGATATCAATTTGTTTTTGTTAAATTTGTCATAGTTTCTTCTAATTTAAATATTAGGGGAGAATTAAAAATTAAAAATAATGAAAATAAAAAAATTCAAAATTTAAAAATCAAAGAAAAATCAAAAAAAAAAAATTATAATTCAAAATAGTGTTATTTCTGTTTTATTTCTTGTTCAGAAAAATCAAAAATCCAAAATATTTTTGTTTCTATTTGTGCGCTAAGTTTTCTTTTAGTTTTGTTTCTGTCTTGAAAAGTGATTTCATGTATAGATAAGACTCATGGAGTTTGTGTTGAAGATTTCTGAGCCAAAGCCTCGTCCGTGAGCATCGAAGAATTCGCATTCGAAGGAGCAAGAAATGAAGATTATTCTTTCAACATTCAATCCTTCAACCCCAGAAGCAAGGTGAAGTTGCAATTGAAGATTATGTGACGGATTGCATTGAAGCCTCCTCAATCAGTCTGCTGCTATCTTTGTACCTGCTGAAGTGATCCAGAAGATTTGTTCTCTCTGATGTTCTCTCTGAAGATTCTCAAGCTGAAAGCATCATCTTTCAAGAATCAGTACGTCAAGTCTCCTCACCCAATGTGTGTTCAATGCCAAATTCTGAAGAAAACCTCAAGTGCTCAAGATGAAGTCATTCATTGAAGATTCATATGTTCATCCTGATGCTGTGAAGAATTTGAAGATTAATGCTGAAGCCAAGTTCCCAATGAAGATTATCAGCTACTTTTTAGGGGGAGCTTGTTGGGTCATTAAGAAAAGAAAGCTATAAACCAAGGGGGAGATTCTTGGGTCAAAATATGGTTTATACTTTACTTTTCTAGGCAGTTGTATTTTTGTGTAATATTTTATGAATTTATGGTCTAGTTTACGGCTGAGTTTACGGCCGTAAACACCTTACGGCCGTAAACTCATTTACGGCCCATTTGTTTCCGGCCCATATTCAAGTATAAATAGAGGTGTTAGGGTGAGGAGTAAAGATTTATGAACACGAAGTAGTTTACGTCCAGAGAGAGAAATTGTGTGTGTGAATCTTTTGTATCCGGATCATAATTCTAATCAATTCATACATAGATTCATATTATTCTTCTTCTCCTTCTCTTCTTATTAGTTATGACATCCGAAGCTTTTATAAATCAATGAAAAAATAAAAATAAAAGACTTATGATCCCGTCCACAACTACTACAGGATTGTATCGTCCACAACTACTACATATTTTGGAACTCTCAAAAAAGACTTATGATCCCGGATGCTAATTTCCAAACCATCAATCTAAACAGTGTACTCATGGTTGTGGCTTATCTTAAAGATAAACAGGATAGTCTTCTGAAAGATTACATCACTGAGTTCGGACGATTAGATGCAGAATTTGCTCCACTGTTCAAAACTGACAAAATCCTTGCTCCAATTGACACCTCATTGAAAAAAATCGACTTGTTAGATGAAAGTCGAGTCTCCAAACCAGAACTTGGTTACATCTACAAGAAGAAGAATTCAGAGAAGAAACATCTCTTCAGAGCTAGGCAATAGCACTTGGTTCACACGAGTGTGCTTCAGAAGATCATTGCCAAGACAGCCAAGTCTGAAAGCTACGAGCAAGTGAAGGATCAGTTGATCAAATAACTCAAGTGGTGGATTGAAGTAAGAAACTAGTTGCAAACTACTTATCTGTTTGTTTTGGAGATAAGGTGTAAAAGCCTATGAACAGCTAAGGCCACTAGGGGGATTGTAAGTATATGAAAATTCTCGTTAGTAATCCGAGCACATGTCCATTTCCGAGATGATGTATGTTCCGAGATGTGAAGAAGTTTCCGAGAAGAATGGAGTTCAAAGTATAAGTTGTTTCAGAATTTTATTTAAAAGTGAAATGTCAGGAGTAAAAGTACATTTTGTTGTTTAATGTTTGTTATCTTGTTTCGTACAACCGACAACTTCAACAGCAACGGATGTGTCAGGCTGTTGATCTTCAGTCCATGCACACATTACTAGAATTTGTCTTTTGTAATTCCTTAGATATAAAAGGAGAGTCAACTTTTGTAAACTACAACAACTTGAGAACAACTTCACTTAAATCAAATCAATAATTACCCAGTCAATCATTTATCTCTAACATTCTTCTTGTTTTTAATATTGTTCATTTTTTATACTTTACTTTACTTTATTTGAGCACGTTGTGGAGTTTTATTCTTCAATGCTTGACTGGTTTATCCAAACTTGACTGGATCTTTCATTATTAGAAACCATTGACTTTAGTTAACTTAAAGTTTAAGTTTTCAAACCTTGTCTGTGCAAATAATTGTCCTCATATTGACCAACTCTTTGAATGTGGAAATATGTTCAGCTAAAGAAATTCCTTCAATCATCTTGATATTGGACAACCATTGATTTAGGTGCAACTTGTTTGGTCGGCTCTTTGTCATAAATAATTGCTCCAACTTTAACCATAAAGAAGTCGCTGAAGTTTCTTTCAAAACATATTGCAAAACATCATTTGATAAATGTAGACAAATATGGGATTGAGCATTTTAATCTTTCGTCTCTTTATCTTATTCCGCCCATGAAGCGAACATTTTTTAAAACCAAAAAGTGTCCTGTGTAAATCCATCTGCATAAGAACATCCTTCCTATTTACTTGCCATAATGGAAACCTATTGTTCTGATCCAACAACGAAATATCATATTTCATCGAAGATATGATCAATCAGATGATAAACTAATCCCAACAAACTAATATTAAACATGGAAGCTCTGATACCAATTTTAGTAAACAAATAGGATAAAGATGCACTAAAACGAAAAAACCCTAATTCATCAAACAACTTAGAAATTCGAATCACAAGAACAATATTAGTTTGAGCAGAATAGGACTAATAAATCAAACCACAATTAATCACATGCAATGAAAATACCAAGCAAAATAGTAAATAAGAGAGACATAGAGATTTACATGGAAAACCCAAACCGGAAAACACCACGATCGGACGAAGCCGATAACCAATCCAGTAAAATATTGATGTGTTTACAGAGCTTGATCAAAGAGATTATAATGAGTTATAATGATTTGGTGATGAAGAGTTGAAACGCTGGAAAATGTCGATCCTAAAAGGGGTTGAAGAAGAAGTCTTCAAAACTCTCACACTCAAAAAAAATTTATGCATTCAATTGAGGTTAAATGGGTCAGAGTTTTGCCAATTTGGAAAAATTGGCCCTTCAACAACGAAACAAATGCATTTCAAGAACAAGTCCATTTTAGATTTGAAACATCCATTTTAGACCTGAAACACCCATTTTAGACCTACTGTCATTTTTAGACCCAATACGACCAAATTAAACATTCATTGTTGGAAAGACAATATAATCATTGAAAATATGAGACTGACCAAAAACATTAATGTCGTTGTTAGACCCCGTAACTCCAAAGAAAGAATGTCATATCCACAAATCTTGAGAGGCAACCTCTTCTAGTGTTATACTTGGTTCACCTATATCACCTCGAGTGAATTGGCTGCGCCATGCAGTTGGACATTTTTCTCAAACTACATCCGTACAATCTAAACATCCAATCATACCCAGAAATCCATGTCTCTCTTCATGAGCCACATATAATCTCTCAATATCACGTGGAGTAGGTTTGCGCGGATATTCTTTGTGAAAGATGAGTGTAAAATTTGATGTATTGTGTTTATATAGTAGTTGGGTTTGTAAAAAAATTAAAAAACTAAAAATCAAAAAATCAAAAACTTCTAAATTGGACCGTTGAACGGCCGAGTTGAACAACTGAATTAGGCAAGCCTCTTCCGATTGGTCGTGCACAATCGTCGTAGCCAACACAAACCAACATGACCACGACTCACGACAACACACAGGGACGGTACGCACGATCGTGGTTCGTGGTTCGTAGTCATGTATACCACGAACCTACTCGTTGTTTGTATATTGCATGGTCTTACTTTGTAACCAACTAATCATTGTTTTTATTTGTAAATAAAGTCTCTGCGTATTATTTTTTAAATATTAAAACCAAATTAAAAACAATTAACAAACACTTACAAAAAAAACATTTTTATTAAAATTGTTAATTGGAGATGAAAATAGACATACTAACAACTCCATAGGAAAAATAGAGAAACGTGTCTTGACTCTTGAAAAAATATGTTTTCTTTTACGTGAAATAAGAAAGTTATAGTAGAAAAAGAAATTGATGGCCCTGCTATATATATATATATATATATATATATATATATATATATATATATATATATATATATACTAGTAGCGTGCCCGCGCAATGCGGCGGCGACAATTTGTTTCTATTCCGGTGATTAGTTTCCGAACGAAAGTTAGTAGTATTTTGGCGGTCATCAAATTGTTTCCTTTCGCTTTGTTTCATTCTGGCGATCAATTGTCTCTAGACGGACAACAAATAGTAATTTTCGTCTATTACTGTTTATGTGGCAGTGGCACCAAATAGTTTTTATGTGTCAGTTAGTTATATTCTGTTGTTCGATAGTTCGCTTCAGCCCTATGGCGAATTGTTTATTCGGCGATTAGTTTTCTTTTGGCATGTTGTTTCGTGATAAAAAGAAAAGTATGCTGTTAATTTGCAATGTGACATCGTGCTGCCAAAGCGGTGAATTGTTTATTTTTGGCGAGTAGTTTCTTTTCGATGATTATGATTTGGGATGAGGGTAACAAATATACGTATGCTGTTTTGGTTTAAAAATATAAATATACTACTACTTTGGGATAAAAATAAAAATCTACTATCTTTGAGATAAAAACAGTAGTACTTTCTATTTGGACTAAAAATAAAATATGTTATGTACCCACCAATTTAAAACACCTATATAATACATTAAAGAGGTACTAAGGACGATGAATGAAATTTTTTTTTTCAACAAATAATTCTGTTATGACAATTAGATTCTTTTTAATTCGAAGCCAATAGGTTTCTTTTTTCTAAAGGTATTGTTTCAACAAAATGGAATTTTTTTTGACAATATCACACTAAAAAGATTGTAATATGTAGGTTCACCGAGCACACAAAGCATAGAAACCGCACTATACCAAACATCACAACATAAATGGTTCAAATATGAAATAAATTACTAAAAAAAAATAATATACAATTAATGTTAAAAATGTAAAATATAGACCACGCTCAAAGTTTACAAAGCTATAAGAACGAAATAGTAATTAACATTACAACAAAACTCTCACAAGTCTAAATATGGAGTTGGCATTAAAAATGCGAACATTGATAGATATTTCGTTACTTAAAATTGAGAATTATAGGTTGATTTTCACAAATAAAATTTATAAGCCGTTTTCTTATAATATATTAAGAAATGTTGACCAAAAATTAAGGTTTAGACTTTGTAATATTAATGTTTGACTTAAGCTTACTTGGAGTAGTATTAAGGCCACATCGTCCCTTTAAGTGGGTGATGTAATACTTAATCCCATTCCAACCATAAGTTACTTTTAAGTCAAAAGTAACAAATAACTCAATATAAATAATAACACATTATACTAAGTAACATCCACCTATGAGTAAATACATAATATTTGATCAAAATCATGTTATAATGATTAATATTTTAAGGTGTGCATCATATTTTATAGAAGCTAAATTTGAATCAAGAAGTGTAACAATTAATACAAGAAAAGTAACCAAATTAATGAAATGTTGAATGTTATGGTAGGCTCCCAATTTCATGCTCCTTTGTAACGTCCTCTTTAGGTAAAGCTTAATATCTGCAAGTGGAGCATAACCGAGAGGTGTTCAATCCACTGCAATATTAAATATGTAATAGGTAAAGTTTTAAAAAGTAGAATGTAATAATTGGAATAGTAAATGCAACAAAAGTACATTGCCATTTTTTTTAATGATGTGCAGAAAATCCAAAAAAACAAAATACTTAAAAACATACTAACATTATTTACACATAGATACTGCAAGTCCAAATCTGGTCCAATAAAAACAATTGATGAGGTCAATTAACAAAGAAATTAGGACTGCAATTTGCACTGAAAAAGTTATTGCATTATACTTCTTAGTTGGCATCAGATTATAAACCCCATATATGCTAATGTTAACAAAAAATGTAAAGGTTGCAAGTAAATGCCAAATCTTGTATATAAATCTAGCAAAAGAAAAAGAAAAAGGAAACTGGGTAAAAGAACGGTACATTAGAATTTATAAAAAAAAAAAAAAAAAAAAAAAAAAAAAAAAAAGTTGGGGTTTATACGATTTTATAATATTAATAATTAGGATTCATTATAAGATCAATGATATCTTAATACAAAAATAAATTTATATTTTTGACTTATCATTTAGTAAGCTTTATATTGTTTAACTTTATCTTTTATCGTGGCATGATCATAGACTGTTATAAGCTACTGATCAGTAGTTAGAACCTCTGATTTTTGGTTTTTGGGTTCTGAGCATATTCAATGTCGCTTTTTTTTCGTAACAGATGAAGATAACCTCAATAATTTACTTGGTGCTACGGAGCAACACACACTTGACCAGATTGTATTTCACAAATCAGATACATAGCAACAAAATACATGATTTGTATAGTCAAGGGCATTTAGAAGGGTTTTTTTTTTAATCTGAACACAAACTGTTATTTTCAATCAAACCAGAAACAGACAACTCGAACCTTTATGAAGATTGGGCCAACACCTTTTAAAGCGGGAATAAGCAAATTGTTGAATTTCTTAATTGATTAACCAAAGTTGTTCCTTCTCAGGCTTGTAAAGCTTGAAGAAAAGAAGTATCTCATCTTCTGTTTTTTTAGGTGCTGGGAGAGGCTTCAAATTCTGAAGAAAAAAAAATATTTTCAGAAAAATCTAATAAAAGCTAGAATGGATATTTATAAAGTTTTAAAGATAATATTACCTATCCAATCTCTATCTCCAAGAGCAATTTCAATTCAGCAATGTTGTTTTTATTAGAAGCCTCCCTGAACTGGCCAACCAGCACACCCAAAGTGTTATAATTCCATTACAAATATTAATTAAAATTAAAACCAAATAACAAATAAGAGCATATAGATTGTGTTTCCTCTTGTGGTGTCAAAGGGCGATATGTATGATTCTGCCTCTATGGCCATATCAAAAATTGTTGGCATTGAACAAGCATACTAAATTCTTTTGCACCTACTCCTGCAACCCAAAATAGACAATTGGAATACCTAAATTTACTAATTATTAACTAAAACATAATGCATGGGCCATCAAAACATAACACTATAAATTGCTCAGACTTTTAGAAACATAGAGAAGAAATCAGAGTATGAGTACCTTGAAAATGTTAAAGGGTATCTGTTTTTGGTTTCGTTTACAAGATTAAGAACTGTGTGGAGGAGGGAGCAGGAGATTGACACCACAATGTTGTCTGCACAAATCATTCTTTCACTTTTGGAACTTCCTTACAAATTAATCATTATTCTTGCAAGTATGATAAAAATATACCATAGTTTTCAAGAGTGACTTGTAAAAAAAATGATAGTTTTCAAGATCAAGAACTTATGACAATATGCAAAACCGATCATTTATTTGTCAAAACATTATAACCAGACTCCTAAAGAAAACCATAAATTTTTACCAACGAAACCAGACTCCTACAGAAAACCATAAATTTTTACCAACGACGTCCTGAAGAGACTCTAGAATCCCAACAGATTCAGCAATGTCATTAGCCCAAATGTTCCTTCCATCAGCAACTCCAGCAAGAAAAGGGAAAATATCAACACCAGGATGCAAAAAAGATGAATCAATTAAAAAAACATACACAAGTGACAATAGATCAAATAGCTGAACAACACTTACAACTTTTGAATAAGTTGATCAATATTCATCCAGCCATCACGATTAATTTTAAAATTTATTAAATTAATAAGCAAATATTTCAGCCTCACTTGGGTTTGATGATCACTCATAAAGGGCATTATCAAACAATCAAGCCCTATTGAAATGAATAAAAAACATATAGCAAGCTTTTAAATAGAAAAATATAATATAGAAATTAGCAAAAAATGTATTAGCATTGGGGAAAAGTGTTAACCTTAGATATTGTTTTGGATGATCAAGGAAGAGGGAATTAAAGTCATACCTCAACTACCCTTTTTGTTACATCAAGTTTAAGCATCGCTTCCTGTAGTTTTGGAATCGAACATTTCATCGAACACATGGCGTGCAAAATGAAATAAAATTCCAATTAATAAGAAAATATTTGAGTATAGCCAACAATGCACTGAAAATAGTTCAATAATCAGGAAACAAGATCGTACCTATAATTTAAAAGTATCCTCAGAACAAAAAACATCTCTTTAATCTCGTTAACTTCTCAGATGACTAAGCTTCAACTGGTGTGCAGCCTGAGACAGAAGGTAGAAACATATTCGTTGGTGTTGATGGTGATAACATGATAGGATTAGGGTTTCTCGTCTTGAAAGAAGGTAGAATATGAGCGATAGAGGGGGTGACGATAACGGTGGCTATATTAGGGTTTTAAAAGCTGGATGTTCATTATTGTTTTCTTGAGCAAACACATGTGCGATTATGGTTTTGAGAGGAGAAACAAAGGTAGAGAAAAGTAGAGTTGTAGGGTGTCGATCATCCAGTGTAGAAGGATGAGCATTTGATTGAGCACATAACACTTAATGGATGAAGGGATCTCCGGTTACCTTCTACAGCTTGCAGCGGCGGCGGAAGGAGAGTGGAGAGGGTGGTGGTACTGAAGGTCCACCGGAAACTGAAGCAAGTAAGAAGAGAGATAGAATAGATGTGGGTTTGACGGCGTCTGATGTTTTGTCGAGGATGTTAGGGTTAAGATAGAGTAAAGATACGATGAGTTACATTGTAAGCTTAAAAAGATTGTACACCATGTTGTAATAGTTATACCTCTTAAATTTCAAGAAATAGGCAATATGTTTAATAATATAGTAAAGATAAAGATATATATATATATATATATATATATATATATATATATATATATATATATATATATATATATATATATATATATATATATATATAAAAGTTTATAACCCGTGAGAACCAAGGTTATAAAATTAATTAAACTTTAATATTAAAAAATCAAATTTATTAATCAGTTATTTTAAATAATTATTATTTAAGAGATATTTTTTTAGTTATATAAAATTATAATCATTGATTTAAATAAATACGTGAAGTTATATCACCTTATAATCTGTATTAATTTTATTTTATTTTTTAATCTAATGTTATTAATTTAATATAATTAGAATGAGAAAATTTGAAATTTGAAATTTAAAATGGAGAATCAATTATTAATTTAATTAATTAGAATCAGAACTTTAAAATTTGAAATTTGAAATGGATAATTAATAGATTGACAAGTGGCATGATATGTGGCATATAATATTAATGAGGAGTTCTAATTGTATGACACTTGTTAATATGAGAATCAAATTATTCTTTTATTAGAATAGGGATATATATATATATATATATATATATATATATATATATATATATATATACACACACACCATTGGAAACTCCAAAACCTAAAAAATCAATAGAAATATATAGAAAAAATATTTTGAGATATCTAATTTTTTTTAACTTTATAAACATATATATATATATATATATATATATATATATATATATATATATATATATATATAGGTTCAGGTGTTTAAAGTAAGTATTGTTTTATTGTATGCATAAATGTGGGTCAATCAAAATTAAATAAAAAATTTAATAATTAAATAAATAAATAAGGGTAATTTTAGTCATTTGTTTAATAACTTCCAAAAATAATCCCTATAATCATGGTATATCTCCGGTTTAAATCCCATTCCCTCTTTATCTAAAAACGGATTCAGAAAACCCTAAATTGAACAAATTGATACCCCCACCCTTGTCCCTCCAGCCGCCATTACCCCTTTATTCCAGTCTGCATCAAGTTCCGATTCTGACTCGGAGTTGGACGACGAAGCTCAAGCTGATCTCGAATTACAAACCCTAGAAACGGAGCTCTCGACAAGCCCATCCAACTACAATGCTCATGTTCATGTATGTCTGATTATTTTTTCCAATATCATGTTTTGTTTGAGGTCAAAATTGTTTTACAAAAAAAACCCTTTGGTACATTTCTAGTGGACGACCAAAACCCCCTCAATTTGACACTCCATTTCTCCCCACCCTTCGCTTTGCTTTCTCTATTTACGCGATTCATCTCCTCAATAGCTCCAGCTTCCCTCCTATGGCGATGGCAGGGCTCCCTACGAAAGCAGCGAAGACGATAACAAGTCCCTTAAGAGGCTTTTCCTTCTAGGTTCAAAATTCTTGTTGTCTAATTCTTTCTGATTTTATTAAATTGTATTTGGTCTGCTGATTTCAATCGAAAATTAGGTCCTTCCACTAAAAACTTGTGTCTTGAGGTGGAGTTTGGAAGATTGCATGCCAAGTGTTCGATGAAAGGAATCAAATACGTCAGTTGGTGTTCTTGGGTTCAAGAACAACCTTAGTGGTCTTTTGAATTCAGAAACTGGATTATGTTATACCAACATCTCCGGTATCTAATTCGTCTTGCAATAATGTCTGAGGTTCTATGTTTATGTGAGAACGCTCTAATTTATTTGCTAATTGTATGTTACAATGTTTATAGCAGTTGGTAGTCGATTATGTGTCAAACTGAACCCAGTTAATGTGTCCATTTAATGAGGTTATTCTACTGCTGACGATGGTTTTTTTCTTTAGGAATTTATCTATTACTTATGCAAACAACAGTCTGGTCCCAAACACCTGTTCTTCACAATCTTTTTATCATTTTGTGGCGCGGCTAGATTCCATTCCAACAAAATTGGAATTCGTGATTCCAAAAAAGGGGTTTATCACGAATTAGCTATCGGAGATGTTAGTATAACAGAATCCATTTATTGATGCTGAAAATATGTATCATTTAGGAGTACAAAAGTAAGTGATTGTTATTTGTTATTTTTCAAAATTTTCATTCAATTTGAATTGTTCACTGAAATATTTAGCTTCATATACTTGAAGCCTTATTGTTTTTTTTTAGTAATACGTTATATTATTTATTGGTTTTTACCTTTTGCAAGCTAATTGATAACCAGTAATGTGATAATGGATTTTTTTTGTAGAATCTATACTACAGTATGAATAATGTGAGGTGAGGTAATTAAATATTAAATTTTTTTCCTGATTTAACACTTCATTTATGTGGACAGTGTAGGATCTTGACAATGTTGAATTCTGAAAAGGTATCAAGTATGTTTATGTAGATGATTCAATGGGTGATATTGGTGAGATTCCAATTCTATTGGAATGGAATCACGAATTTCAATTCTATTGGAATGGAAAGTCGAATTCCAATTCTGTTGGAATCATAGAAGTTGATGCTTGAAGAACAGACCACAAAATTGAAACGGGCCACATTATTCTTTTAGAATGTATTAGCCAATGTTAGATTTTGATGTTTTCTTTCCTGTTTTGATTGTTTTTTAGTTTTATTTCTTAACAACAAATGTAATTCTTAACAATTGTTACCCGTATTCTATAAGAAATAATGTATTTTTTGTTTTTATTCTTCAATTGATTGTTCAAGGATTAATTATTCTACAAGAAGTTTTTAAATTCATGATCAAGAAATAGGTTCAAGAATATTTTTATTATTTATGGTTTAAGAATATTTTTATTTTTGAATATACTCATAAACATATTCTGTCAGAATGTCCGAATTAAAAAAAATTATAATACGTAAAATCAAATTTTTAAAATTAATAGAATCTATCATCCCTTAAAAAATGCAACTTTCCTTTATTAAATCTATATTAATTGACTAAATTACGCTTGTAATTAACTAAGATGACATTTTCAATTATATTTAATTCAATAATATATATTAATCACTTTCATAAAAATAAGTAAATTTGATTGGCTCACATTTATGCATACAATAACATAATAATTACTTTGAATAGAATAACCTAGGCGTATATATATATATATATATATATATATATATATATATATATATATATATATATAATTGCGCTAAAAAACTGAATTTTTTTAAAAAAATTAAAAAGTAACAATAATTTTTTTAGCGAAAATGTAGCTATATATGCGATTTTTTATTTATAAAATCAAAAAAATATTAGATATCTTAAAGGTTTTTTAATGTATTTTTATTAGTTTTTTGGGTATCTAGGGTTTTTTTATATTTATACATTTTCTATTGATCTTCCCAATATATATATATATATATATATATATATATATATATATATATATATATATATATATATAGGTTTAGGTTATTATATTCAAATTAATTATTATGTTATTATACGAATAAATGTGGGCCAATCATTTTACTTATATTAAGAAACTGATTAATACATATTATTGAATTAAATATAATTGAAAAATATCATCTAATTTAACTATAAGGGTATTTAAGTCAATTAATATATATTTAATAAAGGAAATTTTGCATATTCTAAGGAATCATAGATTTTGTTAATTTTGAAAATCTGATTTTATGAATTATAAGGTTTTAATTCGAACATTCTGACATAATATATTTGAGTATGTTGAAAAATAAAAATATTCTTGAACCATAAAATAATAAAAATATTCTTGAACATATTTCTTGATCATGACTTTAAAAATTTCTTGTAGAATAACAAAATTCTCGGACCATCAATTGAAGAATTAAAACAAAAATTACATTAATTCTTATAGAATGCATGTTACAATTGCGAAGAATTACATTTATTGTTAAAGAACAAAACTAAAAAAACTTTCAAATCTGGAAAAAAAACATCAAAATCTAACATATACACTAATACATTCTAAAAGAATAATGTTTCTAAGAGGCGTTGTTCAAATTTCGTGGTCAGTTCTTCAAGCATCAGCTTCTGTGGAAACAAATCCAATGAATAAATTAGTGAGAAAATATCCATATTCCATTCCAACATAATTGTAATTTGTGATTCCATTATGATAGAATTGAAATTCATTTACCAATAATTATATTAATTCGGGGAATTCTAACAGAATATGTTCATGATTATCATAAAAAAAAACATTCTTTTCTGATAGAATACTATAAACGAAGAAATATCATTCAGTTGAAGCATTTTAGTGAGCGTTTGGTGTGCATCAAAACAACTTTCAATTTCTTGTAAAAATTAGACAATCATAACAAATTCCCAATTCACCAAAAATATTACACCTTGAAAGAATTAGACAATAAACCTAAACACATCCAAAATTTCTTTGATTTCTGTCAAAAAATCAACCCAAAACATCCATTCTATATATTGAAATCAAATCAAATTAAAAAAACTCATTTGAAGATTAAACTTCATTGGTTTACAGTAAATCAATCTAAAGTACGCCTGCAAACAAGAACACGTTTGTGTTTCCTTTCCTTCCATGTCAAACACTCAATGCAAACACCCATTGGTTTCTATAAAATGAAACAAACCCAAACACCCCATTGATTTCTATCTAACAGTCAAACAAAAAGAAAAGGGAAGAGAACCTGTTACTGATCGGAGCAACACCCCTCACAACCCCTCTTCTTCTTCCGTCGAGCAAACCCACTGAGGACCCCGACTTCTTCACTTCTACTAATCACGACAGCCCGCCATTTTCCTTCGTCCCTTCAACTTCATCAAACCACAGAGACGACCTCCTTTATCGCCGATTGAAATCGCTCCTCCTATATTCGCACCTCTGATTCGGAGGATAAATAGCGAAATCTCGCTGCCTCGTGCCTTCCTTCCTTTGGTTCGGCCAAAAACCGGAGATGGTCACTTAGTTCGATCGATTACCACCACCAAGACCACCTCTATTCGATGCTTGATCGCTCGATTCTTCCCTATCCCGATCTATGAAGAAGACGATGAAGGGCAACCCCACAAAGGGTCGTTGGAGTCGATGGATCCCCTCACCTTTGCGGTTAATCAATCACCATCGACCCACCAATCTCCCTAATTCAGCGGCAACAACAAATGATGGTGGCGACGATCTTCTGTTTTGGAGCTAGGGTTAGGGAGGATCGAATGTTTCAACGTATTGGTGCGGTTCCATTGAGATTTGTGAAAAAATAGAGATCTTAAGATTCAACCTCAACCATATATTTCTTATTTGCCGCTCTAATGTTTCAACGTATTGGTGCGGCGGGATAATACTTAATCATAAATGATTATATGGTGGAAATTTATAATCATATATTATTAAACATGTTTGTACATATATGCAAAATCATATATGATTACACATATATGTCTGTTCACAAAGTGATTAATCATATATTATTTTGGTGATTGGTGACAGAGGTGATGGTGGTGGCGGTGGTGGGTTGATTGGTGGTATAAGAGCAGGTGGTGGGGAATGTGGTGGGGGAACAGAGAAAAAGGGCGACGCACAATCATTTATGATTATAACTCTCTCATCGCTTCAGTATGTTGGATCGCTTAAGCGGCAAATACAAAATATGTAGCTGAGGTTGAATATCATGATCTCTATTTTTTTCATAATCTCAACGGAATCTATATATATATATATATATATATATATATATATATATATATATATATATGTATGTATGTATGTATGTATGTATGTATGTATGTATGTATGTATGTATGTATGTATGTATGTATGTATGTGTATGTGAATATCGTTGGATTTGGATTCAACATTGGAAGTTTAGTATGCTCATGTTCTTGGAGACTCGGAACCAGGGTTTCATCTGGGTTAATGCATATTATGCTATTTGTTAATGATTTGCGAGTACACAATTTGTTAATTTGATCATTCTGGATGTGTTTGTTGAAGAATTAAACGTAACACAACTGGTTCTTAGGGTTCATAAAATGATTAAAGACTAGACTACACTTTCTACATTTGATTGTGATCTAACATAGAGCCCCTTACTTCAGCACAATGGAATTTCACCGTAGAGGGACACATGCAATTTCAAGGATTTATTGAATAATTTCTCATTTCACCATTTCCTAATGTCTCATATAGGATGTTCAAACATCTCTTATGAAGATTGATCTGCACCAGAAGTTAAGGTCTGAATTAAGGTGATGGTGTTGTTAATGATTTATTAAATTCCCTGTTAGAAATTTGGGTGTTTCAGTTGCTTGGATTCACTTAGATTCGTGATGCATTTTAAAATATTTCAATGGTACAATTGAAAGTTCAATTGGATAACACTCAGTTTTTGATGAACACAGAATGTGAATGTTATGATCTTCTACTAGATTTGAGAATGAACAAAAATAGAAACATAACCAAGGGTTTGAGACTATCGCAAACTGTCATTTGCAATTACAAAACCACATACAACTATTATAAAATCGAAGTTTAAAAACACAATTTTGGATTTAATGCATTTTCCATAAAGCAATATTAACCCAATCCAGGGGATCTACCCCTTGGCCCTGCCAGGGGTCGCCTGCCCTTGGACCCCACTACCAGGGGCGCTTCCCTCGAACCCCTGCAGTTCAAGGGCTTCGCTCATAAATACCAGTGTACTTTAAATCATAATAAACTCAAACAAGTGTGCACTATGCACCACCCTTACTTGTTCAATATTTATTAAGATTACATCGATAACAAGGCCATCCTATTACATTTAAATAATATTGGTGATACAAATCACCAACATTCCCAAGATAATAATTATTCTTCTGGAATATTTTATATAAATAGTATTGACTATATTATTTAAATCGAGATAATTTCCATATTATGTTTGAGTTATTTTATGTATTTATATTTGATATAGTTTCCATAGGAGTATTCATTGAGCCATTACACCTTTCCTCCTTTAGCAAGGATATAGGATAAGACTCGCCTTTTGGACAATATGCTAAAAGACCAAAGTATGTTGCATACCTGCTCTTGAGCAACTCCTAATTGAAAACCACATGAATTAAACACTTGAACAGTGCCTTACCCAGTAGGAAAAGTAGTTGGTTAAATATGAATACATATAAGAGTCTTCATTGTAATCTATAAATACGTTTAAGATTAATGTCGAATGACACACATAATAGTTTCAAATATTCTGCATTCTATTATGGTATTAGATTATTAAGTTAAATCCATAAAGCCGTCGACCACTACCTCTGATGGCCTTCTTCGTTCATCATTGGACGTACCTTTTCTAGTTGTTGTTGATGTCCATTCTAACAACTACGTACATCCCCTCAACATTATCTAGCCCTTTCTATTTTTTATACGGTAAATTCATTCTTGACGGTTTTTACATTCTATTATGTAACACTTGTGTTCTAGGTACCTTTCATTTTTGGCTTAAACTTTAAAATCTTTGCAAACATGGTCCTTACGTGGGGCGTACCTCCTGGTACACCGAGCATAGTTGGTTAATGAACGGCGGGATTTCTTTTGAGTACGTTGGGCATACGTAAGAGTACGCAGGGCATACTCACAAAGATTCCAAACCCTAATTTTTAGGGTATGGACCCTATTTAAGGAAATTAATGGCCTCAAACCTCTCCTTACCTCCAGCCTCCATCCCTATTATCCCTCATCTCAAAATCCTAATTCTTGTGTGCAAGTTTTGAAGCTCTTGAGTGTTATTTTAGTGTTCTTGGTGGTGAAGGAAGATCTTTGAAGAGGTAGTGTTGCACTCAAGCTTTTGGATCCAAATTCTTCTCATCCTTGTGCGTCTTCAGGAGGTATAAAGTTCAAATCTTGATGCTTGCCTTGCTATATCTTGTTAGGGTGCAATTTATGACCTTTTGTCCTAAAAACCTTGATCTATTGAGTATTTTCCATTCTAGACCATTTGAGCTATCCTTTCAAGCATTATGTTTAATGTCAGAAAAATGCTAGATTGGCCCTTAGTTTTCTTCCATGCAAGAGTTATGGAGTTTTATATGGCTATATAAGTTAGGGTTTTGGTTTTAGGATCCTTGTAGACATGCAAAGGCTTAAAGGTTGCAACTTTATGATTTTAGAAGTTTATTAGGGTAAGATATAAAGCTTTGACGTTAAGTCTTAAAGCATTAAGACATTAAAAAAGTAAGGTTGGACTTTAAGGGATTACGTGGAACGTACTCTCGAGTACGTTGAGCGTAACGGGTTGCGGCCCCGTAACCCTTTCGAGATCAAGATGTACGTTGAGTGTAATTTCTCTTCCTTGATCAATAAACATATATCTCCTTCTTGGTCTTCTTCTTTCCAAACTCTCCTCTTTTCTCTTGGCATTTTTTTTCTTGATAGTTTTTGGAGCATTTGTAGATAAAGATTCAACAAAAGATCATAATCTTTTTTGTTAGCAAGTTACATATTGACCATTAATTACCAAGAGCTCAATTACAAAATATATTGCAATTAATTCATCTTTTATTACACTTATACCGCATTTCATATATTTATTAACATTTAAACTGTATTTCATTAAAACTAGGGAAGATTCCCGCGTTGCGGGGGTTAGAACCACAGGGGTTGGAATCGGATCAAAGCTGCAATGGTAATAGAAAATTTTAAAAACTTATAGATATAATTCATAATCTATATCGGATCAAAGTTGCAATGGTAATAGGAAATTTTAAATACTGATAGATATAATCCATAATCTATATGTAAGATGTAGTAAAATCATTGTTTTGTGTTACTTTTCTTGTTACAAACAACAAAAACATAATACATAATGGAGTTAATGAAGACATCCAACTATTTATCTGTCTACTTGTTTTGAAAAAAATGTAACATTACGTGAGCCTTTTTTAAAAAGATAATCCAATAAAATCAAAATATAAGTTTTTTTTTAAGAAAAATAGGTGCAAGTAGTTACATGTTAAGATGTCATACAATTATCCTTTTTGGGATGATTTACCTGTTACAAACAACAAAAAAAACATATAACTCCATGATCTATACCAAATAAATATTTTAGTTTCATTGAGAAAGTTAGAAAATAACACATTTTTCTCTTTTGTCTTGACCAAGTTCATGAATGTCCTCATCTAGATCACATAGCTATGCACATCAAAGGATACAACATCAACTTTCTGCCATAAAACAAAAACCATTGAACTGTCATTGCTTTCATGTTTCTTTATTCATAAATTTTTTATTAATCTATTATTTTACAATGATAAGTCCATGCATTGGTGTCTTAATACACTGCTGGATTTAAGGAAGTAAATGAAGAATAAAAAAGTCAACTGGTTGGAAAGTCTTCACCAAGGTTGCATCAAATTATGACATCATTCCTTTTTACGTTATTACCCTTTACCTAAATCCGTTTTTTTTACTAGTTTTAAGGCCATATCACCTCTTTTTACAGGTGATATCACTTAAAGGATTTTAGAAACAATCAATAGTGTTAGTCGCAGAGCCATATAAGACACACATTAAGATGATTTGATTTGTGTTTTTCAAATCAATCCTAATATGTTGGATGTTGATAAATACTTAAATAGGCATATAATAAGAGCATAATTTAGCAATTGCAAAGATGACCATAGTTCACAATGGTTGATAAAAAAACATTTTTCCCTATTACCTAATTTGGAAAATATTAAAAGATAATTATATAAATTTAGCCACTGAACTGTTTCTTTTTACAATTTTCATCATAATAGTTAGGTGGATATATAAATTGTTAAAAATTAATAGTTTAATAACCAAAGTTTTTTTTTCTGTATTTTATATAATATCAAAATAGGCCTGAAACGACCCAAAAATACAACCCAAAAATTTCAATTTTTATTATAACAAAACCATGAAACCAAGTATCACATAATAAAACCATACGTTGCGTGTTTCAAAAACCATGATAAAATACTGTGAGAAAAACTGTATCACAACTGTATCCATACATCACAAGAAACTGAATCAACTCCCAGGACAAAAACTGAAGCTGTGGTGTGTGCGATGCCATCATCCCGAGCTCTTCCCTTTGCTTGCAGAAGTACCTGAAACCAAAACTGAAACTGTAAGCACGAAGCTTAGTGAGCTCCCCCAAACTACCACATACCATACAATACATATAAAGCACATACGGGGCCTTGCCCACTGTATCAGACCGAAGTCCGGAACTGACTGCATCGGACCGAAGTCCGGAACTGACTGCATCGGACCAAAGTCCGGAACTGACTGCATCGGACCGAAGTCCGGAACTGACCGATCATAGCATAGCATAACACATTTCAACTAACATAGACACATATACTACATACTGCATCGGACTGAAATCTGGAACATATAACACACAAACATGCTTGAATCACATAGACATCAAGCATACTGAACTACTGCTTTGGACTGAAGTCCGGAACTACTACTAACTAAACAGGCCGGAATTGTGGCCGTAGACCCGTTCCTACTGGAAGGAAACTCACCTCGTGAACTGGCTGCTGTGTGTATGGCTCTGGAAGCTAACTGCTGCTGCTCCGGTATCTCCCCGGCTACAAATCCATAAACACACTCAATCAAATGCTAATCACTGCACTGGGGTAAATGACTCTTTTACCCTTGGTCAAAGTCAACTCTCCCGGTCAAAGTCAATCTACAGTTGACCTAACTCGCCGAGTTGGGCCGCCAACTCGCCGAGTCTCTATTCTCACTTCTCAACCCTACTCGTGGCTACTCGTCGAGTATGGCATCGACTCGAAGAGTTCCCTTTTGATTCTAAAACTCAGGCAATCTGCATCCGACTCGCCGAGTCATATGAACAACTCGACGAGTTGTTCTTCGAGCTAAGAAGATTGCCTTGGACTCGCCGAGTTGTATGAACAACTCGTTGAGTCCCTCCATCACTGAGTCTGCCCTCCAACTCACTGAGTCCACTCTACTACTCAAAGGCTCCCACTCGACATCACTCAAAAAGGGGAAAAATCGGGACTCGCGACTTGACTCGCCGAGTCGTTCTTCCGACTCGCCGAGTCACATCCATGCAGCTACTCTAAACTCGATTTTGCTTGAATCCAGCGTATAAAACTTATGGATCTGGGCTCCCTTAGCTCGATTAGCACGTAAAGATTCTATCTTTACGTGCCCATAAGCATCCATGAAGATAATAAGGCTCAAAAAGCATAATAAAGGCTAGATCTAGGGTTCTCATGCAAAGCATCTTCAAAAAGGCAATAGATCCGGGCTCTACAACTCCTAAATGAACATATCTAGGGATATCTCGACCTATTAAGGCATCCATCCAACTATAAGGTTTGGAAAATACCTCAAACTAGCCCTAGAAGTGTTCTAATGGAGTTCTAAAGCATAAAACAGAAGGAATCCGAGAAATACCTCAATGAACTCTGATTTTGCCCTTGGATCTTTGCTCTACACCTCTCCTCTTTGATTCTTTCTTCTTTTCCTTCTTCAAACCTTCAAGATTCCACACAAAAACACTTTAATCAATCAAAGGATGGATTAGGGTTTCTCACAGCTCTCTGAGGGTAAAGGAGGCGAGTTTGGGGCACATATCGTTGCTTAAATAGTGAGCAACCCGGGGATTTAGGGTTTCTTCCTGGCAGGCAGACTCGCCGAGTCCCGAATATGGACTTGCCGAGTCGCCAACTTACACGTGCTCGAAATCCCGTCCCTACTCGACGAGTCGGGCTATAGACTCGTCGATTCCCTCCTGAAAACTTCTAAATAAATATCATGGAAGCAACATACCAGAGACGGGGCGTTACAAGGCCAATTTAAGAAGCCATCATAATAGTTATCCATTCTATATCAGAATTATCGAGTTTAACCATATGGTTACTTTTCAGATTCATCTTTTTACATAAATTTTACATGTAAGAAAACTTATTTCAGAACCTCTCTTGATGTTAGTCTTTGTCATTGAGATTTAGCATTTTATTTGTTTTGTTGAAGAAGCAATAAAACCGTACCTTTTGTCATCAATAGACTCCAAGAACTTGTATTAAATTACCAATTGAATCCCTTTCAACAAAAAAAGCCCTGCCAAGAAAGATGGACATGGATGAGAAAATGACATAATCGACCGAAAGAAAAGAAATTATCATGTAATGTCATTGTTTTAAGTTTATTGTTTAATAAGAAACTGAACTGTAAAGCATGTATGTCATAAGAACCGGTATAGAGCTACAACAAAATTATAATGTGCCACTCACCTTTACCTTGTTTCAAACCATATTCCGGTTTAACAAAGTTGCCATTATCAATCAGCGTGGTCTTCAATCAGCTGCGATAAAAAAAAAGTACTTTGTAAGTGTTAAATGTGCTCAATAAGAACTTAGAGAGTAACAACAAAAACCTAAATCCCTGCAGCAAATTCACAATTATGGAAGAACCGAGAGATATAACCATTACCTCCTCTTGAGATGCTATTTTCGTGTGCCTTATATCCTCCATAAGTTTGTTATTGTAGTCTACAACTTTTTTAGAGCCACTGAGCTGACAACAAACAAAAAAAAATGATTAAAAAGGAAATTGTAATATCATAAAATTGACAATGTTAAGTAACAATAGAAATACTTACATTTTGTACTTCAGAAAAAGATCTTGTGAGTGTCCTTTTCTGCCATGCCTCAGAACATTGTCAATGAATTGACCATCTTCTGCTTCCATATCGTCTTTGCCTTGACCTATAGAAATGAAAAACATTGTCACTTACCAATCACTTTTTTTGTTTTATTTTGTTCATTAGGCTAATCTGAATATGATCCATGTTCTTCTTGAGACAATATTGGATGCAGAGTTTAGAAGAACAAACTTCATACGAATGAAAAAATGTATGATAAGTCCTCTTTCTTCAACATTCTTTAAAGAAGCACCTGTAAACCAAGGTAAACTGTTGGTGATCATCACAATCAACATTTTCCAACTATGCCCCTCACCAGTTAAACATTTAAGCTTATTAATTAACACCTCCCCCACACAACACCAGGAAGAAGACATCCACAGATTAAGAAACCCAGATTGTGTAAGAAACCTAGAAAACCCATAAGAAAAAGTGTACCTATCTTTATATCTTGGTATGAAAGCCAACTAAATCCAAATCATCATCTTTACCAAATGCAACATTCTATCTCGTGTACCTTGTTAAGTGCTAAAAATTACAATAATTTAGTATAAGAATGTATGAAAGCAAATTAGGGCTCCAAATTATAAGGAAACCAAAAAACGAAATTTAAACTTACCTGCAACCACCACCACTTTCTCTAAAACTAATCTTTCTCTCTTTTCAACATGACACAAGAAGTGGCAGAAGTGGGAGACACGGCGAAGGACTACCACGACCCACCACCGGTGTCATTCATAGAACCCAAGGAGCTGAGCAAGTGGTCATTGTACAGAGTTGTGATTGCCGAGTTTGTTGCCACCCTTCTCTTCCTTTACGTTACTATCTTAACAGTTATCGGTTACACGGGTCAGATCGACAAAGGCACTGATCCCTATGGCGTTGCTTCGGCCTTCGTTTCCATGATCTTCGTTCTGAGAAATTAAAAGGGAGGAGATAGAGTGATAATCAGAGTAGAAGAAGAATTCGGTAGGTGTGGAAGGATCGGGACCACCGATGGTGGCGGAAGAGAGAAGCAACGTCGCTAGAGGGTAGATGAAGCAGAATAAACGAAACAAAAAAAGTGGAACAATTGGGAAGAGAAAGCAAAGAAAGAGTTGTGGAGGATTAAAGGGTGAGTAAGAAAGAAGATGCAGAAGAAACAAACACGTATTGTATCCTGGCGGTGGTGGAACAAAAGAAGCAGGAAAAACGAACATACTAACCTGGAAAGAAAACCAACGACCGTCTAGCAAAGAGCAAAAGAAAGGAGAGACGTAGAACGTAAGCGGTGGAAAAAGTGAAAATGCCCAAACAAATGAGCAAAAACAGAAACACGTGGAAAGAGGTATGAGAAATTAAGACATTTGTAATCTACTACGAGAAGAAGGTTGAGAAAGAAAGACATGTGTAATCCACCATTAAGTGCACATAAAATATGAATTAAATGAAAGAAGACAACAAAGGAAAAGAAATTGAAAAATTCAAAAAGAAAATTCAGCCAATAGGAGGATAGAACTGTTCAAGTGTACCTTGTGAATTAGTAATTATATATAATTACATATTTAATGAAAAATATGGTTATAATACAAAAAATATATGTATAAGATTATGATTCAAACATAAAAAACTTGTATTTATACAAAAAAAAAATGTGATTTTTAAATGTAAACAAAATGTATTTATATTGGTTTCGTATGTTAAAATTCATTATTACACTTATACCGCATTTCATGTATTTATAATCATTTAAACCGTATTTCATTAAAATTTCATATTTAATGAAAAATATGGTTATAATACAAATAATACATATTTATGTATAACAATATGGTTTAAACTAAGGGTGTGTGTGGTGCGGTTTGGTGCAGTTTAGAGTCAAAACCGCACCACATATGCGGTTTGAATATTTTAGAAACTGTAAACCGCACCACAGATGTTAAAAACCGCGTTATGCGGTATGGTTTGACGCGGGCGGTTTATGCGGTTTGGTTGCGGTTTGTGCGGTTTGATGAGTTGTTCAACATTAAATCTATCAAAAAACCAAAAAACTGACCAGGTTAAAAAAAATTGATTGCTTTCATTTTATAAAAACAAACACAATTTTCAAGTTAAATTGTTTTTAATAAATTGTGATTAATGTTACTATAGTTTTGTAAGTATCATTGTTATTGCTTTATATTGCCGTTATAGTTGCTATATTCTTGTAAACGGTGGGATCTTTATCTAATAGTGATTTAATGTTACGTTATAGATATTTGGTTATTGTAAGAAATATATTTATGTACATCATTTCTAAATCATGATTTGAAGTTATAACAAAGTAAAGAAAAAAATGTGTGTGTGTGTGTGTGTGTATATATATATATATATATATATATATATATATATATATATATATATATATATAACATGCAATGCGGTGCGGTTTGAACCGCGGTTTTATAAATACAAACTGCAAACCACACCGCATAGTACGGTTTGATAAAATGATGAACCGCAAATCGCACCATGAAATTCTAAACCGCATTATGCGGTGCGGTGCGGTGCGGGCGGTTTGTGTGGTTTTTTGCACACTTTAAACATAAAAAACTTGTATTTATCCAAAAAAAAATATATGATTTTTTAAATGTAAACAAAATCTATTTATACGGTTTCATATGTTAAAGTAATATATTTATATGGTTTCAAATGGAATTGTTCAACAACGAAGGGAATTAGATAACATGATTTTGGATTTGGAACAAAAGATATAAGGTCAAAATTGAAAAAAAAAATGAAAACTTAATATCAAAATTGAGAAAACTAAAAATTTAGTATCTTTTATGCAATTTTTTTTTTTTAACTTTTTACACGTCCTCATTTCATGTTAGTTGTTATGTTACCAAAGACCTAAACATCAACGACGAATTTAATTGACCGTTCAAGTGGACATCGTTGCAAAAAATTAGAAAATTTAGTTGCTAAATAGTAACAAAAATCGATTTTGTATTTTGTTTATGAAATCATTTTGTTTTTTGTATAATTTGTATCGATATATGTGAAATTATAGGACCATCGATGATATCTTTATGATTTAGAATTTATAATACTTTTTTATTCTAAGAAATTGTATTTTGTTTATGTAATATTAATGTAGGCCCAATACATAAATCTCAATGATGTAACAGAATACTTTTGTTATGGGCTTTGGCCCAACTATAAAAACAGAATTGAAGCCGAGTTCTTATGCAAATCAAGAATTACAAAAGGAAAACCAAACGTCATAACCTTTCTGGAAAAAAAAAAAAAAAATTTGCATACATTTCTAACCTAAAAACATTATGAGACAGAATATACAAATCACCACCAATCCAAAAAGAAAAGCTCCAGTTTATGGTAAGTTTGATGATATGAGAGAATGAATTTTATTGATGAGAAAATTGAATCAAATTTTAAAATGATGAAGAAGATATGAGTCACCTCCAAACAGTTTCATTGGCATCTGTGAAAATGACGTTGTGATGTTCTATCAGACACTGTAAAACCTCTATTCCACTGAAGTCAATTCGCACCCAAATCAACAAGTCAGTTTTTTTTTTGGTACATCTAAGGTCCCTAAACTTTTAAAAGGTTGAAGCACATGTGATTCCAACCTAGGACCAATATATGTTGAGAGTTTAACTCCCTAGTGATAAATTAAAATGCTCAAAAATAAGCTTGTATGGCACGCCAAACAACCTTAGATTGCTATAAACGAATGAATTTGTGTGTGATAAACGGGGTTGCTTCCATTCACAGTAGTGGATGGAAAATATTGGTATTCCATGAGTCAATAATTGGTGTAGAAATTTGTAGGAGATATTCGACTTTCCTTTTGGTGGTAGGACCCTAGTTTTAGGAGAGGGTCTTGACACATGAGAATGTCTTCATTTGAGATCGATCATACAAGTGTGAAAGGATATATATATATATATATATATATATATATATATATATATATATATATATATATATATATATATATATATATATATGCCATCACTTCACTTCTCAAAGTTTTAAAATGAGACTTTACTTACTTCAACACATAATAAAGCCCAGCACTAAAACTGAATCTTTATTTTATTACTTTCATTAACTAAATATATAGAAGAAAAAAAAAAGACATATCCTGAAGAAAGTTGCAAAGTATCTTAACCACATAACAAGGACCCAAACATCTTAATCCATTGTAGGCAACATCACATCACAATAAGATGTTTGGAAAGAGATTGAATATTGTTGCATGAAGAGTCGAAGATTATCTATTACTATTATTATTATTCACGTTTGTCCAAAAAAGTAGGTTGATTAGTAGAAGCCAAAAGTCTAGCCCACATCCTATCAGTCAACTTAACAACATTTGTAGCCTCCGTAACACGCTGCAATTATAAATATTAATTGGCAATAATAATAATAATAATAATAATATGATGAATGTAAATATGACAGAGTAAGAGTGCTTAATTACCTGTATTGGAATATATGCATGTCTGCTATTGACAGGCCCAACTGTAAAACCAGAAAACCCTGCCATGGCCCCATGAACTGCACTTTGAGCAAGAAGTGTACAATAGATATTATCATATGCATTGCTTGGAACAGCCCGTATCATGTATGTTGGATCTGCAAGGGTACAATCGTCATTTCATCTCTTTACCCATTCAGCCACTTATATATGCAAGTGTGTACCTATATATTTCATGTTTATGGCCATTTTCTTGTCCGTTGCAAAATGGTTTTTAATTTTCTGAGTCAACCATTGACCAATATCAATAAGCAGTTTATTTCCAGATGCATCTCTCTCTTCAACTGCATTCACACTATCAGAAACATATTCTTGACCTGCGCCTTCAGCCAACACAATCACCACATGCCCGTTCTCTTTGAGTCTCTGCTGAATGAACTCAAAAAGACCACCTTGCCCTTCTAGATAGAACGGAGACTCTGGAATCAAGCAGCAATCCTGTTTTACAGTTACAATAATATCCATAACACCTATTGATTATTATGAGAACATATCTATCTTACTCTTGCATTACAGATTAATAAAGCTAATAATATTACAAATTTGTTATTTAGTTACCACATCTCGACTTGCCAACGTGGCAAACATGGCGATGAATCCTGAAAAAGATCAAAACAAGTTTGAAAGAATGATAAAAAAAATGAACTTTTTAACAATTTATTTCATGAAATGTATCTGAAGATAGATACTTGCCACTGTATCGACCCATGAGTTTGACTATTCCAACTCCATTTTCAACACTTTCCACTTCCACATGTGCAGCATTTATTGCTCTTTGAGCTTCCTCTACAGCAGTATCAAACCCAAAAGATTTGTCGATTACCTGAAAACAATTAGGTAATATTATTATTAACCTCCATTTTAAATAAAAGAACAAAAAAAAGAAATGGTTTAAATAACTTACAGCAATATCATTATCAATTGTTTTGGGGATCCCAGCTACTGCCACGTGAAGGCGACGCCTTTCAACTTCCTTTCAGAAAATAACAAAAATAAATTCTTTTTTTTCAAATTAAACCCTGTATGGGTAAAGTGTCTGAATGGATAATGATGTATGTCTAGATAAAGTGTTGTATAAATATATAGGTTTGTTTCTTTTCTAGACCTGAATAAACAGTCTGAATCAGACTAAATGACCATTTTACCCTTACATTATAGCGTGATAGGGAAAACGAAGGGCAAATAGGTAAAGGTTTAGTGTATAGCTGTCCGCATTAAGTGTTTAACCTATTAAGCACATTAAGTGAAAAAAGAAACAGCCCTTTATAAAGCAATTAAAAAAGAACATAATCTTTGAAAAAAAGGAATCACCTTGTAAATGGCAGCTGCTCCTTTTTGAGTGCCATCACCACCAATTATGTACACCTAAAAGTAAAACACCAAGATTTTATAAAACTTTTCTTGAAAAAGATCAAATTTGTTGTTGTAAAGGGAAATAAAATAACAATATAACATGAACCTGATTTATCCCACGATCCTGGATGTTATCAACAATCTTGTTTGTATCATGACCACCTCTTGAAGTCTGAAGAATAGTTCCACCACGTTTATGAATATCATTCACAATTTTTGGAGTCAATTCCATGGTGTTTCTTGAATAGAAACCCCTATATCCTCCCTCAATCCCAAGTATGTTATTAACACCATACATAAAATTCAACCCGCATACAATCTCCCTGATGACTGTGTTGATCCCTGGGCATAATCCGCCACATGTCACAATACAAGCTCGTACTTCCTCTGGCTTGAAATAAACCTAATGTTTTATAAAATTTCTTAGACCAAAATGAACTAATAATGTGTGATGTTATGTGACAACTAGCTTAAATAAATCATCACATATTACCTTTTCACGAGGTCCTGCACGCCTAAAGTGCACTCCTCTTGGACTGCCTTTCTGAACAACAATCTGCAATTAGATGTCAAGGTTTAAGAACAAATTAGATTTCATGGTGAAAAGGGATGTGTCTATGTGGAATGGTTTAAGAGAAATAGTTTATGTACTTGGTGTGCTACAACATCTTCTGAACTAACAAAAGTGTTCCTGTGGAAAAGAGTGATAATGTATTTAGTAAGTTGCAAAAGTAGGCATGTTTTGTAAAAAGATTAGTGCACAAGTTATGGTTATAACTTTATAAGCATAACATTAAAGATCTTGAAAGAAGGAAAAAACTTACTTAACGATTGCATAGGCTTGGCTGTACTCTAACGGATTTGGATATGTCTGCAAGAAAAAAGATTAAAATAAAGATTATCAAAAACCAAGTAAGAAAAGAGTCTCATTTAGTTTAAAATGACAAATGTCTTCAGGTTCACGAAATTTTTGACAGAAAGATGTATCTTTGATCTTCGTAGATTTTGGAAAATGGGTAGGATTAGGATCGGAACTAAGGGATCATATATGAAGGCTAAAGGATAAAGTACATTAGGTGATTTCATTTGTTCTGTATAAATATACATCAATACGCATACAACATATATGCACACGCAAAAATGAATCAACTTCATTAATATGCCGCTCTCAATCAAACTTGGACTACTCCCAAAAAGGTAAAGTTGATTCTTCAGGGTAAGAATGGTGGATTCAAGTTCCAAATAAATAGGATTCCGTCACTAACGCGGATACGGAGATTTTCTTGTTGGTATCATATCTTGCTGATCATCATTTTTTTTAGAACATAAATAATTTCAAAACTGAGAACTTGTTTGATTGACTTGGAAAGTGAAACAGAGATGTAAACTACCGGTAAATCAGGTAGGAAGTTCGTCAAGTGAGGAACGTCTTCGAGGACGAAACCTTCATCGTCGTCGTCATCGGTCGGAGTGTTACCCAGATTCGAAGTTTGAGCTCTAATAGGGTAATAACCGGTGATTAAGGACTTCCTGGAGTATATTTGCGGTTTAGAAGTGAAATTGGTGAAAAAGAGAAGGGGCTTGTAGAATCTGGGAGAAAATGGTAGCGTTTTAGTGAGAGAAAGCTGAAGATTTGGAGAAGAAGCCAGTGAAAGATCCATTGATAGTATGATTTTTGACTGAATGAATGAATGAATCAAATGCTTTTTCCAAGAGATTTTGGGCGGAGAGACGAGTATATGCAGGTTGAAGTTAGTCTTGGTAACGGCGATGGTCAAATTCGATACAAAATTTCGAGCGAATATATGAATCCCCGTCGAAATTGGACATAAGTGTTTCTCAAAAAGGTAATTTTAGTTTCTTATGTTTTCACATCATATTCTTTTAGGTTAGAGTGTAAACAAGTCGAGCCGAGTCGAGCCCGAGCCGGTCAAGCTCGGATCGGGCTCGTTTAAGTTATATAAGGCTCGAGCTTCCTTGTACTGAGCTCGGCTCGAGCTCGTAAGGAATTATACAAGCTCGGCTCGGGCTCGGGCTCGACTCGTTTTTTATCTGACGTGTCTAAATAAGCTTAAGCTCGGTTCGAGCTCGTTAAGAAGCTCGTTTACTAATATCCTAAATCCATAATTTCCCTAATATGTGTTTATTTTAATATATTTAAATAATATTAAATTATATTATATAAAGGCTCGTTTAGGCTCGCGAGCTTAATCAAGCTTAATGACATAGGCTTAAGCTCGAGCTCGTTTAATAAACGAGCTTAATATTAAGCTCGAGTTCGGATCGGGCTCGTTTAAAATCGATTTCGGGTTGAGCTTTTAACGATCCGATCTCGAGTAGCTCGCGAGTAGCTTGGCTCGGTTGCACCCCTAGGCTTGAGCTTCGGCTTTGATTTCAAAGCTCGTGTTCGGTTTTTAAATTGAACTCCATAAAGTATTTGGGTTCGACTTAATTGTCAGATAAATTGAAGTCCATAAAGTTCAATAGATTGTCATATTATCTAGGGATGAGCAGTTTTTTTCAAATCCCGATCCCGTACCGGTACCGTATCGAATTTAAAAATATGGGACGGTACTTGGTCCTCCAAATACACAAAATTTGGGATTCGGTACCGCCAGTACCGGTATTAATACTGAAAACCGGTACCATTCCCGGTACCGGTACCAGTGATTTTAATTTGGTTCGGTACTCGGGATTAACTTTTGATCGAATTCGGTTTTCGGGAAATCGGGAACGGTACGGGTCGATACCGGTTCTGTCCCACGCTCATCCCTAATATTATCTTTCTACAATCCATATAATTCTATTATTTTTTCTCTACAATACATTAAACTCTATAAAGTTCAATAGAATGTTACAAAATATAATTTATAGTAAATATTTAAGAATTAAAAACTTTTATTTTTCCTATTAAATAGTTCAATGGTTATTGAACTCAAAATCCATAGAATGACACATGGACTTTTCACCTCATTCAACTATCTCATTGAACTAACCATTGTAGATGTCCTAAGTATAAACAAGCTTAAGCTCAGCACGAGCTCGTCTCGGTTAATAGTCAAATATCAAGCTCGTTTGTTTTTTTAAGTTCGTTAAAATGCTTGTTTATCATTATTTAATATTTGATATTAAATTATAATTTAATATCTAAAATTAAAAATAAAAATTATATTATATAAATATGCACAGGCTCGTTTAGGCTCACGCACCTAATCGAGCTTAACAGATGAAGTTCGAGCTCTGGCTTATTTAATAAATGAGCCTAAAACTAAGTCCGAGTTCGTTTAACTCAAGCTTGAGTCAAACTTTTAATAAGTTAATCTCAAATAGCTCACAAGTAAACATATTTATTCTTCTAATATAAAGTTAATTTTAGTTTATGATATAGTAGGCATAATTGACTCAATGTGTCACAATATCAGATTACTAGATTGAAATTTTAAATCATATTAATTAAAAAAATATAAAACAACAAAAAAAATATCATATGTGACATAATAACCAATTTATAAGTTTATTATGTAGTTTGAGAATGGCATCACAAACTAACATTAAATTCACAAAGTAACTCTATGATATACTCGGAAGAATATCACATAACACCTTTCGTTTAAGATTTTGCTCATGCAACGCCAAAGAGATCGTTCCATGTTGGATGAAAAACTTTTCATTCTTCCAGCTAAATCTCAACATCCTGCTTGAAGGCATCTTAAATCGTCTCGGTTTAAACATTTAAATCTATAGAGATCATAACTTATACTCCGTGATGCCACCCTATACATTTCACAACTTGATCATTTTAGTACTAACATGACATGTATGCATTCTCTACTACTTACAATCCATTAATTAACCTCAATGCAAACATCACTTGTATTCATCATATCAAGTCTCATGTCTTAAAAGTGCATAAAAAGGTTCCATGCTTGAACATATGTTTTCGTACGTTAAGAATGAAGAATAGGAACGATATTATTCTTGAATGCAAGTAGTTTGAAACAAGTGGGGTGTTTGCATACCATTATGGTTGCAATCATTCATTATCACTAAAGTATAAAATAACATGAAAGTTAGAAAGTTCTCAAAACTACTTGATTTTGCTTTTGGATTTAATAGTTTTTTGTTTAAAATGAATACTTTAAGCTTGTACTTCCCAAAAAAGTTATTAAGTTCAATTTTTTTTTCTCAAAAGCTAAAATCTTGTTCTCAACACATCCTATCATCAAAAATTATGTATGAAACTAGACTTTTAGAAGCACTTCAACCCAAATCTAAATACAATCTCACATCAGGCATTCTTGTATGGAAGACAAGATAGAAATAAAAAGTACACTAAAAATAAAACAAGTTGGTATAACTAAACCAGCAAGAACATGGGTACATAATTGCATGCGGAATTTAGTTAACAAAGGCACATGTTTCAACCTCAGTGACTCCTTTCAAGAGACATCTTCTCATCATGTATGTAGGATAATGTTGTTAAATAGCAACCAACTATCAAAAATGTCCAATAAAGTCCCAAAACTATTTTCTTTACGTCTAACATACCATCAATTATGGGTATATTCATTAAACTTTGAAAAAATGGCCATAACGGATGTGATATACACATGGGTTTTGCATATTAATTTGTGATGTAATATTTATATGGAAATATATATATTATAGTTGAACAACACAGCCATGTCATGTGTTTCGCGTATTAATTCTTGGAATTACATCACAAACTGCTTTCTGTACAACACGCTCTAAGCCAGTACCTTAATTAGTAGATAGCTGGCAAGAGTTCTAAAGACAAAAATGATCAATCATATGTTGAATAACATCTGCCCCATCTGTATGCAGGTTGTCATCTTTTACCTACATCCAATAAGGGCATAAAAGTAAAATTACTATTTATTTGCTTGTAAAATTTCTTGTTTTTAAGCTTAGCTTACAAGATAAGAAAAAAAAAAGTAGTACCTGAATAACACTATGAGCAGCAAACCTGGATCTACTATTGTGAAAGCTCACATCTACTTTTTCCCATGATACACGAGAAAGCCCAGTCACAAGTTCCTCTGTACCACAAAACAAACCTTAATTTAATTAGGACAAATGAAAATCCTTTGTAACATCAATGATTAAAGTCTTGTATAGGTAAAGTGTTGTATACATAATTACATATAGTCTGTTTGTGGACTGAATAAACCTTCTGAATGATACTAAATCACCATTTTAGCCCTTAGTTTATAAAAATCACAAGATTCATCAATTTTAACTCGAGAGGAATTGGGAAGGAAAATTGAACAAGGGCAAATAGATAAAGGGGTTAGTCTCTTAATACATTAAGCCAGGTTTTTTTACTTAACCCATTGAAACATTTTGTCCACAGTATGGGTAAAGTGACTGAATGGATAATGTCATGATGATGTTTGACCGGATAAAGTGTTGAATACATCAAAGTCTGTTTCTTTTATTTATGGACTGAACAAACTACTAAATGACCATTTTACCCTTGCATTCAAAAAAAAATCCACGATATTCATCAATTTTAACGTGAGAGGAGTTGGGAGGAAAAGGAATAAAATGGTAAATAGGTAAAGGTCAGTGTCTTAACTCTTAATAGTTAATACAGTAAACAACTTATTTGGCTTAACCCATTAATTTGTGTCTAGATTAAGTAAAAAAGAAACAGCCATATATATCTGTCCAGATTAAGGGCTTAACCCATTAAGTTCATTAAGTCAAAAAGAAACATCCCCAAAAACAAACCTTCCACATCATCTGAATTATCGCCACTTGTCAGATCTGGCTCAAAATCATACGCCTTGCAGCGTTCTTCATACACAACATGAGGATACTTTTCATTTACAGAGTCCTCCCACTACAACCACAATATCAAATATATAAAATAACAATTAAAAATGTACACTGATGTATTGACAAAAAATATTAAAGCTTATGATGTATGTACCTTTGGTAGTTCTATGTTACGCCTAATTGATGAAGTTCTCCAGCCAACAATATCTAATTTTGTTAGTTAGGGAAAACCAAGGAAAGTAAAGAATGAATCACAAATTGTGGTCCCTCAATCATTAAATCACAACTTTGGTCCCAAAAGTAATTAGCTTGCAATTTTGGTCCTTATTTTGATATTTCGTAACAATTTTGGTCTCTCAATCGTTAAATCTAACCCATCAGTTGTTAGGAATTTTTTTAAATGACCATTTAGCCCTTGGACCAACCAGAAAGCAAAACAGTCTGCCACAGGGAACAATTTTGTAATTTTCTCATAAATTTATTATTAAACTATTTTCAAAATAATAAGGTATTCTATTACATTATCTTAAAAACTACAAGTTTTTAAATTATCTTACCTTAAACGACCATTTTTTCCTTGGCCCATTGACATTTTTTGTTCATAATTTTCAATCTTGTAAAATGTGAATACTACTAGTTTAAACACGGACACAATTTGCAAAATTCTAACTTTTTAACAGATTACTACATATGAAAATTTATTGTAATGCAAATTGTATTCATATTCAAGACATTGGTATTTACAAAATTCAAAAAATAATGAACAAAAAATGTTGGTGGGCTAAGGAAAAAATGGTCCTTTTAAATGAAAAATAACTAAAAAAACATTCCTATAAGATAACTAAAAATAAAATACATGATACTTTATAAAAAAGTTTGATAATAAAATCAAGAGATAATTATAGATTTGGTCACCTATTTTTCTTTAGGTCCAAAGGGCAAAGAGGTCATTTTGATTAAAAAAACAAACTAATTAGTTAGATTTAGTTATCAAGGGACCAAAAGCATCACGAAACATCAAAATAAGGACCAAACTTGCAAACCAATTCCTTTTGGGACCAAAACCCAAAAAAAATATCACTAAAATTGTAACGTACTCTTTTATATAATATTTTCAGCCACATTAATAGGGTGCAAAGGATACGATCATAGCCAACATTTGCATATGTGACCCGTCTTTGGAATGAGCGCAATGCTGACCTGGATTTTGTTAAAAATATTAAAAACCAATAGAAGAAACATCTGATAATGTAAATCATTAATTAAAATTTAAAAACAGGTATGCCAAACATACATGAAATAACAATCACCATAATCCTCCAACATCCGGTTAAGTAGTGGAGGCTTTCCTTCTTCATTATCCGTAAGGAAAAGGTGCCTCCCTGTTCTTCTAAATATCCAATGTATAATAGCTACAGCAACTTTCTCTAAAGCAGATACCCCGAAAAGAAAAGGCACCTTACAAAACAATTCCAAAACTAATTATTATAAGTAAATTTTACTAAGCAAGGGTAAAATTGTAAATTTGGGAGGAGAAAAAATTACCTGTTTGTTGCCCCTTGAACCAAGATGAGGTGTTGCAACAGTTATAAAGTTCACTGGAATCAAACCACCTATTGTGGGTTTTGAATCCTCAGAGTCTTTAACTGATGGAGGCCTATATAATCTCCCAATAGTGTATCTTGCCACTAAACCTCCCACTGAATGTGCAACAAAAGAAATCTTGCGAAGATTTGGCTTTTGCTTAATCACTTCAAGAACCTGAAGAAATAGTAATTATATATCGGTGCATTATAGCATCCTGCCTTTGTTTCTTTTTATTACTGTAAAAGTATGTGAAAAAAGAAGAGTCTAACCTCCTCGGATAATCGTTCACCCATTACATCTACACCATCTAATGTTTGAGATGATGCGTTCTTTTCACTGCCTACATTACACAAGCAAAATACAACTTGATAAAAAATAAAGCTCAAAAGCATTTCATAATCATGACTCATGAGATGATAAAAGCTTTGTTCATCAGGTGATATGAAAAGGGATAATGTTAACAAAAATGATCCTTACGATGAACAAATACTTTGTCTGGTAGTGACTTGACAAACTGCTCTGCTCCAAATTTCCAGTCAGCAGAACTGTAACATTGTAAAGCATTTCCATTTAGATATTAAGAATCTGCAACTTAACAAGATAATGGAATCTCCAAAGAGGGAGAAATCTGGTATGAATTCATCATGGAAAATCTATCTATGAAAGTAAATAATAAGGCCTTAAGTGATTAATAACAAATGTACGCATATGCTTCTATAAAAAGCCAGCTAAATATTTACTGTACTATAGCAAAATCTTTTAATAGCTCATATTACATTTAAATTTCTTCATATACAGAACAAACGCATACGCTAATATGAATTTTCAAATTCATTCTACTTTCTACTTCTAGATTTCGCGCATCTGAGAATTCATGCAATACAGATAAGATTCGTTGTCCATGTATTTCATTTAACATCATCTGGAATTGAAGTTTGTAGGTTATGGTAATGAAAATCTTAGTTGTAGGCAGACAGGAAACGACTTTTCTTTTGGATTAGGATCATTGTGAAATTTAGTATGATTTTTGCGAGTATGATAATCGTGACACTAATTTCTCTTTAAACATGTTCATACAAAATTACAAATATAATCATATTAATCTGTTAACGTTATACACATTTGTATTATTGAACATGTTAATATATTATTTCATGACAGTGAGTGAAGATGGGCCCAGACCTGATATTATTCTTCAAAAAACTCCAAATATCTTTGCAAACTCAACTAATCGATAAACAACTTGCCCTAATTTTATTCAAATCAGAATTAACCAAAAAAATAAGAAATCGGGAAACATGACTAATCTCAACCTACACGGCAAACATTCTCCAAATATCCGTTTAAAAAAAAAAAAAAAAAAAAAAATTCTCCGATCCAAGAAACCTCCAGTTGATAACAACATTAACAACTTGTAATATTAATTGAACTGCAATACTGCATAGTTTGATCATCAATAGATGTGTCTAACCTTCCAAGGATTCCATTAACCATGACGACGAGATGATCGGCGGTTGAAACATCAGATTCATGACAACTGAATATATTTTCGCCGCCAGACGCCGCCTCTGACGAACAAATATCGCGATTTTCCATCCTTTACGCTTGCGATGACGACTACTAATAGAATGCTATAGAAATGAACCTTGAAATTTGGAAATTGTTTAGGAAATAACACGAATTATGCAAATATACAGAAATCAAAGAGGATACTGATATATAACCGAGTGAATGTCGATAGATAGAAATGGGAAGTCTTAAGAGTGAAGGAGGAGATTGAAGAAAGACGACGTGGAGATGACGGAAGGATTTAACGGGGGTGGTTGTATTATAATGAACTCCTTATCAAAATATAAATGTTCTGCCTTTTTATATTATATTTGACGAAAAAAAAAAACTATAATATCTACTTTTCAAACCCGAATAAATCATATGATATTTTAAGCTTTATAATATTTTATTTTGTTTTGTTTTTTAAACAGTAAATATAATATAATCTTAAACTACTTTTAAATATTGATTCATCTAAAGCTATTAGGTTTATATTTGACAAAATGTTTAACTGTAAGAATGATATTTTGGCACCAAAAGTCATAATCTTTAACGCCTTTCCGTTACATTTGACGGATAGCAAATTGCTGAATAGTTCATGTCGACAAAATACACAAATGGTCCCCAATCTTACTACAACTTTTACTTTTAGTCTTATGAGAAACTCATTCCAATTTCCATCCCTTCTAAAAGAGGGTGGCGATAAGTCTTAAATTTGGCTATCGCTCTAATCCAGCCTAACATATTAAATAAATTGGTTGACAATAGGTTTACACATCTATCTTTTTCTAAGTCTAATAAATAAAATTAACCATGAAATTGATCCATCTAATTTCGAAACAAAAATAAAATAAAAAATATTACATCCAGTTAAACAATTTACAGGACCAAATAATTGTTCAAAATTATAAAATGATATATATCAATTAGTCAAATTAAGTTAACGGTTTACTAATGAACAAACAATAGCGCAAGTTTAAGAGTAATGGTTTTTTTCTACTTCTTAGATACCAAATGATTAAATATTTATATTATAAATAAATATATGGAGGGTTGAAATTAGAACAGAAATTTTAACCACACCCCAACTTATTCAATTAAATGATTACACGTTTGGCATGTTTGATTAAGTTATTTCATACCTATTTTGTCATCTATAGCCTAGCTTTGCAAAGAAACTATTCACTGTTTGTTCAAGAAAATTTTATGGTCTAAAACTATTAAGTATAACAAAAACTATTAATGGCTACTTGGATAAACTATAAAATGGTTTATTAGGGGGGTTGTTTGTAAAATTCAAAAAGAAGAGGCACTAATAGCGTTATTATATAATTCTTTAGTGGAAAATTTATGAAAAAGGGAAATGTTGATAAATCTAGTAAAGGGAAGGTGGGATGGTGTAAGGTAGGTCAATTTTATGAAAACAGCTTGGACGATATGTGTTGGATGATAGTGAGTCGTGAAAGTTAGAAGTTTCAAGCTTTGAGGTGTAAATGTGTAAATATGTAAAACACGCAAAGAAACTTGCGCTATGGAAAATGGAGTGGAGTTCGGCATCAACCTTTTCCTAAATAAAGCATTATGACATGAAGATGATGTCCAAAACTATAAAGACACAATATTCTTTGATTTCAAACATAAAAATTATTCTAAACTCATCATGTTTTAACATCCCATGTCACAATCCACAAATGTCTTTGTTTTTAAACATCAAAATCATCTGAAAAATAAATGCCTTAAAGGAAAAAATGACTAAAGAAAATAAGAAGGTGCCACAAGGAATTATGTGTCTTGGAAGTAATACATATCGACATTTATGAATCTTTTTCTTGCGGGTATAAATGTACATAAATCTTTCATTACCTTTTATATATGATTCACGATATATTTTAGCTTGTCGTTACTACGATAAAATATAGATCAATTAGGCCTCAGTTGTTCAAACCCACAAGGAGTGTATGGTTAAATTTTGTGTAAAAAGTGGTTCAAATCTAGAGCCTGTGAGATATGATCTATCAAACTAGAAACTTATCTTGTTGTGAAAATAATGAGAAAAACAAGAATGGTGAGAAAAAAGCAAAAAAATGCCAATTGTGATTATATGAACGGAAGATGAAAACAACGGCTAAAGGTTAAAAAATAATTTTAAATCGATTGAATTGTTCAACTCTACCGATGCGTGGGGCCCGGAAAATTTAGGGCCCAATTTTCTGCTCATTTGCGTAGTAATTTTTTTAATATATACAAGAAGAATTTAATTTATATCAGAAATGTTGTTTGGATTAACTGGCAAGGATGCATTCATGTGGTAATCAACTAATCACTCAAGGTCGAATCATATGAAAATGTTTATCTTAAAACTTTTTCATTCTACTATATATAATACTTATTGTTTTAATATAAGAACAAGTTCAATTCTATTTTAGGGGTTTTTTGTTCACGCACATGGTCAATGATATGGGTCGACTCTAATAACAAGTTGACATCATAATATATTTTTCATATGCCTTATCTCATAGATTAATCATAAACAACAACCAATGACAACTCAAACTATGATTAAGCAGTATGCTATTTATTTGTCATGCAATGTGCCACAAAATGTTATTAAGGAATCTTATAAAAGAGCTCATAACTGTAAACTTATAGTATCATGTTCGTTAAAGGTTTATTATAACAATTATGTTGTCGTGAGCTTCTCAGATAGCAATAGTTTTAAGTAGGTTGGCCGGATTGTATAGCAATACAATATATTTGTATAAGAAAGTATATAGGAAAATAATATTTGTATCGAGTATATTAACACTCATGAAATGCTAGAAGGTTATATGATGAAAGGTCTTCTGCATAAAGTGTTACGGTAACAAGTTATCAAGATAGGTTTAATTCATGACCTTGGATAACTTTCTACCGTAATGGTTTGTTGCATGTAAGATTATGAACCAATTACATGATTAATTTTCTCGTATACTACAAGTTTGTTGTTATGGCTTATTGCAATGTCAAGATTTTGTATAAATGCCTTAGTATAATTGATATGCGTCTCTTAATGGTGACAGTGGGTATGAATGTAGTGTGTATGAATGTATGTTAAAGTTTATACTTAGTTGATCATGGTAACCGGTCATTAAGCCAAGTGGATAAATGTTAGAACACATCTACAAAAATATAGTCTTAGAACCATTTATATAATTTATTTTATGTTGGTCATCCAACTTATGTGAGATATTACTCGAGAAAAATGTCTTAGGAGGGTAACGAACTATCGTTTTTGTTAACATTTGGTCATTTTTTTGGTACACCATTTACTATTAAACTTGTTGTAGGTGTTCAAAAATATCATTATTACCGGGTATCGAAGGTTTCTGGCGAGTATGTCATTTCGGTCGTCTTCTCTAGCGAGTTTCCACCCACCATGAGTTTTCCGGCTATTCTCGGGCCAAATGTAGATGAAGAGTTGGATTTGTTTCTTTCAGAGGTTCAGATGTACTCATAAGGTCCAGATGATGATATGGGTTTGTTTCTTTCAAAAGTTCAAATGTACTCAAACCAAAAATCAAAATTTTGATGAAATCAAACAAGATAAGATAATAAATTTGATGAGACAAAACAAGACCAGGAATCTGATGTACTCGTATTCATCTGTGAACGATTTTCAGAAACGTTTTGGTTTGAACACAAATCTTCAAAGATCCAAACGATTTTAGGAACAATTTATGAGTTTGTTCATCAAAACCCATCTAAGACACACATACACACACTGAATCAAAAAATCAAAGTCGGAATACGAACAACCAAAAACAAGCTTGAATTGAAAAACGAACCAATAACTTGTTCTTGTGTTCATCGTGTGTGTAGAACCCAAAAAATCCCTAAATCGATGTGTTTAGATCTGAAAGGAAGCTCGGTTTTCTACTTACAATGCTCGATTTTTCTTCTTCTCTGTTTACCATATCTACAAATTGATAAAATGCATGAATGAAACAAGCAATTTATGTGTGACAACCCAAGTTGTTCCGTTACATTTCCCCGTTACCGTTAACGGAATATTCCAGTTTATAAAAGTTCCGTTAATTAGAGGTCGTCAATTTAATAAACATCCCAAATGTTTCATTTATTTATGTCGTTAAGTCGTGATAAAAGAAAATAAAAACTTGTATTACACATTTCCATTTAGTTAGAAAAGTTAGTTTTTATTATTACGACCATTAAATCGGGTGCGACCAAAAGTCCCGTATAACGACAGTATCGGGTAGAATTCCACTGAGCTCCAACTCCCACCCATATATAAGGGGGAGTAAACTCCATTTGGAGCTTTTCCACCCTCTCTCTCTATACTCTCTCTCTATACTCGTTTTCGCCCCAGATCTGCAACCAAACGCTTCCAAATCGTAAGTCTGCTTACCCTAGCTTATTCTAAACATTATGATTTGTGTTTATAGCCCAAAAATCAGACTTAGAAGCTATGGAAGAGGAGTTTACGGCCTAAGCTCCTCCTTAGGCCGTAAACACCTTAAATGAGGCCAAAAAGACCCAAAATTGTCCCTAAAAGCTTGGAAATAAATTGAGGATTTAGCGTAGGAGTGTTTGATCAATTAAAACAATCAATATAGGGCATAAAAGAGAGTTTACGGCCCAAGCACATGCTTAGGCCGTAAACCCCTCTAAACCATGTCAAAATGCCCCAAAAACACTCCCAAACCACCCTTAGGCTTAAGACATAATTAAGGGACTTGCTAATTCGGGTTTAAATCATTTAAACTCAATAAAATGAAGGGGTAAAGGGAGTTTACGGCCCAGACATGTGTCAAGGCCGTAAACACCCCTAAACATGCCCAAATGATAGTTTTAATTCCCCCAAATGGCCTCACACTTCATTATAAATTACTAGCAAGGTATTAAGGGCTTGAAACTTCAATAAACTCAAAGAATGAGAGTTTACAGCCGTAAACTCCCTTAGGAGTTGTCCTTGGGCCGTAAACTCCCTAATGAAGCCCTTAAAGACCTTAAACTCACTCATGCCTTTTGGTTTTGGACTTAGAAAAATTCAACTAACAAGATAGAGCCTTAAAACACCAAAAGAAAGTGTGTATAGGAGCTTACGGCCGTAAGCTCCCTTTCTTAGGGCCGTAAACTCCTCAAAGGGGCCATTTAATGCTTTAAACCCATTCACACATTTGATATTTGAGCCTAGCATAAATCTACAATTGATATGAGACACTTTAGCACACTAGAACCCTTCACCATGAGTTTACGGCCGTAAACTCATGGTGAGATGTCTCTGGGCCGTAAACTAAGCTTTGGTAGTTTACTCTCAGAGAGTAAACTCCATTCCTAAGCCATACACACCTTTAGACGCTACCCGGGACACCCAAACACTTATCCAAAGTGTTTTCCGCTCCTTTGAGCGCGTATACTTGTTTAATTAGTATTAAATATACTAATTGTATGTGAACATATGTTATCATATGTTAAATAGGTCATTGAGTGTGTTCGAGTCCTTACGTGACACCGAACGCCCAAACGGCACCTTCGTCGGACCTACTTACACCAGGTGAGTTCATACCCCTGAATGAACCTTTCAATGTTTTTACATGTTTTATATGGGGGGGAATACAAGTTAAACATGCCAGTTATCATATCAATCACATGTGATTGATAACCCGCATGCTCAAGGTTTTACCACTGTACACTGTTTTTACCGAGTAGGATGCTATAAATGGTTTTCAAGAAGGTTTTCACTTGTTCAAAACTCTTACTTATACTGTTTTTATCAAAGTTCATTTCAAACTGGGTTATCAAAAGTTTCCAAGGAATTTATAAAGTTTTTCAAACTTATTTTACCAAAGAATACCAAATGTGATTTTCCCTTAGTATAAAGGTTTTTCCCAAGGCTTTCATCGAAGTTCTCTTTCACGACGTATACTTTTACTTGTTAGTTACTGCTGCTTTGCTTTTACTTATTTTATACTCCTACTTGGTAACGCTTTCACTTCTTGAAGCGCTTATACATGTTATTGCCTCTATTTCACTTATACTGGTAGTCACTTATACCGATAGACACTCTTACTTCACCAGTTGTCGCTTCTACTTCACTTATACTTGATAACGTTTTCACTTCGTGATACACTTATACTTGCCATGCGGTCTCTGATGTTCAACCTTGACCTTCCGGCAGATCAAGCACCGCTCAACGTACCATGCCACATCCTGCTTCATGCAGGGCCACCAATAATCTAGACGAAGATCCATATACATCTTCGTCGCCCCGGGATGAATAGAGAATCGGGACTTGTGCACCTCCTCCATCAAAATCTGGCGCACGCCTCCGTGATACGGCACCCACACCCTACGGTGTAGTGTCAATAGTCCTCGGCTATCATAATCAAAGGAGGAAACCTGATCCACCACACGCTCGCTCTTCCGATGCTCCTCCTTGATAGCCTCCTGTTGAGCCTCCCGAATTCGCTCCAACAGGGGAGTCACCACGGTCATCCTCATGCAAACGTCCCTGATTGGTGCCGCCTTGCGGCTAAGCGCATCGGCCACCACATTGGCCTTCCCCGGGTGGTAGAGGATCTCGCAATCATAATCCTTCACCACGTCCAACCACCGACGCTGCCTCATGTTCAGATTCGGCTGATCCATGAGGTACCTCAAACTCTTGTGGTCCGTGTAAATGGTACATCGAACCCCGTAGAGGTAATGTCGCCAAATCTTGAGGGCAAAAACCACCGCCCCCAACTCCAAATCATGCGTTGGGTAGTTCGCCTCGTGAGGCTTGAGCTGCCTCGAGGCGTAGGCAATGACATGCCCCCTATGCATCAATATCGCGCCCAACCCTGAAATGGACGCGTCACAATAAACCACAAAATCCTCTACGCCCTCTGGCAGGGCTAAGATCGGCGCCTCGCACAATCTCTGTCTCAGTGTCTCGAATGCAGCCTGCTGCTCGGGTCCCCACCGAAAGACCACGGCTTTCTTCGTCAGCCGCGTCAGGGGTACGGCTATCTTGGAGAAATCCTGAATAAATCTCCGATAGTAGCCTGCTAATCCCAGGAAACTCCGAATCTCAGATGGAGACTTCGGAACCTCCCATCTCATCACGGCCTCGACCTTGGCCGGATCGACCAGAATCCCGTTCTGGTTGACGAGGTGTCCAAGAAATTGCACCTCGCGCAACCAGAACTCACACTTGGAGAACTTGGCATACAAGCTCTCCCTCCTCAGGGTCTCCAACACCTCCCTCAGATGTTCCTCATGCTCCTCCTGAGTCTTGGAATAAACCAAGATGTCATCGATAAAGACTATCACAGACCGATCCAACATCGGTCTGCATATGCGGTTCATGAGGTCCATGAACGCGGCAGGAGCATTAGTGAGCCCAAACGGCATCACCACGAACTCATAATGGCCATAGCGCGTCCGAAACGCGGTCTTCTGCGTATCCTCCTCCCTGACCCTCATCTGATGGTATCCCGAACGCAAATCGATCTTGGAAAACCAAGACGCTCCCTGAAGCTGGTCAAAGAGATCATCAATCCTCGGGAGTGGGTAACGGTTCTTCACCGTTACCTTATTCAGCTCCCGATAATCTATGCACATCCGGTGCGACCCATCCTTCTTCTTCACAAACAGGATCGGGGCTCCCCAGGGTGAACTACTCGGACGAATAAATCCTTTGTCTAGCAGCTCTTGCAGCTGCGTAGACAACTCCTGCATCTCGGGAGGAGCCAACCGATATGGTGCCTTGGCTATCGGAGCTGCACCAGGAACGAGGTCAATCCTGAACTCCACCCGCCGCTCCGGAGGTATCCCAGGAAGCTCCTCTGGGAAAACATCTGCGAAATCTCGCACCACCGGAACCTCGCTCATTGTCGCCTTACCCGCCTCCCGGGTATCCATCACATACGCGACATATCATGCGCATCCCTTCTAAAGGTAGCGCCTCGCCCTCGGTGCTGAACATATTGCGGGTCCATATTGCGGCCTCTCGCCATGAATCACTAACTCTCCCCCGCCTAGGGTCCTGACCCGCACTAGCTGCTGCGCGCAATCTATCACCGCCCCATTAAGGCTCAACCAATCCATGCATATAATCACCTTGTTCCCGCGCAACGGAATGGGAACCAAGTCTACCAAGTAGCGCTCCTCAAACAAACACAATACGCAATCTCGAAACACCATCGATGCTCGCACCGATCGATCATCAGCAATCTCTACCTCTAAAGGGCAATCTAACTCGCCCGAAGTCTAATGAAACTTCTTGCTAAGCGCAAGGGAAACAAATGATCGAGATGCACCCGAGTCGAACAACACCTGAACTGGGATGTCGTTCACATGGAACAATCCTAAAACATATATATATATATATATATATATATATATATATATACCGAGCACATATCAATATCATAACATCATAAAATAAAAAATAGAGGGAAAGAATCATACCCGTCACCACATCGGGTGCGGCGCGTGCCTCCTCGGTAGTCAACTGGAATGCTCGGCTCCTCACCACCGGAGCCTCTGCCTTGCCCTGCCGGCCATCCGTGATCCGCATGGTCGCTGGAGCTGGCGCCTTCACCGACGCTGAAACTGTCAACTGGGGGCAATTGGCCTTCTTGTGGCCCCTCTAGTTGCAGTGGAAACACAGCAACTCAGACGTCTGAATAGCCGAAACTGGAGTAGTACAATCCCTGCTAAAGTGTCCCGCCTTTCCGCACTTGTAGCAGCCTGCTGATCCCATCCTACATGCTCCCTCATGCGTCCTGCCGCATTTCCCGCAGCGGTCGGGTCCTCCTTGGCCTTTCGGCCTCCCATCTGATCCTCTGGGCTTCTTTCCTGAAGCCCCAACCACCTTCCCCGCCTCTGCCTTCCTCTTCCGAATGTGCTCTAAATCAATCTCCCTTTCCATCGCCCTGGCAATCATGGACTCCAGGGTAGGGCAAGCTGAAAAGCTGACATGCTCCCGGATGTCAGCCCGTAGCATATCATGATAACGGGTCCTCCTCATATCCTCGTCACCCGCATACTGGGGCACCAACAAGACCCTCTCCCGGAACTTGGCGGTGATCTCCGCCACAGTCTCCGTCGTCTGCCTCATGTCCAAAAACTCCCTGGCCAGCTGCTGAAGCTCGACAGCCGGCGCAAACTCTGCCCTGAACCTGGTCACAAAGTCCGACCAGGTCATAGTCTCGATAGCTGAGGCTCCCAGCGAGTCACCCACTGACTCCCACCAATCCCGGGCTTGGTCTCGTAAGCACCCTGCTGCATACCTCACCTTCGACCCCTCGGGGCAGAAGCTAGTCAACTGTGCAGACTCGATGTCTGCAATCCATCGCCTGGCAGCAATGGGGTCTTTCACCCCGTGGAAATCCGGCGCACCACTACCCCTAAAGTCCTTAAAGGACAGTGTGCAAGATCCTGACTGGCCAGATGCCATGTCGCTCCTGAACGCCCTGAGGCGATCCTTCATCAACTCGATGATCCCTTCCTTGATCGACCCGAAGATAATGGGAGTCAACTCAAGGATACCCCTGGTGATCTCTGACGCGATGAACTCGCATAGTCCCTCATCTACCGGCTCGGAACCTGATCCCGAACTTGACCCCTCTCCTGAACCGCCATCTACCGGCCTCGATCGAAGTACCACCATTCTGCAATACATAGTAACACACATTAGCGATACTGATATTTCCTGAGGGATCACAACTACTTACAAGTTCCCTGGTCTTATCTTGGCCTTCCTTGGTTCGGGTACGGATCCTCTGCTTTCAGTAGTACGGGCCCATACTATCTTCCACATTTATCCGTACCTTCTTCACGGACTGCCTCGACTCCACCAGATCCCTTCCACTGTGGCTGATCACTACTATACTCATCCTAGGCTTGCCCTAGGGAAATCTCAGACTCCACCCTACCAGGTCCTCAGCTGCTGAAGGCCTCTTAGTAGTGCCAATTAACCATTACATGAACACCATCACATGCGGTGAGGCTCGGATAATCCTTCGAGTAACAGGTTCACCCCTACAACGGTTAGACTCAAACGAGAGCTGCGCAATAGGGCCAAATCCAGCACTCTAAGATTATTCAACCCTGATCACATGTGACGTGACGTATTCACCTAATGGCTAACTCCCACCACTCAGAGTCCCACAAAGCACAAAGCAAGCAGCATTCGAACTAAGGGAACAATCTCATTCAACTCTATCGGCTTACAGGAACTATACTGGCATATAATGCTAATCTCATACCATCAGGCATAACCTAATCAGGCTATCCTACTTGTTGTCTACTCAATACTAGCATGCAATTCTCATACAGCTAAACACATAAAGCAGGTACATAAGGCATCACTCCTAGATCCTTAGTCCTATTCTAGCATGCTGTCCTACAAAAGCTGATAAACATAACATAAACTTGTATGGGTACTTTGGGGAATACTTACTTGAGCTCGGCCGGTCGCGCACATCACACACTTCGTTCTTTCTCAAAACTCTTTTCTCAATTTTTGAAAACATTTTCTTTTAGAAAATCTTTTAATCCCTCGATTTGAGTTCAGACACCCCCGAAGGTGTGTCCAAATCCCTCAAACCAGGGCTCTGATACCAACTTGTAACGACCCAAAATTTCACGTCCAAAAATTTCGTTTATAAAAATTACATAGAAAACGTTAACAATTAAAACATTGTTTAGTTGAACCACTTCTCATCGAAAACCAAATTAAAACCACAACATTCGATCAATCAAAATATCAGAGTATCAATCCCAGAATAACTCGTAACTGCGGAAACAAGAGAGTGTTTGTGTGACATGCTGTTACCGCGCCGGCTCCTTTCCCCTAGCTGAGGAGGTACCTGAAACCAAAACTGAAAACCGTAAGCACGAAGCTTAGTGAGTTCCCCCATAATACCTCATACCATGCAAGCATATAACAAACAACGTTCAGCTAGGAGTTACGAGCCTCGCCCACACTCGGGAAGATGCGGGCCCTGCCCACACTTCGCTAGCCGGGAGATACGGGCCTCGCCCACACTTGTGAAGATACGGGCCCTACCCACACTTCGCTAGCTGGGAGATACGGGCCTCGCCCACACTCTACTATCTGGGAGATACGGGCCTAGCCCACACTCCAACCTCGGAGAGATACGGGCCCTGCCCACACTCAACCGCTAACCCATAATATACAAGTATCACACAGACAACAAGTATAAGCAACTCTATCATATTGACACATATATCATACTCGACTAAACCCAGAGATACGGGCTCGGCCCACACTCTCGTACTAACATCTCGTCTACACGGGTCGGCCTTGGTGCCTTAGACCCGTTTCTACTGAAAAGGAAACTCACCTCGAAATAGCTGCTAATATGGTAGAGAACTGACTGCCTACTGCTGCTCCGGAAATCCTCCGGCTGCAAATCCCACAACATACTCAGTCAATCACTGCTAACTGTCCATTGGGTAAAATGACCATTTTACCCCTGATCATGTCATAAGTCAAAGTCAGAGTCAACTTTCAGTTGACCCGACTCGCCGAGTTGGCTCTCCAACTCGCCGAGTCCCTAACCAAATGACTGTCCTGGATCCCGACCCTACTCGTCGAGTTAGGCGTTGCCTCGACGAGTTCTTCTTCTTAGCTGAGGTTCAAGTCCTTCATCCTACTCGCCGAGTTGTATGAACAACTCGCCGAGTTCATCTTCATCCGAAGAACACTTTATGCTGTGACTCGCCGAGTTGTATGAACAACTCGCTGAGTCTGTTCTTGATCTAAGGAGATTGCCTTGAACTCGTCGAGTCAGGGCATAGACTCGCCGAGTTCCTCCATGGATGAGTTTGGCTTCCAACTCACTGAGTCACACCCCGTGACTCACTACACCCACTCGACACAACGAAAAGGGGACAACTCGGAGACTCGCGAGCAGACTCGTCGAGTCTGATGAACGACTCGTCGAGTCGTCGCCATGCATTCACTATATATGCGATTTTGCTCGATTCCAGTCCATGCCATTTATAGATCTGGGTTCCTAGAGCATGAATGACACGTAAAGTTTCCAACTTTACATGTAGATACTCACCAATGAGGGATTTAGGGCTCAAAATGCCTCAAAAGGGTAGATCTAGGGTGAACAAGCAACATGGGTCCATAAAGGTAACAGATCTGAGCTCCTGGAGCTCAATCTTGCTTAGATCTAAAGGCCAATCAACTTATTACGACTTATATTGCACATCCAAGCTTGGGGATTGGCTCAAGAATGACTTAAATGAAGTAATAAGCATAGAAACAGGGGGGAAAACGGGTTATACCTCAAAGGAACTGTTGAGAGAGCACAAAGATGATTGGATTCCTTCCCTTCCTCTTGATCTACTCCCCTTTTGCTTCAAAACCTTCAAGAACACACAACAATTTCTTCAAACTCTCAATGAACAAGCTTAGAACGAGGGTTGGGAGCTCTGAGGGTGAATGGGGGCTGGACTGGGACGGATATGACGTTTAAATAGGGTGCAAACCCCTGAAACTTAGGGTTTCATCCAACAGCAGTGACTCGCCGAGTCGCCAACTTAAACGTGTCCCGGGTCCTGTATCTACTCGGCGAGTCGGACCTATGACTCGCCGAGTCCAAGGCTACAAAAAAAAGAGTACTCAAATAAGGTTTACGTACCAGGAACCAGGTGCTACACCTTCGTCGGACCTACTTACACCAGGTGAGTTCATACCCCTGAATGAACCTTTCAATGTTTTTACATGTTTTATATGGGGGGGGGGGGGAATACAAGTTAAACATGCCAGTTATCATATCAATCACATGTGATTGATAACCCGCATGCTCAAGGTTTTACCACTGTACATTGTTTTTACCGAGTAGGATGCTATAAATGGTTTTCAAGAAGGTTTTCACTTGTTCAAAACTCTTACTTATACTGTTTTTATCAAAGTTCATTTCAAACTGGGTTATGAAAAGTTTCCAAGGAATTTATAAAGTTTTTCAAACTTATTTTACCAAAGAATACCAAATGTGATTTTCCCTGAGTATAAAGGTTTTTCCCAAGGCTTTCATCGAAGTTCTCTTTCACGACGTATACTTTTACTTGTTAGTTACTGTTGCTTCGCTTTTACTTATTTTATACTCCTACTTGGTAACGCTTTCACTTCTTGAAGCGCTTATACCTGTTATTGCCTCTATTTCACTTATATTGGTAGTCACTTATACCGATAGACACTCTTACTTCACGAGTTGTCGCTTCTACTTCACTTATACTTGATAACGTTTTCACTTCGTGATACACTTATACTTGGTACACTTATACTTCGCGATTCGATTATCCCACTCTGTACACTTATACTTCACGATTCAATTATCCCACTCTGTACGCTTATACTTCACGACTCGGATATTTCACTGTACGCTTATACTTCACAAGTCGGTTATTCCACACTGTACACTTATACTTTACGATATGATTTCACTTGATACACACTCAAGCGCAGTTAGATGTATGTCTGTGCTTGTATAGATGCATATAAATAATGATTGAAGGACTTAGGAAGGCTTGTCTGCCCTATTTCCTTTTCTTCGTTGAGATGTGGTCTGGTGGGATCGGATGTCCATCCGAAGGTCGTTTGATTCATTAGTTATATATTGTGTACACAAGCATAGACATATGGGTTTACTTCAGTCAATTCAGTTATGAGTCTCTACCTCTAGTTCAGCACTTACATTAGAAACCCACTATTTGGAAGTCTCTACCCACTATTTGGGATGCATCTTCAGGACACGGCCTTCTCCGTCGTCTAGTTGGTAACCAGAGTCTCCTGTAGGGAGAGCGGACATTGTGTGTATAGATCTATACGGGATTGACACCCCCGCACCCAGACTGCTAGCTACAGTCCCGGCCTACCAAGCCAACGGGTGACAAATGTCATATTTTAGACGCTTGTAGGGCGTCTGGTACTCTAGTCAGTATGGTTACGAGTATCCCGCGTTACCTTATAATTCATTGGCCTTAAGGTAACGGTATTTCACCGGCAATTTACATTGTATGCTGGTAACTCAATTTCAGATTCACACTGTTTTGACCTTGTGAGATGTATCTTTCATTTGATACTGTCTGCAGTCTGTATTCTCTGTTTTGTCCTTGCAAGATGTATCTTTCATTTGATACTGTCTGCGGTCTGTATTCACTGTTTTAGACCTTACCAGTTGTACCTTTCATTTGGTACCTTCTGGGGTCTGTGTCTTCATTTGTTAGACGGAACCAGGCGTGTCGTTCGTTCGATACTCTCCTGGAGTCTATTATTCCTTTGCCTTAGTCCGCAGTCCTCACTGTTGAGGCTTATGTATTTCCCTGACTTCTCTGGCTTTCTTTAATAATCAAATTTCGTATTTTGATATGATAGCGATTAAGGGAAAACTACTTTTTACCACGTAACTCTGACCAGTCTTGGTAGAAGGCTGCTTTTTAAATAAGAAAATATAGGATTTTCTGGAAGGAACTCTAATACACTGTAACCTCTTAAACTACTACTTTCATTAAAGTTATTTGAATAAAAACGTCACTAAATGCTTATGAACTCACCAACATTTGTAAAAATGTTGATACTCGCTTTTCAAATAACTTGTATTCTCAGGTTAGCATTAGACAGGTACATCCCAGGAGCTGTTGATGAAGATAGCTTAGTACCTTGCTGTACTTATTACATTTGTCTGTATTGTAATGTAACCATGTAAAACTATTACTATTAATGCAATGTTTTGTTGTACTTTGATTACTATAATGCATGTGTTGTGATACTTGACATGACGTCATCCACCCCAGAACGTTTCCGCCGTTCCGGTTTTGGGGTGTGACATTATGTTGGTTGCCGCTCGATTGGAAAAGGGGTTTAGGGTTGTATCAAGTGTTTATGAAGATGATGAACAAGGTAATAGATATGGGTTTATCAAATCTGACACACACATGCTTATGTTTTTTAACACATTTAGGTCTATTTTCCATATCTGCAAAAAGAGAATAGAGGTTGATCTAATGTTGGAATTGTTGGTGATTTTAGTGTCACCATGTCTTTTTAAGTAATTAGAACTAACATGTGAGCTAAGGGGGCTTCACAATTTGTACTCTAATACATGTACGGGGGTTGTGCGGAGTGCACGCATGTATAAGATTAAGTCAGAAGCCGGTTTGATGACTAGTCGGGGGTCCGGGGGCAGCGCCCCCGGGTCCGGGGTTTCCAAAGGGGCAGCACCCCTTTGGCGGGTCTAGGGGCAGCGCCCCTAGCGGGGTCCAAGGGGCAGAGCCTCGTTAGTTTTTGCATGTGGGAACATAATGGAAAACTCTTTTTCTTGAGGGTGATTATGGTAAAACTAACGAAACTCGTTAGTTTTTAGTAACCCTAATCCGGATTAATATTATTTGCTTTCAAAGCAACTAATGACGGCCCAACCCTAATGAAACCCTAATCGTGTTTAATATATAAACAACTCTTCGTTTCCAGAATGGGGGCGTTCTTTAGCTCTCGTTTTTCATCACACATTCACAGAACCCTTTAGCATAATAGCTTACGTTTTCTGTGCCTAGAAACGTAAGTGTCCGCTTGGATTATCCTAGGCTGAATTTCTTGTAACCCAGGCATAGGGTAGAAATATCAGTTCGGAAAGTGATATCTCGATCCAAGCTGGTATCCAGATCTCCACCGCAAACCCTAATATTCGCAACAAGAATGAAGTCATTCATAGTGTTCATAGCTTCGTCAAAAATGATCAAATGTGAACAAAAATGATATATTGTTACTCTCCCGGGAACTTTTCCCATATTACTTATTATCTTAAATACATGATATGTTGTTTTATTTCTCCTTAGTTTCTATTCAAGAAAACAAATGGGGCCACTATTTTATTCCTTTCCAAAAAAAAACTATAATGGTTATTTGTGATGTTTCCATCAAGGAACATTCTAATCTTGTAACAAATGTAATCTTTGGCCTAACCATATGAAATTAGTTTAAAGTATTGTAACATCCGGAATTCCAGGTTTCATAATTTAATTATTTGTTTTGGGTGCAGAAGAGGGACTCGGCGAGTTGGCGCTTAAACTCGTCGAGTAGGATCACAATTTGTTGATTGGATTAATGAATGGACTCGACGAGTCGGTAAGGTGAATCGACGAGTTTGAGTTGTGGGTTCTACTCCTATCATGAGAGATGTGATGGGCGTGGGTTGAGGAGTCGATGATGAGGAGGATGATAGTTCACTATTTCCAGATCAAGGTTGACACTGGACAGTTGGGAAGTCCGGTGATGGAATGTATGGGATTCTGACTGACTAGAGGCAGTCATGATGGGAAGTTCTGAGGATTTCATATGAGATTCGGGGTATTGGAAGTTGTTGGATCTCTGTCGAGGAGACCATCAAGCGTTGCGTAGCACCTTCCAAGAGTATGTGTGATGTTACTAGTGGAAATAATTTGTGGGATGGATTGTTGGTGCGCCAATTGGTGATGGTTTGAACCCTATGTGGGGGAGAACCGGGTATTTTATTGAGGGGATTAGAGATTTGTTCGAGAGAGGTTAAGGATCTGGATATAGAGACCTACGGTGCGGATTCATGAATCCAGGGTTATTGGTGATCGAGGCTAGGTGTAGAGGGAGGTAATGCATGTGGCATGTGTTGAGAAAGGATGAGTGAATTGTAAGATTCTTCGTGGCATGTGCTTCTCAGGGTTAACATATGTCAAGTTCGAGTGCGATCGGGTCGTTGGATTGCGAATTCAATAGCTGAGATTTGCAAGTGAAGGTATAGATTGTAATATATACCCCTGAAAGGGGCAGCAGTTAATTCGTCAACCAATTTCAGGGTCGAGATGAGTAGTTCTGTATAATTAGTGACCAGTAGAGAGGGGAGTTTCGGGTTCTCGACAACATGTTTTGAGTCATTATCGATGCCTCGATGTTTTAAGTTGGGAAATGGAATACTCTGAAGGTTCAAGTTGTGCGAGAGGAAGATCGGTTGAGAGGTTCCGAAAGAGCAATGTGGTATCCAAGCACGGGGTTGTGAATATGAGATCAGTGGATTGGGCAAGACATCGTGAGATTCTGTGTTGGTGTACCAAAGTATACGGGGGAAGCACATGGACTAGTTGATGTTAAATGAGATTATTAAAGAATGAGGATTGCAGCAAGAAAAGGAGTTGTCGTGTCGATTGCCGTCAGGAGTAGTGATACTTACTTTTGGATGGGTACGTGTGCACCTATCTATGTTGGGCCATGGAACGTGGGTTAATGGATGCAGCTTGTGGAGCTGACTTGAGGTTGAGACTGTGGGTGGTAAGAGAAAGTACGGTGAGTCTGCAGGGAGTTGCAGCATGCACGAGTTAGCAAAGGGTGTTGTGATACTGCGGGGAGTCGTAGTACTCACTAGGCAGCTAGAGGGTGTTGTGATACTGCGGGGAGCCGTAGTACTCACTAGTCAGCGAGAGGGTGTTGTGATACTGTGGGGAGCCGTAGTACTCACTAGTCAGTGAAAGGGTGTTGTGATACTGCGGGGAGTCGTAGTACTCACTAGTCAGTAAGGGGGCGTCATGGTGCAGCAAGGAGCCACGTTATTTGTTGATCAGAGCATGGCGCATGAGAGTCTTAAGCTTGAGTAGCCTTATTGGATTAACTATTCGGGAGCCTGGGGGCCAGATCAGGAAAGAGACGGAGGTCTCTATATTTGTCGGGGATCGTTATACTCTGATTTGAGTTGTGGTTGTCGCAACCCAACAGAATTAGAGAAGTGGTATACGCGCGGGTTGCGGGTCATGAGTCATGAGTTACGTGCTTCATTGGTTCGAGCTGTTCCAACTCTGGGTCAGACCAAACTCTCGAGTCTGAGTTTGGCTCTGGTGGTGCATTGGGTAGGTGGAATGAGATTCTGGATTCTGAGGTGAATTCCATGATGAGAGGAATTGTTTATCATCTGATGTCTTAGACCTGTGTGGGTCAGTACTCGGGTACGGGAGGTACCGCGAGATGCATGGAACTATAAGCAGTAGACGACAGAGGTCGGCGTTGAGTTGATTTTCAGTATGGGGTGTAGCATTTGCTTGGGGTAAAGCGAACTTCGTGACTTGTGTGTCACAATGGGCAGGTGTAGTTATAGGGATGAGGAAACCATTGAGACGGTTGGGATAGTGCAATGGATGGCCTTGGAGGTCCAACTGATGGGTCGAGATCAGACCTGGTACTCAGTGTTAAAAAGGGGTATGAGGAATGAAGCTGAGGCTTATGATTTTTTTTTGATGTCTGAGGATATTTCTGAGCGAGCACGATTATTCTCTTGTATCTGATGGCAGAGTGTTGTGAATTCTTTACTCGGATGGGTTCCGATGGCAGAGTGTTGTGAATTCTTTACTCGGATGTGGTTCCGATAGCAGTTCGTTTCGGTAGCCGATTGTTGGATTATGTCTAGAGAGAATCAGAAGGGTTGGTTTTCTTTTGGGATTGGGAATCCATGTTTGGATTCAGGTGTCCAGAGGGGGGGGTGATAGTTGTGTGGTACGAGATCCTATCGATGGCGCTAGGTCTATATGTTGATAAGGAGCGATTTCGAGGGCGGAATCTAATTTAAGAGGGGGAGAATTGTAACATCCGGAATTCCAGGTTTCTATTTAATTATTTATTTTGGGTGCAGAAGAGGGACTCGACGAGTTAGCGCTTAAACTCGTCGAGTAGGATCGCAATTTGTTGATTAGATTAATGAATGGACTCGACAAGTCGGTAAAGTGACTCGACGAGTCTGAGCTGTGGATAGAAAACCCTAAATCTTTGGGCATATGCCCTATTTAAGGGTCCTTATAGCTCTCAGTTACGGATACCATTCCAGAGAAAAGAACCCTAGTGAGCTTGAGAGTATAGCGTAAGAGGAGGAGCCATCTTGAGCGTTTTTGGTGTGATTTTGCAAAGGAAGAGAAGGGATTCAGCAGGAAGGACCAAAGGAGGTTGTGATTCTGAGACATTCAAGCAGGGATCTCCATTTTGAGGTAGTGATTCGACCCTTTCTTCTATTTTGTGTAGAATCCTTGAATTTAGGGTTTCTTTACCCCTTTCTTGGTTAGAATGTGATGCCTATGAGGTCCCATTGAGAAATAGACATTGGATCCGGACCTTGAGAAGTCCAGAGAGCCCCAGCCTTCCAGCTCTATTTTGTTCCATTGGAGTTGTGAACCTAGGTTGCTATTTTAGGAGCCATTTCTTCAAATAAGGCCATATGAGTGTTGCATGGGCTTAAAGATTGGACCTTTATGTGATGATTGGGTGTTAGAAGGTCAGGTCTATGTAGATCTAACCTCAGAAGGTCATTTGAGTGTTGCCATGGAGGGAACTCGTCGAGTCCATAAGGGGACTCGACGAGTCGAGTCGGGTTGCCCCGCGATTCGTGACCCATGGTAACCCTTTGAGTGAAGGGTTAACTCGACAAGCCGAGAAAGGCCACAGGAGGATTCAGAGGACACGCTTGGACTCGCCAAGTCACCCATGTGCACTCGACGAGTCTGGTCAAAGTTTGACCGTTGACTATAGTTGACTTCAGTTGACCTTGGGGTTTTGGTCAAGCTGATTCAAGAGAGGTCAGAGAGGGGTAGAATGGTCTTCTACCCATTATTAGGGATGAGAACATGAGAGGATTTTGATTAGAGATGTTATCATTTTGATAGGAGGAGGCTAGGTCGGGTTATCGAGCACGAGAGGTATCCGACGTCATGCGAGGTGAGTCTTCTCACTATACTTTACCTTGAGTGGTAGCTATGTGTGACCGGAAGGTCTTATGTGCTTACATTGAGTATTATGTTATCCTGTTGTATGTGACATGCTATGCATTATGTATTTGTGATTTATGTTATCGGAGTTTATAGATCGGACCGGAGGGTCCAACGATTTATGAGGTCGAAAGGCTCAAGCAGACCGGACCGGAGGGTCTAACGAGCTTAGGACCGGAAGGTCCACAGAGTTAGGGCCAGAGGGTCCACAAAGTTAGGACCGGAGGGTCCATAGAGTTAGGACCAGAGGGTCCACAGAGTTATAGCCTCGAGTGGCTAATAAGTGTTGTATGTGATATTTTGGGGAACTCGGTAAGCTTCGTGCTTACCGTGTTATGTGTTATGTGTTTCAAGTTTTCTCAGTATCTCGGGACGGCACCGGCTTGATTGTACACACCAGTGAAAGAATTATGTTTCGAGGATCCTGAATTATTAAGTAATTAAGAAGGGATTGTGTTTTGTAAACTAAACAAATGATGTTTTATGAGAATCATATGTTTTTCAAAAGAAAAATTATTTTAAAAATTTACAGTGTTACAAGTATATATTTCAATAACTTTTTACTTTTTTTGCTAACGACCTTGAAAAAAAACTAAAACATTTAGAAATTGGTTTCCATTTCCAACTAAATACAATCTAACACATTCTAGTATCAAATCAAAGTTTCCAAGACCCGTCTCAACTAATTATAAGCATTTTAACTGGATATATTCATCTCCAATTATAAGTGTAATGCAATACATATTTAAGGGATATATACAGTAAAGTCCCAATATTTTCATCGATTTGACAAGAAAGTCCTAAACTTTATTTTTTTGACAGTAAAGTCCAAATTACCGGTAGTTTTTGACACTTTTACCCTTTTTTCCCGGTTAGCCAGTAATTAGGACTTTTTTGTCAACAAAATAAAGTTTAGGACTTTCTTGTCAAATCGTCAATTAGGACTTTACTGTCAAAAAAATAAAGTTTAGGACTTTTTTGTCAAATCGTTGAAAATATTGGGACTTTAGTGTATATATAATTTTTTTGGTTAGAAATTTAATGATATGATACTCTTTAAGCATAAGAGTTATTGAAACCTTCTCTAATCAGCTAGATCCTATTGAAATCTTTTACGTTTGCTTCTTGATAAATCGTTTTTTTAATCTCAACAAACAGACATTGAAAAAAATTGAGATAATCAAGAAAGAAAGAAAGAACCAGGGTTGTGTTGGCTTTTTGCAGTCTCAAAAATGGAGAAATTAGAAACCTAAAAAAACGAAATTGCCCTGGCTTTATACAAACACAAACAACACATGTCTAGTCAAAAGGGTGTGAATGTGGAGAAATGAAAGAATGGCAATTTCGTTTTTTTTTGGTTTCTTATTTCTCCATTTTTGGAGTTGCAAAAAGTCAACACTACCCTGGTTCTTTCTTTCTTTCTTTCTTGAGATTAAAAAAACGATTTAACAAGAAGCAAAACGTTAAGGATTTCAATACGATCTAGCAGATTAGTGAAGGTTTCAATAACTCTTATGCTTAAAGAGTATCATACCATTAAATTTCTAACCAAAAAAAGTTATATATACACTAAAGTCCCAATATTTTCAACGATTTGACAAAAAAGTCATAAACTTTATTTTTTTGACAGTAAAGTCCTAATTGACGATTTGACAAGAAAGTCATAAACTTTATTTTTTTGACAAAAAAATCCTAATTACCGGATAACCGGGAAAAAAGGGTAAAAGTGTCAAAAACTGCCGGTAATTTGGACTTTACTGTCAAAAAAATAAAGTTTAGGACTTTCTTGTCAAATCGATGAAAATATTGGAACTTTACTGTATATATCCCCATATTTAACAATGCATATTTCTTGATTACATTATTTAGCTATCTTAATCTTAATATTACTTGGTAAATGTTGTTAAATAATTGTACATAAAAAAGACAAACTACCTCTCGCTTACTTAACTTTTTATAACAAAACAAGGCAGAAAATGAGACAAAATCATTTTGTGGACCATGTTTTACAATTTATTGCTTCTATGAGGACTAAAATTGCAGTTTCCCAGTTTATCTCACATCCAGGTTCCACTTGGACCCACTGACCAAGGTGTCAAGCTAATTCTAGTATACCGCGTTCGTTTCTGGATCTCTTACGAAATTCGCATGCAAGAATCCGCATTGTCGTATTCTTTTAACCTCGATATTAAAAAAAAAAAAAAAAAAAAAAAAAAAAAAAAAAAAAAAAAAAACTATTCTTATTTTTCTGTAGTTACATCATAATTAGAAAAAAAAAATATCATTTATTATAAACTTTGTATAAGCTAATAAGCATATATTAAAAAATGTGACTAATAAATATCTGATACAACGGATCGAGACCACCGTTAAATCCCATAACCTAAGTACCTAACCATCGGTGCTATGGTCCCCCCATTAAACCAATTATTCTCGGATGGTCGGTCCGTATTTATCTTATTCTCATAATTTATTTTATTTTATTTTATTTTATCAACTATTAAACGTTTTATTCGACTTAAAACATATTAGAAAAAGTATCAAATCTTATATTCTACAATCAATTATATATGTAAACACTCCCGACAAAAAAGATAACATTCTTTAATTTCAAACAACAAAACTATATTAAAATCATCACGTTTTAACATCCTACATCACAATCCACAACATTCTTCCGTTTTACGCATCAAAAATCATCACATTTACACTCAAGATTCTCCAATTTTTAACACCAAAACTATCATAAAACTTGAATGTAACATGTCTAAAAAGAAAGAATTGCATAAATATTTGATATTACATACACAAAAACTAACCAACTCTTCAACATCTGAAAAAAGAGAAAATCCTCCGGACTCAATCATCTGAACTATAATCAGTGTTAGAGTCAGGCAACAAAGGAACAGCAGCACAACAAAACAAATCCTTATCTTTTAAAAGAAGACAACTCCCTTTAAAATCCCATTTCAGATCCATCACTGAAAACTGAGGTAATGGAACATTCACACAGTAAGCACCCGATGGGGTCCACATGTACAAATGAGAGGTCCCCGTGCATAGCACAAGTCGAGTGCATGTTGGGTCCCACGCAGCTGCGCGTATGGGATCTTTTTGCACCAAAATGGCTGCAAGTTCTAGAAGGTTCATGTCCCATATCCATAACACACTTGGCATGCTGTCGTTGCGTGTGCATATGTATTCACTGTCTTTGCTCCATGACATAATCCCTGGAAGTTTGTTTGAATAAAATTACTTTATTGCCACCTCATTTACAAGTCAAATAGTCAAAACTGAAAGTTTGTTATTACCAATTCCTTGTTTAGGGTTGGGTTTGTCAGCAGGAGGCTTTTGGAAAGGCAAGGTGATAGGCAATTCCACAACATCATATCTAACATCAATCAGTCCTTGTGGGCCATATTCTGCAAAAAAATAAATATATTTAAAACTAACAAATATTCATGCTGAAACCATCAATTTATATGATCATATATCGATTAAATTAAACAGTCTTCAGTGCTATGTTTGATGTTGAAAATTTACCAGAATTTTGTTGTGTATAATCATCTGTTAAAGATAAATCAGACATATCAAGCTGAAAGGGCTCATCAACCTCCTGAAATATGAAGAATAAAGATTAATATAATTTAAATAGAAATTATAATACACGCATTTGGAACACTTTGTATTATGGGTTTCTGGAAAAGAAATTCAAATCCAAATTTACCTATTTGACAATAACAATTATTACAGTATTTTGGAAAGAATAATTGGAATTAAAGAGCTTACAACCAAATATAAATAATAGAAATCTATGCATGTTACATGGTTTTTATTGATTATCTTTAAACAACAGCATATATAAAAAAAATTAAAAGCAGGAGAATTTGGTTAAATGGTAGCAACGTACAAAAATGAGGTCTTAATGGATAAAGGCACTCTCCTCTCACTTAACCCATTAAGCCCATCAGTTTATATTAAGTCAAAAAGAAAAAGAAACACCACTAACTATCTATCCAGATTAAGTTGAGTCCCCATTAAGTCCATTAAGTAAAAAAGAAACAACAGCTTAGAGGATAATAGAGCCGAGTCAATTTTTGGGACAGTTGGAGCATGATATTGTTAAACTTTTGCAAATCTTGAAAAACATAAAATGAATTACCTTGAAAACAGCAGCAGAACAAGGAGCTCTTACAGTAGATAAATGTGTAAATTCTGCAAAAACTTTCCAAGTTAAGTGATTTAGAACTCTTAACATCTGGTCATAACTACCAACTGCTAAAGACTGGCCATTAGGGGACCAAGAAACACTCTTTACACCCAATCCACTTTCATATGCTTGATATTTTGCTAAACACCTTCCATCTAAAGAGTATATCAAAACCTACATAAACAAAAACGCATACAAAATGTTAGCCAAAAACAACACCATAGTACCTTATAGTTAGCCAACAAGGACAATGTAGGGGCATATAAGTAATTCCAAACCTTATACTCAAGAGGGGAATCCCATATCACAATTGCAGTGTCATCTGGTGACCATTCAACATCAGCAAGATCTAATGTATCAACAGCAAAAACACCCATGATTTCCCATGTTTGACAAGATATTAAGTTTACATAGTCTTTACAATCACGCCTGGTGCTTATTGCAGCAAAACTTCCATCTTTAGTGAAAGAGACCCCTTTAGAAGCATGTTTTGGCCACTGTACATGTATGCATGCTGTGTTTAATAATGACCAAACTGTTAACCTTAACTGGAACTCTGATGTGGTGAGTATGTGGCGACTGTCTGGGCTCCACCTGGCATAAGCAATCCCTGCTGGACCTTCATCTATTTTGCATGTCCATTCAGGTTGTGCTAATGACCATGCTTGTATCATGGGCTTCTTGTAAAGTCCACATAGTATGTACTCAGAATCAAGTGCCCATTCGATGTAGCTTATCTTATCCATACATGAGAATAATTGTACAACCTAAAAGAAAGTCAAGAGTTATAGGTTAAAATGGAATCGCAGAGACTTTAGAGATCAAAATTAAGATAACATGCTCCTGAATTTTGTACCCAAAAGTGCAGATATAAGGGAACTTATAATGTTCTATTGCAATTCTGAAAAGCTTTTGGTAAATATGAAAGTTGACACTCAAGCTACTTTTTAGATCAGATAGTGTTTGTTCTATATGAAGAAGGTAGGTAAATTGTACTATACCTTGCCGATTCACTTCCTAAATTGAAATGTAGTAAGCAATTAATCATCATTCATCAAACGAAAAACATATGACTCGACAAACACTCTTCCTCATTCAAAACTCAAACAATGCCGAATCGTGCGTAATACTAAAATTCCTTTAAATTTTACCTTGAGAGACAAAACATCTCGAACGACAAGCCGATAATCCACGGCAACGGCGAGATACCGAGCATTTGGGGAGAAACAGCAGGGGCCAGTCTGCTTAAAAGGTTCTGTGAATTCCATCAAAAAAACACACAAACTATCTTTGCACACAAAAACCTAACGAAACATGACTAGAATGTCATGAAGGTTGGAAAAATTCATCAATGTAATCTTGCTTTGATGTACTGACGGGTATAAGTAAGTCCAAAATTTCAGTTGAAGATTGAATTTAACATGATAAACAGCGAATTGATGAGATGAGTAGATCTAGGGGTGAGGTGGTGAGAGAAATGGGGGTGAATTTTGGGGTGAAACTTAAAGAGTGGGTTTCAAATTTGAACTCACTGTGGCAATAAAGTGGTATCAGGAAGAATGTTCTACTTAAACAGTCAAGCGGCGAATTGGTAAAGCAATAACAAATTAGCAATATGTTTATCAACATTTTAAGATTAATTTGTTGGTTAAGACAACGTTTCATCTACAAATGATTTATTAATCTATTGATTTAAAAAATAATCAATAACTTAAAAAAAATATATTTAGGTATATAAGAAAGACTTTTAAAATGATTTTTATTAACTTTTTAAAAAAAATAATAATTTCTTACTTCATAAGTCAATAATTCGTTTTGTTTAAAAATTCCATTTAGGTTCAATGAAATCCTAAAACCCTCTATAACTTAAAATATTTAAATGCGGATTAATATAAAAGGGAAAGTATATCCAATGTTATCACTCCAATTTGATTGAAAAAATGATAACTAATTCAATATTAGGTTGTTCAGATATTTAAAAATCCAAATAACGGATTTTTGTATTCGTATCTAGAATTTTTGATATTCGGAATTTTTAGCTTTTTGGCACACTTAAATGTCAATTCATTAACATACTTAACATCAATAAGCAAAGGGTTTTTACCCAGCGGTATCCGGTGTTGTCTTTCCTTGTTGAAGTCGATGATTCAAGTCTCGGTAGGGACATAAGTGGATTTAAAAGTAGTTTAGGTCAAATAAGAACTTAACATTAATAAAAAAAACTGATAAATATCAATAAGAACTTAAAATCAATAAAAACTAACAAATATCAATAAAAAAACTTAACATCAATAAGAACTCAATGTATTTACTAAGTTGAGGTCAAGTGAACCCAATATTTAGGTCACACAAACTAATGTTTTTATATGTTGATTATCCATGAGATATAATTATAGATCAAACAAGTTAAAGCCTAATAAATATCAATTTTAATTGGGACATACAAACAATGAATCATTAAGCCAAAACACAATTATAATTGTACATTAAGAAATAATTATAACATTTATCTAAAGTTATATGACGCATCTATATTATCTGAAAATAATTACTAGCTAAAAAACAATTTCAACCTTGTAATCTTGTTCATTTTCAAATCACACAACAAATACATTTCAAAGTCTCACCTAATTAATATTGTAATCTTGTTCATTTCAAATATATATATATATATATATATATATATATATATTAATAAGGTATTGACTAAACTGGTGTTTGATAAAACTGAACCGTTTAGTGCATGCGTAATGATTCCAACATTTTAATGTTTCAAATAAGATAAGGTAAATTGTTTTGGACTTTTAGATTTATTTTTTCATTTGTTAAGTGGTTCATTCATAGACTATCAAATGTAATGAATGGTGATCAATCTAGATGTTATTAATAGGTTTAGATAATTTATTTATAACTCAACAAAACTATGATAATAGAGATTCTAAAATCAAGATGCATGATGTAACATCCCAAGTCAGAATTAAGAGTTCAGGGGGCAAAGTGTAAGTTGGAAAAGAGGAACTCGGCGAGTAGGAGCTGCAACTCGTCGAGACTAAGCGTGTGTCGGGCACATGTTAAGTGATCGGACTCGCCGAGTCGGAGGCTGGACTCGACGAGTCCGTGCTGGAATGAGAAACCCTAATTCCTAGGGTTTGCACCCTATTTAAGGAGCCTTAAGCCCCCATTTCGGCCCCTTATTACTCCCCTAAGAATCAACAGCCTAAAATCATCAGTGAGAGCCTTGGGAGCATTTTGGGGCTTAGATAAGTGGATTTAGGAAGTAAGTCTTGAAGATTAAGAGCTTGGTTCAAGGAGGTTTGAGGATATTTGGTTTACTCTTCAGTTGGAGGTTGTTTTGAGGTAAGGATTTGTCATCTTGGCTTTATTCCTTCTAGATCCACCTTTCATGGAGCTTTAGGGTTTGTTTGGAGGAATTTATGATGAGATCTTGATGCATGAGCTAGATCTGGAGTTGAAACTCCAAATCTGAGTTCTATATGGATTCTATGTGAAGAAAGCCCTTTGTGTAGATATGCAAAAGCCAACCCTAATGAGTTAAGTCCATTTTATCTTGGTTTTTGGTGAATGGGTCATGGAAGCACGTAAAGGTAGCAACTTTATGTTGCTAATGAACCATTGGAACCCTGATCTATTGTTTGGAGCAAAGGAGAAGCTCTGTATTTTCAGATTATGGAATAACTCGTGTGGACTCGGCGAGTCTGGGAGAAGACTCGGCGAGTTGGGTAGGGATTGGCCCGATTATTCCCATGTGGACTCGACGAGTTGGAAGAACAACTCGGCGAGTATGTTGAAGATTGCCTTAGACTCGGCGAGTCTGGTCGTGGAACCATAACCTCTTCTGGTTAAGCCGTGAATCGATGAGTCGAGGGACGACTCGGTGAGTTGAGCAGGATGGGACTCAGAGATTGTTGAACTCGACGAGTCTTGGGGCGACTCGGCGAGTTGAGTCGTGATATGGGAGTTTTGAGTATAGGAACTCGACGAGTCAACGGGTTGACTCGGCGAGTAGGGTCAACCAGGAAGGTTGACTTTGACTGAGGACTTGGACTTTGACCAAGGGTTGACTAGTTGACTTACAGGGGTATTTTGGTAATTATTGGTATTTATTGGTTTGGTTATTTGGTAATGATCAGTGGTGGAGTTCGTGCTGGTGGTCGGAGCAGCGTGGTCTTAATCCTTCAAGTTGGCAGTTGCAGGTGAGTTATCCTCACTATACTGACAAGGTCTATGCACCAAGGTCGGCCCTCTATCAGATGGAAATTCGGGTATTATTGTTATGTTATTGCTTTGTTATGTTTGCACCATGGTAGTTAGGATGGTATACGTTAGGGACCTGGTTAAGGTCGGTATCCTGATAGTTAGGATGGTATATGTGTGACCGAAAGGTCTTATGTGCTATGATGAGTATGATATATATGTTGTTAGGTGTTATGAGAGTTGTATGTGTTATGTTACGATATGAGCAGTATGTTATGGACCGGAAGGTCATCATGTTATATGCGGTTATATGATATATATATATGTGTGTGTGTGTGTTATGTATGTCATGTATGATAAGGACCGGAAGGTTAAGATGATATTTATGTATGTGCTATGTATGGTAAGGACCGGAAGGTTAATATGATATGGACCAGAAGGTCAATAGAGATATGGGATGGAAATCCCCTGAGACATTCGGATCGGAAGATCCCATGGAGTTATGGCCTGGAAAGGCGTATGTGTTGTTATGTCCTGGAAGGGCGTATGTGCTGTTATGGTCTGGAAGGGCGTATGTGTTGTATGTAGTATTTTGGGGTAACTCACTAAGCTTTCAGGCTTACAGTTTCAGTGTATTGTTTCAGGTACTTCAGGAGATCGTAGCAAGGCGAAGGCGTGATCGTACCGCTCCTTAGTTTTATGTTGATGTTTCTGGGATACTCTGATAATAAATGAATTGAAAACCTTTTTGTAATAACTTAATGAATATGATTGTTTTTGAAAAGTTTAAATTGGTTGTAAATTTTTACGGTGTTACACATGATATACAAGAAAATGATGATGGTCATATTGTGATATTAGGTGTTGACACCTAGCCACGATCGACCATTTACTCATTTGATTGTTTGTTATGTTCATGTAACGATAATGTTGGGTTTAGTAGGTGTATTTTTTTTTGTCTTTGTTTAATTTTCGTAATTGATAAACATGTTTAAATTGTATCTTATAACTTGGTCTCGATCCAATTAATCTAACTATATAAAACATAATACAAATCAATTTATGTAATTTAACCAATTTTAGATGAATGTGAAAGCATACCACATTTGTTACTACTAAAATCACATAACTATGATGTATAATATTTATATCATATAAGCGTTTAGATTATAACACCAAAATTTATTATATAACATGTAATTCACATAATAGTTAGTGCCAATGAACTCCCGGGTATGCCAAACGGGAAGTTGTACCATAAATTTTCAACAAGTTTATCAACATGTGTCGTAGTGAAATTCTCAGGATGGTGTATCATAAGTGGTGGTACTCTTTTATGGTGGTGTATGATAATTCTATGTATTTCAAAGTATGGTTGTCAATTGAATATGATGTTCCTTTTAGATTTGGTTGTGGTATTCTTTCATTCGTTCAAGCTGGAGATTATTAAGGTTTTGGTTATTATGAAAAAATGGAGTTTTCTCATCCCACGTTTGTACAAGGGTGGAAGTTTGAGTGGTCTATAAGCTTATAAAATGGGACCAAATCTTTGGTTTTAAAAGCAGCATAATCAATACATTTAAATTATTTGGTTCTTGTTTTTAATATTCTTTTGGAGTTTAATATTTTACTTAAGCTGACTATTTTGCACCTTTAATATTTATATATTACATAAATACATTTCTATAATCTAAGTTGTTTTAGAGAACAAAACATAGTCATCAGGTTGCATTAAAATGTTTGTTTATCAAGCACAAAGCATAATTCACACTTTTTAAGTACTTGTTAATCTACAATGTTGATATTATATGTGTTTATACTTGTATATCAATATATGTTTGTAGTTATGTGATACACACATGTTTTATTAAATGAAAGGGGAAAAAGAAGTACTTATAGGGTGAAGCTACTACGGTTGTACCCCATAGACCGGGTTACATAATTGATGATTTGTTGAGGTGTAAACGAGATGCATCGATGGTAGGTGACCCATACCGTATTGAACCAATAATGTCTCAGTGCTAACTTTTTTCACCAGGACCAGGTGGTTACACTTACTGCACCAAACATGGTCCCCTGGGAAAACAATGCAAGAAATAACGATGTGCTTTATTATATTTGTCCAACATAACATCTTACTTTCATTTTCATTATTTATTTAATTTAATTTTAATTTTGTTTCTATAAAATTTAATTATATTGAAAATGCTAAGAAGATGAAATGAATTATAATGCTTTATTAGACAAACACATGAAAGTGCATTGTTACTTCTTGCATTTAGACCTTGTTTATGAAAAATACAAGAAATATCCAATGTACTTTCACACACACACACGTTTCTCAAAATTACGAAAACGGTAACATACTTAGTTACATATATACAACAAAATACAAACGGTAACATATGAAATGAAACAATGCTTATATATCACACAAACACATGAAAGTACATAATTAATTATTTGTTTAAATATGATATATGGGTCAAGGATAGAGAAACATTTTTTCCAATTACCATGTTTGGTGCACTAGGTGCAACCACCCTGTCTTGGTGCAAAATCAGCCATGCAAAGGCTTAAAGTCACTGACTTTATGGATTAAGATATATTAGGGAGTCCAGATATGTGATATGAGCCAATGCCTTAACTGATTAAGACCAAAAATGCGAGGAGAGTGAAACTGAGACGTACGTTAGGCGTAATCCTAGTACGCACATCGTAGGGGTCAAGCATCCCCGATGCATACATGGCAGCCGAGTATGCCCAACGTAGATAGTTGGTACACGCGGCGTACTCCTTGCCGTTGACTTTCGGTTGGATTTTAGGGTTTGATCGTTTTGTGGACTATAAGGCCATAGAGGGGTAAAATGGTCTTTTCCATTTTGAGAGTGTGTAGAAGGGTTAGTTTAGCTTCAGTGAGAGCCTTATTAATTAAGGATTATTATTGTTTATATTAGGTTGAGGCTAGACCGGTGATTCGAGTTCGAGATTATCCGAGTTCTTATGAGGTGAGTCTTTTCATTATTCTTACCTTGAGTGGTAACCTATGTGTGACCGGAGGGTCTTATATGCATATCAAGGTTGTAGAAATCGCTCGACGTATGGTAATCGGTGGACTGGGGTCAAGGGATTAATCGGCTAGGCGGGGATTAATCGGGGACCATTAATTATTACAAAATTATTAAAAATTTAATAAATATAACATTAATCCTAATAATATAAGTAAACAAGTTAACAATAATAAATATGTAATACATAATTTACATTAATAAATATAACATTAAGAAAATCCACTTGAGGTGTTGTGCTATCAAATCTGATACAAAAGTTTCTCATAAGCATTTACACAAACACTTGACATGCTAGTTATCTTATCACACAACTGAGTTCATTCAAGCCACCAAATCATCCTTTTCATATCAAAATCGACTCCAACAATCGTATTCCATGAGTATCGATCAGTAACAATCATCAAAGTTATTGACACCAATTCCATCCATAAAGAAGAAATCGAAAATCAATCATTGATTTTCAAAGCAAGCTTTGAAGCAATTGATAAACAAGATGAATATTATCGAATATTTAGTACCATTGATTATAAGCAAATCAATCAAGATTTAGAATATAAGATCGATAGAAATAATCATGAGAATCAAACAAATTTTGAATGAATCAGATTACTCAATTAAAGAAAACGTGATAAGAATGAGCAAGTGCTTGCTTTTTCTGATCATCAATTGGAGAACTTGTCTGCTAATTACATTGATTTTAAGAGTGCTTTGCCTCCGATGCCATGTAATCCTCACGTATATTTGTTTTCACCTCGAGCATCTATTTTGGGGATGAAGGTGTGTTGAAATCTTAAAGATTGAGTCGGTGTCGTAAAGTTGGGTTATCTTCGAGTATCACCTAATCGAGTTGTATATTCATTTTCTAGATCAGACCTACAAGCTGTGGATGTGGATGCCATGATTGAAGACTTGAGCAAGCTTGAAAGAAACATCATTGAAGAACTAACCTCTATTGATTATCATCTTCCAATCAAAGTCGATATTGAGGAACTAACTTGATCGAGTTTTATACCAATGATCTCAAACATCCCCCTGAACATACGAAACATATAATAGAAAAGGAAGGAAGAATGAATTGTCGATTTTTTTGGTGCCGTCAATCAAACAAATCAAAAGAAAAGGAAACAAACAAATTTATCTTTGTGTTCCTGTGTTTTTTCATTTGAGTATTCCACATCGTTGGTGGGATAAAATATCAAGGGAAAACATTTATATAAAAAGGGTGTAACACCCGGATTCCCAGGTATGATGTTTTGTTCTTTTATTTTTGGGTGTTGGGGGGAGACTCCGTGAGTGGCGTCTAGACTCGCCGAGTATGGTCGCGGATTTGTACGCGAGTTCACAGCTGGACTCGGCGAGTTCATGAGTGGACTCGGTAAGTCCACGCTGTTTAATGAAACCCTAATTTCCAGGGTTTATGACCTATTTAAAGGTTCTTAGGGCCGTCATTTGCGGCCACCAACCCGCAGAGAGAAACCCTAAAGAGATCTAGAGCGTTTGTGAGGAAGGAAAGGCCAATCTTGAACTTTTGTGGGTGTTTTTGCAAGAAGGAAGTGTTCAAGGCAAGAGGAGGCTGAAGGAGGTGCGATTTTGGTGGTTTTTGAGCTCATAGAGATTGTATTGAGGTATTATTCTCGGACCTTCTTCAGTTTTTGGTGTTGATTCTTAGTGTTAGGGTTTTCTAACCCTTTTAGAGGTTAAGTAAGTGGTGTATTTGGTCCTTTCTCGAGTTGTGTTCTGGATCTAGACCCAAAGAGGTCCAGAGACCTTAACCCTTGGAGCTTTATGAGTCATTTTGGGAGTCATGAGCTTGGAATGTCATTTTTGGGGCTAAATCACCATTTTGGACCATTTAGATGTTATATGTGTGTCAAGGTCCGAGCATTACGTGGTTATCATGCTTGAGGAGGCCAGCTCTATGATTGTATGGAATAGATCTGACCTTAGAAGTTGTTTTGAGTTTGTGCATGGCATGAACTCGCCGAGTCCGAAGAACAGACTCGACGAGTAGTATGAAGGTTGCCCGTTAATCACTCGGTGAGTGGACTTGTCGAGTTGGGGGAATGAATCGGTGAGTCAGGGAGAGTCAGGGGTCTAAGTTCAAGTTGGAACTCGTCGAGTTGTTCTTGAGACTTGGCGAGTTGACTCGGGGTGGCCCCGCGATTCATGTCAGGTGGAACTCGTCGAGTCAAGGGGAGTACTCGATGTTCCAAGAGAGGATCTAAGAGAGTCAGTGGACACGTGTAGACTCGCCGAGTCGCCCTAGTGCACTCGACGAGTCGGGTCAAAGTTTGACCGTTGACATTGTTGACTTTTAGGGTTTAGTACAGTTGTATTTATGAAAGTATTACTTTATGTGATTAGGCGGAGGCTATATCACACTTCTTCCGAGTCAGATATTTACCGAGACATCGAGGTGAGTCTTCTCACTATACGTTACCTAGAGTGGTACTATGCGATGACCAGAGTGTGACATCCCCAAAATCACGGCCAGAAAAGACCGATTTCATTTATGCTTTTTAAAATAATTTCAGAGTAAATCCTTTTGATTTAAAAGTGTTGCGGAATTTGTTCCCAAAACAAAACATGATAAAATAATATTTATCAAAGCATTTCATCAAGAGATGCATTTTCATTATATAGTCAAAACTCGGGATGTCATGTTCCGATACAGACCATAAAGCATAAACGATAACATTACAAGTCATTCAACAAATATATACATATATAGACTTGTAAACAAAACAACTCGATGATTCATCCATCTTACGCCCTTGCGCCACTTCCTGTAATACAAATAAAACTGAGTGGGTCAGGCTTGGGAGCCTGGTGAGCATATAGGGTTTTCAACCCACAATAAATATATTATATTTAATTTCACCAACCAATCACTATCCCGATTACCCATTCCCGTTATCCTCACTTTACGTCCCTAAAATAACATCTATCTCAAGGGACCTAATCTAAGATTTTCATCGGGACGGACATTACTGTTAAGGGGTTTCCTCAACAATAGATATCCTAAAGGCAACCATGAGGGGGATAGAGTACACCGGTGAACACATCGTTCACAACACCTACAGGTTATGAACCTGCTAGCGTTCCACAGGACTATCTAGAAAGAGTCCGTGGTCGTTATCCATACTCCGCTGAATAACTAGATCAACAACAACAACAACATCGAGGCCTCTCATTTGTTTATTACACACCAACTATCTACCCATGTTCTACCCAACATATTAGTAGATAAAAATATATATTTTCATACATAGTTTAAAACCTGTATATCATTTTCATTCAATACATATTCCACATAACAGATGAGGCACACCCACATAACACGTATTTCATAGAAAGTAAATCAGATCTATGAGATAGAAGAGAATGAATATACATTCACACTTATAACAACAAAATTATACACATAAACAACAATATACTTAATACACTCAAACCATACTTGTATTATTATCGTGTTTATGAAAGGTAGTATACACTCACTTGATCAGAAGACGATCAGACAACACTACGGCTTGTAGAAGTAGTATCTTTCCGCAGATCTGGAAGATCTTCACATAAATCGAACTTCTCGCGGGCAGAGCTTCGGCTCGGGAATCACACTCTTCGGGATTATCGGGGCTCCGGATCTTGCTTCGGGACTCGGGAATGATACCGGGGCTTCGGGGTACTTCTGGCACGCAAATCGATGCAAAACGGGAGAGAGAAGAGAGAAAATAGCAAAGGAGTCGGCTGCCCTCGCATCCTATTTATAGGAGGCTAGAGCCTCGGAGTACGCGGGGCGTACTGCCTCAGAATCGTCATTGCTTACGTATCCGAAGAACTCGAGTGCGAGGCGTGTCATGCTTCGCTGTACGCGAGGCGTACGCTAGTACGCTGGGCGTACTTCGGATGAGTCCGATGACTCCTCTTCGGATAATGCCGGATTTAATAATTAAATTTAATTATTAATTATTTAATAAAATTTGAAAATTCATATCTTCTTCATACGAACTCCGTTTTCGACGTTCTTTATATCCACACGTAGGTGAGACTACGCTCTACAACTTTCGTTTAGACTCTGTCGGCTAATTTTGACTTTATTTTTATTATTTATTTTTAATAAGTCGGGACAGAAAAACTTCGTTGTAAATTCATAACTTCTTCGTTTGACGTCCGTTCTCGCCTAACTTTTCATCGCTTCGATACCAACAACGAGATCTTCGATTCTCGTTTAGATTGTTTCGGCTAAAAACCGTTCGATCTCAAATCGAGTATTTCAGGCTGCATACCGCTAAGTCGAAACTTCAGAAAATCGTAACTTCCTCATACGAAGTCAGATTTGGGCGTTCTTTATATATTCAGAAACCTCGTTTCAACTACTACAACATTATCCAAAGATATCAAGTTTATTTTAAACTTAAATTTTGACGCTTATTTTTATTCTTAATTAATCCAACCACATAATTAAGCAATTAAGCACAAAACACATAATACTCAAATAATACACTTCTATTATTTCAAAACGGGTTACAAAGGTTAACCTAGACTATTATATCAACATTAATGACAGGCCCAGAAACACAGGCGTTACACAGAGGGTCTTATGTGTTATGTATGAGATTATGTTCTATGTGATATTTGTATGTTGTATGATGATATAGACCGGACCGGAGGGTCCAACGAGCTACGGGACTGGAGGGTCCCGTTGAGGCACATCGACCAGCGGGTCGTATTATAGCCTCAAGTGGCGTATGTGCTGTATGTGGTATTTTGGGAACTCACTAAGCATTTATGCTTACAGTTGTTGTGTTATGTGTTTCAGGTACTAGTGATGAGCGCGGGAAGGCGCCGACATGATTCGTACACACACACACATTGGAGTTTTTGTAGAGATTCTGGGGAGATGTTTTGTGACAATAACATTTGATACAATGTGTTTGACATTATTTTATGAATGAATGAGTGTTTTAAAAATGAAAAATTATTTTGAAAATTTACGTTGTTACAAGTTGGTATCAGAGCCTTGGTTTGAGGGATTCGGATGCATCTTCAGGCGTATATGAACTCAAACTGAGGATTTGAGGAAAAATCTTGATAATGAAGTAAAACTTTTGAAAAGAGAAAAAAGAGTTTTGACACAAACAGAGCAGAGCCGTGTGTATGATCAGCCAGCGCCCGAACGGTGAATCCCCAAAAGTACCCTTACATTATGTGTTATGAGATATGTTATGTTATGCATGCTAGAGTAAGCTAGGTATACATATTAGGACTAGAGCGACTTGATTTGTGATGCCTTAGCCTAGGAGATTTCTGCTGCTGAGATGCTTTGAGAGTAGAGTACTTGTAATCCAAGATCCAAGGAGGAGGACTTGGAGTGAATATTGATGCGGTGTGGTCAGTAGTATTCGGCCCGTACTACTTGAGACACCGGATTAGTGGGCATTCCAAGTAAGAATCTTTTGGACAACGGAGGACAAGTAGGATTGCGTCATCGAGTATGTGTATGCTCGATCGAGTCTCTGATAATTTTTGTTGTATTTCAGAAGCATCGTGGTTGGGACTCGATACACACCTGAGAGCAGTGGTGTCAGCGACGAGGAGATCCGTCGATTGATTCATGAGGAGGTTGCTGCTGCCATCCGGGCTGAGATTCCCGAGATGTTTGGGGACATCAAGACCACGTTGATTGAGACTTTGAATGAGCGGTACGTAGCATTGACCGAGGCTACTGCAGCTACAGCTACTGCTGCTGTCAGACCTCAGGGTGGTGACTCGTTGTTGTTCCGGGAGTTCAACAACACGAAGCCACCAGAGTTCGACGGGACGCAGGACCCGATTGCCGCTATGAGGTGGATCTCTGACATCGAGGGATGTTTCTATACGTGTTCCTGTCCAGAGCACTTGAGGGTTCGGTTCGCCTTGAACTAGCTCCGCCTGGGAGCGAAGGATTGGTGGAAGTTCGTGACAGCGAACTTCACTTTGGCTGAGATTTCCGAAGTGACCTGGGAGAGGTTCACCGCTATGTTCAGAGAGGAGTATGTTCCCCCGGTGGAGAGGGAACGGTTGATTCAGGAGTTCTTGACCCTCAAGAAGGGTACTGATTCTGTGGCAGTCATCACCAGGAAGTTTCATGAGAGGGCGATGTTTTGCCCTGAGCAGGTGTCGTATGAGCAGGCTCGTATGAGCCGTTATCTGAGCGTGCTGAGGAGAGATATTCGGGAGTTCGTGGCGAACTCGACTTACCGGACATTTGCTGAGCTCCAGGCAAATGCCCGGAAGATGGAGATCGAGTTGGAGACTCAGGCCAGGGAGGAGGCCGGGTCTCAGAGGATGGATCGGCGGCCGACTCAGTCTCAGCCGGCAGCCAAGCGGGCTAGACCCACTGATTCGAGATCTGGGGGCACAAATGGGCTGCACTTGTGGGAAGTGCGGTAAGAGTCACGAGGGGTCGTGCAGGGCTGGGGTGTGCTACAAGTGTGGGAAGGAGGGGCATATCGCGAGGGATTGCCCCAAGGGATTTTCGGTTTGCTTTCATTGCAACCAGACCGGCCATCGGAAGGCTGAGTGCTCGCAGCTTCTTCAGGGATCAACGCAGGGATCTGCGTCTGTTGCTAGGGCTACTGAGGTTCGGCTGGTGAAGGCCGAAGCCCCGAAGGCTCATGGGAGAGCATTTCAGTTGACCGCGAAGGAGGTCCGCTCGGCGCCCGATGTTGTGGCTGGTATGTATTCTCTTTTCATCTTTTATTCGAGTTGAGTTTTTATGCTTATATGATGTTATGCGTAGGTACTTTTCTTGTGAGTTATGTGCCTGGTTTGGTATTATTTGACCCGGGTGCGAGTCGGTCGTTTGTTTCTGTAGCATTTAGTCAGCATATTAGTGTCCGTCGAGAGGCGTTGGATCGGCCTCTGCGAGTTTCCATAGCTGATGAGCGAGCAATGTATGCTTTGGATGTGATTCGAGGATGTGTCCTTGAGATCTTCGGTGTGGAGTTCCCGATAGATCTGGTTCCTATCGCGATGGGGGATGTGTGTGTTATAGTGGGTATGGATTGGATGAGCCGATATGGAGTTGTGATAGACTGCGAGCGTCAATTGGTGATGATTCGAGACCCTAGTGGGGGAGTTCTTATGGTGTACGGCGAGGGTACACGTACGGGGTCAGCATTTTGTTCGGCCACTAGAGCGAGACAGAGTCTACAGTAGGGTTGTAAGGGATTTGTGGCTTATGTGATGGATGCGAGGGTTGACTCAGAGAGACCGAATTCGATTGATGAGGTTCTGATAGTGCGTGAGTTCCCAGATGTGTTTCTAGAGGAGTTGTCGGGTGTGCCTCCGGAGAGGCAGGTAGAGTTCGGTATTGAATTGGTTCCAGGAGCTGCGCCTATCACCAAGGTGCCTTATCGCCTTGCGCCTACGGAGATGCAGGAGTTATCCTCGCAGATCCAGGAGCTGCTGGGGAAGGGATTTATCAGGCCGAGCAGTTCGCCATGGGGGGCGCCTATTCTTTTTGTCAAGAAGAAGGATGGTTCGCACCGGATGTGCATTGATTATTGATGTGTGTAAAACTCAACTAGTTTTAAACCTACTTTTTAATAAAATAAACACACAAAGGCAGTGGACCTATCAATTGTGGTAAAGCTAAATAAGTAGGGTATCGAACACAGGGAATGGTAAATTAAAACTAAAAACTAATTTTATCTAAATTAATTAATAAGTAGGGGTTTTCTCTAGTTTTACAAGACTAGAAACTTACTAACTATCTAAAAAATAGGAAAGCAAAGAATTAACTAGATTCAATAATGAGAAGGAACTTCTGTTTAGTTCAACTCAATTGATCCTATGGTTGATTTCATGGTAATAGTGCAATGGATTAATTCTTTTATTGGCTACCGACTCTAATGACTAGCTTCGTGTTCACTACACTAACCCTTAGTGAAATAACTAACTCAAACAGTGATCAGTTGTCTAACTTAATTAAATTCAATAGATTAATTATTCGGGTTAATTTAGACTTGCAATAATTAACTAATTTGGTCCTTTAGTTAACTTCTTGTCGTGGGACTCGGCGAGTCTTGGGGCGACTCGACGAGTTGGGTCGCGATATGGGAGTTTTCAGAGCATAGGGACTCGACGAGTCAGCGGGCTGACTCGGTGAGTAGAGTCAGTCAGGAAGTTTGAACTTGACTGAGGACTTTGTCTTTGACCAAGAGTTGACCAGTTGGCTTTCAGGGATATTTTGGTAATTATTGGTATTTATTGAGTTCAGTCTTTTGGTATTATTAGTGGTGGAGTTCGTGTCGAAGGTTGGAGCAACATGATCTTATCTTTTCAGTCAGAAGTTGCGAGGTGAGTTATCCTCACTATATCAACATGGTCTAAGGCACCAAGGGGCGACCCTTTATCGGATTGTAATCCGGGTATCGTTGTTATGTTATTGCTTTGCTATGTTTGCATCCTGGTAGTTAGGATGGTATATGTTAGAGACCTGGTTAAGAACGGTATCCTGGTATATAGGATGATGCTATGCTAGTGACCGGTTAGGTCGGTATCCTGGTTAGGATGATGTTATGTTATGTGATCTGCTAGATCGGGTTGATTGGATGCGTATTGTTATATGATTGTATGTTTGTGTGCACATGGTTGTTGGACTGGGGTTGGGTTGAGGCGAGTCCTGCTTTATGCTGTAGGCCAACATACCCAGGACGGACTGCTTATCCCGAAGGCCCAGCGAGCAGTCCGGATAGGCTGTAGGCCCCACGAGGGCGGACCAGACGTGCCGAGGCTCGGAGAGTGGACCAGTCCTACTGAAGGCCCGGTGCGGGCGGACCAATCATACTGTAGACTCAGAGAGTGGACCAGGTGGGTTGAAGGCCCGGTGCGGGCGGACCAACCACACTGCAGACTAGATGGATATTGCTAGACTCGGAGGGTGGACCAGGTGGACTGAAGGCACGGTGCGGCGGACCAGTCACACAGTAGACCCGAAGTGCATGGCTGTTCTGTTCAGTTATGATATGTTATGTGTGGTATATGTGGTTGGTATTTTGGGGGTATCTCACTAAGCTTTCGGACTTACAGTTGTGGTTTAATGTTTTTCAGGTACTTTAGGAGACCGTGACAAGGCGAAGGCGTGATTGTACCACTCCTCATGTTTATGTTTTATGATATGGTTCTGGGAAGACTCTGATAATAATTGTATTGAAAACCTTATTGTAATGACTTAACGAAATTGGGTTGTTTTTGAAAAGTTTAAATTGGCTTGAATTTTTAGAGCGTTACAGGATTTAATTGAATAAAAAATTATATAGGGACTAAATCGATTATGAGGCCAATATGTATGGACTTTATTGCAGTTTTCCCTGAAAAATATATGATTTTATTACTTATTGATAGTTTTAATTAACATGCAGGTTAATAGTAACTAACTTTCTTTCTTTATTTTTTAATCTAGAAATGATATAATTGTTAAATTGACCATTCTTGTAATGCATCTGACATGGAGTATTCATGTAATGCATTATCTTTGTGTTTTTTGATTTTTAATATTATTTTAATTGTTTGCAAATTTATAATGATGAATATGATTTTATAATTTCTATGTTGTTTTATTTTGTCAAACCGTACAGATTATAACTTAGTTTATTTATATCAAAATAATGTTCGGAGTGAAATTGAAAATATATTAATAAATAAAAAACATAGTGATAATGAGATATGAAGTAGAGTGAAATTGAAAATATATCATACATACTTATAAAGCTAGCATTTTTCCTTAAACCTCATGCATTTGAAACCCCCATAAAAATTTGCAAGCACCTCATGCATTTGAAACCTCCTATTTTAATGAATACCACTCAAAAGTCTCTTAATAATGATTAACAATTCAAAGGTTTTATAACTTATATATATATATATATATATATATATATATATATATATATATTTAATAATCAATTTTTGAGTAGACACAAAATACAAATCACATACAAAATTCACAAAGAAAACATGTTTAAAGTTTTTTATGTTGGTTTGAGGGCTTTGGACAATTTTTCGAGCCATGTTATTATGTTGAAATTTTTAATTTTTAAGTTTGTTATATACTAATTCTTTTTTGTGTTTTCTTGATTTAAGTATTTTTTTAAGAATATCATTGTATGTTGTGGTTAAAATTTTAATGTAATTAGATTAGATTCATGTTATCGATTATATGTTTTGGAAAATGATATATATATATATATATATATATATATATATATATATATAATATTTAATTAACTATTGTAAACATGTTTGTATGTTCATGTTGCTTCAAAACAACAATTAATTAAAAATCATGGATATGTCATATTATCCATATTATGCATGTAAGCCTTTTTTAAAATGCAAACTGTGTATCTTATCACTTTATATTTTAATATATGTTTAACATTTTAATTATAATAATAAGTGTTTTTTAAAACTTTCTTTCACTTATTATTAATAATAAGTGGTTTAAAAATTAATAAACAATAATTACAAATAATAAAATCAAATTACATGGATATGTCATATTATCCATGCAAGTCTCTTTTGAAATGCAAATTATCTATGTTATCACTTTATTATTTAGTGTATGTTTCACAGTTTAATAATAATAATAAGTGTTTCTTAAAAGTATTCTTTAACTTATTATTAATAATAAGTGATTTAAAATTAATGAATAACAATTTTAAATGATAATAACATCAAATTATAAATTACATTTAACTATAAATAAATTGTATTTTAAATGAACATTATTATTGAAATTAGAAAATGATCGCATAAGTAAAAACATAATTAATTAATAATAATAATTGTTAAAAATAATACTAAATAGATAATTATATTTAATTCTATTAATGAGGAATGTGGGTTGATGTTAATGAATATTATTGTTCAAAATAATTGAGATTATATACACACACACACACACACATATATATATATATATATATATATATATATATATATTAGTGTAAAATATTATCTCAAAGTTAATGTCAATAACATAACTATTTTAAACATATATTTTTCAATATTTTAACAATATATTTTTAATCTTCGCTGTGCAACACACGTAAATTCATCTAGTCCCTATTCTAATAAAAAAATAGATTGATTCTCCTTTTGCCATGTGTCATCTTATTAAACATCATAATTAATATCATGCCACATGTCAATCAATTGATTATGCATTTAAAATTTTAAAATTTAAATTTCTCACTCTAATTAAATTAAATTAAATAACATTAGAATACCATTTAAAATAAAATTAATATAGATTATAAGGTCACATATTTATCTAAATCAATGATTATAATTTTATATAACTAAAAAAATATAATTAATTAATAATTTTGAGTTTTTACTGTAAAAGTTTAATTAATTTTGTAACCATGGTGTTCACGGGTTATAAACTAGTTAATAAATAAAAAATAGTGAAACGGAGTGGAGTTGAGACTTGGAGGTGCATACTGCAAAGAGCATGAAAGAGGACCTAAATGTAGATTGAGCAATAGTAAAGGGGCCATATTTGTCATATAAAAAAGAACCGTCTTGGTACACACAGGAAAACATAAACCCTAAAGGGCTTAAACACCCGCGCCATCTCATTTGAAGTCGGTAGCCCCTCATAGGCACTTGCCACAAGCAACCACTCTACTCTGGGGTTTAGGGTTTATCATATCCAGTCGGGACATTGGTACAATACAACAACCAGTTTAGGAATCCGACCATCTCTGTTTAATCGTCTTCAAAAGAACAACAATGGCGACGTCAATCGCCTCACAACTGCAGGCAATCAGGTCAATTGTCAAAGCCGACACAGACCCTCTCAAAAGACCGTTTACCCGTCCCTCCATCCTGTTTGACGCCAAAGAAGCAGCTGATATCGACCTCGATACTCTCTTTAACCTTGCCCTTTCAGGTATTGATATGAATAAATGGGTATTCAGTGCTTGCCGTTGTATATTCGATCCTAAACATGATTAACATTAAAGCTTAAAGTAATTAGCAATACACTCGAACTTGAGAAGCAACCCTGATGAATTATAATGGATGCTGGAGTATTATCACTAGTACTCATTGCGAATGATCTGAGATTTGTTTTTTTTCAGGGTTGGAGGGTCTTGTGAGCCTGGATGAAAGATTTGTGAACTACAAGAATGATTTGTTCACTCATAAGAGTAAAGAACTGGATCGAGAACTTATGGGTGTGGAAGACAATAACCATATCAATGCTTCAATTAGTTCTTATTTGAGGCTGCTGTCCGGACATTTTAAGTTACCTTCGGCACTAAGGACACTCGAATATCTAATCCGTAGATACAAGTATGTATTACCATTCAAGCTTCACTTTTTCATGTCCTTTCACATTTTTGTATGTCAACATATCAGTTCATGTGCTATTCTGCATCTTATTCAACAGGATTCATGTATACAACATTGATGAATTGATTTTATGTGCTCTACCTTACCATGATACACATGTTTTTGTCCGGATTGTGCAACTTATTGACACAGGGTAAGAAAAGGGTATATCCCATTCTTCTTTTTCTATTTTCTTTTTGGAAATGAACTACAATTCGAGTGTCCATAACCTTATTACCAACTTGTTATGTTATAGAAATGGTAAATGGCGGTTTCTTGAGGGTGTAAAAATTTCGGGTGCACCACCACCCAGGAAGGTTATTGTGCAGCAATGTATTCGTGATATGGGCGTTTTAGAGACTTTATGCACCTATGTAAGTCTTTTTTGCCATATGTTTTAATGAGGAATATTGTCATAGATGGAACAAAGTTTTTATTGCAAGTATTCTTTTTTAGGCCTCACCTACAAAGAAGCTACAACCTACAAGGCCTGTGATAAGTTTCTGTACAGCTGTCATTATAGAGGTTTTGGGCTCTCTTACTGTTATTGACACCGATGTTGTAAAGAGAGTTCTTCCATTTGTGGTTTCTGGTCTTCAGACTCATTCAAAAGGAAACATAGATCACAAGGTGAGATTGATGCAATTGACTTATGTGACCTTATGTAGTATAGGTATCTTTTTCTTCATAGGAATGATGCATATGATTCTTTCAGGCAGGAGCGTTGATGATTGTTGGTTTACTAGCTAATAGATCAACATTGTCTCCTAATCTTGTCAAAACCTTGATTCGCTCTATTGCTGATGTGGCACGTGAGGATGTAGAACAATCTACTGATTTGCACTTGTTTCGTGTGTCATTTATGGCCTTGGTTAATGTAGTACAGGTATTCTTGCTTGCCATATGTTTTTTTATCTGTAACTGTATGCAGTTAATTTATACCCTTCTTATTTACATGACAGTTGCAATCTATGGAAGTGCTCCCTAAAAAGGTTGTGGATATCTTGAAGGAAATTAGGTAGGCCTCAAAGGATAAAGTTTTTCTTTCTTTTGACAATTCAAAGCTTTTATTTTTCTTTATGTTTCCTGAACATGGATTTGATTTTGTGATAAAGGGATCTTTCGGGTGTTCTTTCTGGATTGACCAAGGAGTTCAACATCGACAAGTTTCTAGGGGTATTTTTGGAATCCCTCATGGAGTACAGTCATGATGATGATTCGTGCCTTAAAGTGTTGCTTTCAATGATAAAAGCTGTTCCTGTTAATGTTTTAGTTGGTCGTTTAGTTACAAAACTTCTTTCAACCTGCATGAAGTTATCCAAGAAAGGGAACAAACAATCTTTATCTGCACCAGGTTAATTCAGCATTTCTGATTGTTAAATCATTATTTAAGTTCCATTTTTAACAACTGAGTTTTGTATATTTGCTCATTCTTGTTTTAGTGGAAGGAAGCAAGGTGAAACAAATCTTGCTCTCCATCAATGAACATTATCCAGTGGAATTACGTGATGCTGTTCAAAGTTTTTTGAAGGTTTGTTATTTTGCTGTATATTTTTAATCATGATTGCTTTCTTTTTCAACTTCTCTATTCTTCCTATTTCTTCTAGGATGTTGAAATGAATTCCAAGAAAGATAGCTTCACATATGAGATTCTCTGTAAGACATTAGATGGAGGGTTAGACTCGTCATTTCCACTATCTGACTCGAAGATCTGGTTTGGACTGGAACATCCACAGGTATATGCCCTCGTATAACTTGTTATAATTTGCTCATTTTACTGAAATTTATTATATATCTATAATGTCACAGGCTAGGGTTCGACGTGCTACTGTTATGAGTTTGGATGCGGACCCCATGATTGGAGATAAGTCTGCTAATTCACAGGTGATATGTTAATGTGATGCAATTTTAGATCAATAATTTGAAGCAGTCAACATTTAGGTCAATAATTCCTTCTGCTTTTGTTCTAATATTTCTTCTATGTATCTTCTAGAAGCTTCAAACTGTAAATGATGCTCTCTTGCGACGGCTGTACGATGATGACCTAAGCGTGGTTCAGGCAGCATTAAGTATGGGGAGATTGTCTGAGTTTATAAAAAATACAGATCTTCTTGATGGTCTTCAAAAGGTGTTTAAAAGATGCATCAATATATTAGTATCAAGTAAGTTTTCTCTATACTTGTATTTGATAATTGACATAGCTTTTGGTCTAAGTTTAAGCATTCATTATAGTTAACTTTATTTTTTCTTGTAGAGGCATCAAGTGATACCACTTTAGCAGCTGATGTCAGCATGTCATGTCTGGAGCATGTAATATCAAGATTTCAAGGCTCAGAACAATATGGAAAAGAGCTTGCAGCAATGATATTTCCTTTAGTCTTAGTCATGCCAAAGGTCTTACATAAAATTCACATTGTTAGTTGACTTTTTTTCTGCAATTACTGACATTTTTTTTGTTTATAATCAGACCCAGAGGATAAACATAAAAGCTTTAGATGCAGCCAAACAGTTAAAATGGCCTCTTTACCAGAAACTTGGCAGCACCTCTGTTTCTGGAAAGGTAAGTATTATTCTTTTATGCTTATCAATCGTATGCCAAAAGTGAGGTGTAATAAATAATAATCATTTTTCTCTTATCTTCAAATTGTTACAGAAATTAGCGCATACAAGTACTTCTGCTCTCAATATGGAAAATATGGATGTCATGGCAGAATGCTTCTTGGCCAACCCTGATGAATATGTGCAGTGGTTTGTTGGATACTGCCATGATTTGGAGTTGTCAAAGACGTTATTTTTCTTGATTTTGTTGCATTCAGTAATGAAGTCACAGAAAGGTAAGCTTGTCTATTCCGGGTTTATCCTTTCTAAACTGCCATGTGTACATGTGCAAATTCTGATTGCTTCATTTTCTCTGATATTGCTTCAGATCTTGGTCGATTTTCTGCTATATACGAATCCTGTTTTCCAGTTGTTACAAAAGAATGGGAAAAGTTAGAGATGGCTGGGGTTGGAGTTGCTACAGATGAGGTATCTTTGAAGAGATTTAGAATTTTTATGAGCATTTCATGATTTGCAGCTTTTTTATTAACTGAATTAACTAATTTACAGGCGAATAGAAGAATGGTGGACAATGATTGCAAAGCATTCCTTGGTCAAATGTATGATGTGAATCTCGAGGTTTTGAATGCTGAGATATTAATATCCATATTCTGGAGGTTACTGGAAGCTTTTTTTGCAACAGCTCTGGATGATGAAAACAAGAAGCAGAAAGTTATTCTTCAAGATCTTTTTTCTTTCTTTGCTTCTCATTCAAAGGTTGCTTTCAAGAAACATCTTCATCATCTTGTTGCAAATCAGAAGAGCTCACCAGCCCGATTTTTGTCTTCACTTTTCACGGATGAAGGTGAGTCAAGACTTTGACTTTTCTTGTTCTTATAATTCCATCCTTTCTTTCACAGTTTCACTAACATTTTTATGGAAAAAGGGTATTCTTACAAGACTTCTCTGATTGCAGGTGTTGCTGATGCTGTCCAAATTGAAAGTCTACACTCGTTTGCCTTTTATTGTTCTCATTTGGAAGAGGAAATCCGTTTGGAAAATGAAGTAGATGAGGGTTTACTTCTTCAACTACCTGTTGAGTTTCCTTCAGTTCTTGTTCCATTGTCTAGTGATCACCAGGAAATACGGGTAGCTGCAATGAGCTGTATTGAAGGACTACTTACCTTATGGCCACATGTTAGTTTATCTGGAGGGAAAAATGGTAATTCTCTTTTCTTAGACCTACTTAACTAATATTTGAGTGGCATTATGACATTTTATGGTACCTTTTCCACAGGGAGAAGTGCAATTTGGAGTCATTTTCTTGGAGATCTTTTGGCTTTGATGGTTCAGCACAAAAAGCTTATATTGTCTGACAAAAATTTTCTTCCTGACTTCTTTACAACATTGCTAAGCTCTTCACATCATAGCATGTTGGTTCCACAGAGTGTTGGAGAGAGGTATTTTCACTAATGATTTTATAAGCACTTTTCATATTTATAACAAAAGCCTTGTATGTTTTCTAATCTGTATCTTTTTAAAACTTATCCAGATTTGATCGGCCAACAAAGGACAACATACTGAAGTTTATCTTGGGATCTGCACTATCATTGTGTCCTTTTGGAATGGTATGTTTCTTGCAAAATGCTAATTCAGTTGCCTTTGACTTTCATCCATTCTGGAGTTTTCCATATTGACTTTTTATATGCTTGACACGTTGGCAGCTGAAAGTACTATCTTTAGTCAAAGGTTTGGGAAGCCAAGTTATGCTAGTTAAAGAACTCAACTCTTTGCTAAGTGACCTGTTAGAAAGACGCAGTCATGATAAATCCCATCAAATATTGTCAAAGACAGAAGTTCAAATCCTATGTCTTCTACTAGAGGTAATTTCTCTAAAAAATTTACATAATCATAAGCTTTTAAAATCTCATTCTTTCATTGAATTAATTTTTTCTCCCTCTTCTTAGTGCTGTACAAAGCTTACCTCAGCAACTGGTGGGCCCGCTGTTGAATCATATATTTTGAAGGCTCTTCAGGTCGATCGTTCATACTCTGAAGATCAATCTATAATACAGCCGTGTGTGACTGTTTTAAGATGTCTTAATAGCTCTCTATATGGTAGTTTCAAGTCTGAAACACAAGAGCTTCTCTTTCAAGAACTCGTGTGTTTGTTTCGAAGCTACAATGGTGACATTCAAAATGCTGCTAGAATCGCTTTGTTACAGATAAAGATTTCCACATCAATGGTACAACACATGCTTGATTATGTTTTGGAAAAATCAAGTCCATTAACTGGTACCCCACATGGAAAAAAGAAAAAGAAAGTAACAACCCAGTTGAAACCTAATGATGCGGGCCATACCCGATGCAGCAAGCTCACATTTTTAAGCTCTTTACTTGACATTCTGTTACTAAAGAAAGACATAGACAACAGGTCTGATCTTATTCAGCCACTGTTCAAGCACTTAACCATAGTTTTCATGGACAAAGAGTGGATACAAGAAGCTGTGAAGCAGGATCAGGAACTTCTAGAAGCTTCTGCTGATGTTTCACAAAGTACAGATGTCACAATGTGTTATATTCAACAGAATCTTTTATCAGTCCTTGAAGACATCTCAAATTCCCTTATGCCAAATGATGAAGCTGCTCAGAGTTTTGACATAAAGCTATTGCTTAATTGTACACGGTCTACAAATGATCCAACCACACGTAATCATGTCTTCTCATTGTTGTCAGCAGTTTCAAAAGTTTTGCCAGACAGAATCTTGGATCACATTCTTGATATTCTTACTGTCATTTGCGAATCAGCTGTAACACAGGTAATAATATAATAATGTAATATTAATCTTTTTGATAAATTGCATTCATAATCCATGTATCAAATGTGTCGTTTTTTTTAATACAAGTTGTTTTCTGCAGTGGGATAGTCACTCCAAGAAAGTATTTGAAGACCTGATTTCCACTATCGTCCCATGTTGGCTATCAAGGACTGAAAATCCAGAAGAAGTGTTACAAGTTTTTTTGAATATATTACCTGATGTTACTGAACATAGAAGGCTTTCAATCATTGTGCATCTTTTGAGTACTTTAGGGGAGAGTGGAAGCTTAGCTTCATTACTTTTCCTACTTTTTCACTCGTTGGCTTCAAAAAGCAAGAATTTGGAGAATTTCTCCACAGAGTGGGAGTACACTTTTGCCTTACAAGTATGTCAGCAGTATTCATGCATGGTATGGCTTCCTTCACTTGTGGCATTGCTTCAGAAGATAGAGATGGGTACGTGGGTCCCACAACTGTTTGTACAGTTGCTAGTTGCTATGAAGTTTATTGGTGACAAATTACAAGACCCTGAAATAGCATTCAAGATTAAATCTGGTGAAGATGTTGATAGCATTCAGGCAACAAGTGGGGATCTCATGGAGCTTGTAGTCACACACATGCAACTTGTTGGATCAAGAAGAAAGCAACATGGTGTTTCAGATTCATTAGGAAAGGAACTAAAGGAGGTGATGAATAATGTATTGACAGCTGTCAGTAAAGGGCTTCTACCCTCGACTTATTTTCAAGTCATCATCACTTTGTTAGGTCATTCAGATCGAAATGTGAGAAAGAAGGTGAGAAATTTCTATATTAATCACATGATTCATATTATCACATATAAATCATGTTTATATAATTATATTGACTAGTTTATTTTGGTTTGACAGGCTCTAGGGCTTGTATGTGACATGGGAAAAGAGTTGACCATGTTGACTCAAAAGCACAACAAGAAGGTAATGAATCCAAGTGTCAGAAGCTCATGGCTTCGTTTTGATGAAGTTGCATCGCGACACTTTGAAAAAATGTTACATGAGATCTTGAAGATAGTTGATGATAGTGTCAACACTTCAAAACATGCTTCCTTGAGACTTTCTTCCATTTCTACCCTTGAAAGTTTAGTGACAGTTTTTCCTTCTAGTGATTCCGTTTTCAACACATGTCTAGCAACTGTCATCAAACACATACATTCAGAAGACTTGGCTATATCTTCCGGATGCTTCCGGACTGTTGGCGCTTTAATTAATGTTCTTGGACCTAGGGCACTCCCTGAGCTTCCTAGTATCATGAACCATGTCTTTCAGAGGTGTGATGACATGTCATCAAATTCAAACGAGTCTCTCTTCATGTCTATTCTTGTTACCATAGAAGCTGTTATTGATAAACTTGGAGGTTTCCTAAATCCTTATCTTCCTCAAATCTTGGAACTTGTAATCTTACGCCCTCAATACGCAACCAACTCAAGTTCAAAGTTAAAGTCAAAAGCAGACAACGTTCGGAAGCTCATAGCAGAAAAAATTCCTGTAAGTCAAAACTTTGACTTTTGTTAGGTAAATGTTTATCTTATAAAATATATATTTAATTGATTTTTGTTTTATTTTACCAGGTACGGTTGTCGCTTCCACCTCTATTGAAGATATACTCTGAAGCAATCAAGATTGGGGATTCAGGATTATCGGTTTTATTTCAGATGTTGGGAAACTTTATATCTACAATGGACAGATCATCTATTTCTGCTTACTATTTGAATATATTTGACATGTGTCTTGTTGCTCTTGACATTCGTCGCCAACGTCCTGCTTCTGTCAATAATGTTACTGCTGTTGAAAAGGATGTTATTAATGCAATGGTGGTTCTGACAATGAAGCTTACAGAAAACATGTTTAAGCCTCTTTTCATTCGGTGTGTTGAGTGGTCAGATAATGTCGATGAGCAAAATGACGATTCAGTCCCTGGAAGTATTGATAGGGCAATATCGTTCTTTGGATTAATACAGAAGCTTGTGGATAGCCATCGGTGAGTTCACTCGTATATATATATATATATATATATATATATATATATATATATATATATATTTTTTTTTTGAGCTATATATATATATATATATATATATTTTTTTTGAGCTATATATATATATATATATATATATATATATATATATATATATATATATATATATATATATATATATATTTTGAGCTAAATGCAGGAAATAGCAACTTTCTGTTACATCATTGTATTTCAATTTTTCCTAATGTGATATTGATGTCGTTTGTTTTATTTTCTGTGATGTTATAGATCCTTGTTTGTTCCATACTTCAAATACTTTCTCAATGGGTTGGTGCGACATCTGAGCGATGATGACGTGGCAACGCCGGGTCCCACTCGAAAGAAGAAGGCGAAGCTTATGGAGCCAAATGTAAACAAGAGCCCAGAACATTCCAGGTGGCATATAAGGGCACTGGTGTTGTCATCTCTACATAAATGTTTTCTTTATGACACCGGGAACCTCGAGTTTCTCGACTCCTCAAATTTCCAAGTAAGCAGAATCAATCAATCACATTTTTTTTTATGTATATATATAATCTTATTTGATTAATTTTTTTTTTGTGCAGGTGTTGTTGAAGCCGATTGTCTCACAGATTGGTGTGGACCCACCAAGCTCTCTAGAACAACATCCAGATGTACCATCTGTGAATGAAGTGGACGAATTGTTAGTTTCTTGTGTTGGGCAAATGGCTGTTACTTCTGCTAGTGATCTTCTATGGAAACCACTTAATCACGAGGTTATTATTATTATTATTATTTTAATGTTTAGTTAAGACCATTAAGTAAAAAAATAAAATAAAAAACATTTTGGATATTTTTGTGAAACTAAAATGCTGTGTTTTTATGGGTGGGTGTAGGTTTTGATGCAAACAAGAAGTGAGAAGGTGAGGACTCGGATGTTGGGGTTGAAGATAGTGAAGTATTTAGTTGAGAATTTAAGAGAAGAGTATTTGGTGTTGTTGCCTGAAACAATACCTTTCCTTGGAGAATTGTTGGAAGATGTGGAACCAAATGTTAAGTCACTGGCTCAAGAAATTTTGAAGGAAATGGAGACATTAAGTGGTGAAAGCCTTCGCGAATATTTGTAAAATTTTTAATTACGATTATAGTGTTCATGTAGGAGATGCCTTGGGCATCATCTCAAGTTTTGTTTGTTTGTATTGTTTGATATCAAGAAATTTTGGGAATGCAACAACATTAGTTTACATGTAGTTTTGAATTCTCTTAACTCGTAACAGTGGTTGTGGTTGTGGTTGGCTAAGCTCCACGTTTTTTGTATTTTCAGGTAACTTTAGTTGAAAGAAATTACTGTTTTTTGAGTCTTTCATATCCTCCATCTTGAAATAAAATTTCTTTACTCGTTTAGGAATGCACCCTGTAGGGAAACTGAATTAGTTTAAACCAATAACAATTGTGTAAATAAACGAATTAGTAGATTAAAAACAAAGTTCTTGTTATGCAAGATTCATAATATGAAAACGTTCCATTGAATTGAAAACAAATTAGTGAAAACCATTGAATGATATCGATAAAAACACAATAGTTGTTGTCTCTTTCTGTTTGAGGAACTTATAGAATGGAGGGGCACAAACTTGTGATAACTGTAGGGCTGTATCAAACTATTTGGTACCAAGAGAGGTTGTTGGCAGCAGGGTAAGACAATAAACTGTGATATCGCAAAAAATTTGGTTTCATGCTTAGGAGGTCTACGTCTTATGGAAAAACATCAAGAAAGAAATAATGGATATGTGGTTCTTGGCCTAGAGGAGACATGATAACATGAGATGAGATGATTTGAAAGACTTTGGAGGCAATAGGGGTCTTGTTGAGTTATGTCACGGTTATACGTGATATGTACCACATGTTTTCACAGACAATAATTAGTGATATTAAGCTTTTCCCCGTAGAAATCAGGCTCCATCATGGCTATGCTCATAGTCCATACATCTTTGCCTTGATTATGGATGAAATCTAGGGGTGAGCAAACCCAAACCAAGAAACTGAGAAACCGACTAAAACCGACGAAATCGAAACCAAAAAAACCGAAACCGAAGCAAAAACGACGGTTAGGGTTTGAATTTTTTAAAAACCGACCCATCCAACCCGAGAAACCGACCCATACTTAAAACCGACAAACCGCCCCAAGAAACCGACCCATCCAACCCGAGAAACCGACCCATACTTGATTGTTTTTTGGTTGTAATAGACTATTTCGGGCTTTGGTTGTAACTTGTAATAGACTATTTGTTGTAAGACTCATGTTTTTTGAAGTATTTAACTTAAATTCGGTGTTTTTTTGAAGTATTTAACTTGTTGCTTCATTTATGGAAAATGAGTTAAAACCCAAAACCCATGGGTTTAAACCTAGAACCCGTGAATGTATGAGTTGAACCCAAGAAACCGAAAAACCGCCCAAACCGATCTCATAACCCGAGAAACCGAACTGACCAGAAACCGATCCTATTGGGTTCTGAAAACAAAAAACCGACCATTTATGGGTTGGGTTTGGTTTGGGTTCCAAACCGACCCATGCACGGCCCTAATGAAATCTACTGTGAGTTTCATGAAGGTACTTTTTGTTGACAGCATAATTCTATTGGTTGGATCCAGAATTGAGCTGAATGCTTAGGTTGGATTCCTGGAAATCATCGGAGAAAAATTGCTTCGTAATAACACAATTAACACAAAATATATATGGTATAATTTTAGTGGGGAGCAAAGAAGTAAAGAAATAGAAGTATGTGTCAATAACCGTTGTTACAGTTCGCTATAATAAATCTCCATTCTTACAATCTTGCCATTGTTTGATTATTTGGTTTATAGATATTGAGTTTTTTTTTGTTTTTTTGTTTTTTTTTTTTTTTTTTTGTGATTTGTTTAATATTGTTACAAAAGTAACATATATTATTTTAATTAATTTAGTTGTAAATTCTTAAAGTTTTATATTGTTAAATTTTATGGTTTATGTATTTGTTAATGCGGATATTAATCGACCTAAAGGTAGGTTAATATTTGGTCGGATAAACACATGTTTAATGATAAATATGTGACAATTTTTTAGGTTGAATGTCATTAATAAGTCAATCCAAAGAGGGGTTTATTAATGGACATGTTGCATTGTCAATTATTATTATCAAAATTTATAGTTTATGTGTTTATTAATGCAGGTATTAGCCGACCCAAAGGTAGACTGATATTTGACCGAATAAACATATATGTGATGATAAACATGTGGTGATTTTTTGGTTTCATGTGATTAATAAGTCAATCCAAAGAGGGGCTTGTTAATTGACATGATTTATTGTCAGTGTTTATCTCTATAATAAGGTTGTCTCTTGCAAGTTAGTATTACTGTCCAAAGACTTGGTATTAATGTTGTGTTGATACCTTATAAATATGTCATAAATTGAGTTTATTGATTACGATTTATGGATTAATGAGCATAAAAATAGATTTGCTTATGTTTGAATTATGGTATTATTTTTGTTAACATTGATCATATTTATGAGTCATGTACTCAATGAGATTAACTTTAAGGAATGGAATGAAGGCATTATGTTAGTTCTCAAATGTATGAGTATTGACCTTGCATTTTTGGATACAACAACATTCTTTGAGGATGTTGAGTTTGGGGGAGAAACAAGGTTAAAACATTGACTTTAAGGAGGAATCAATCTTGATTCCTATTATTGCTTTCGATAGTATGCAAATTATGAATCAGTGATCGACAATGTTTTTCAATCTCCTATTTTGAATACACAAACTCAACAACCTCAACTTTGGATATCCTATGCGTGGTACCATATTTTTCATCAATTTATTATCTCTTTTGGTTTAGGGGTAAATATAGTAAATGATATTGTGTATCACATATTAAGTGGGAGTAAATTTATCTTTATGGTTTTGGGTCGATATCTATGCAACCTAAGTTTGGATCATAAGAAAGTAGCCAAATGAATTTTGAGATATCTATATATGACAAAAGACTATATGCTCAACTATAGGAAATCAGATGTCTTGGAGATCATTTTTATTAAAAATCAGATTTTATTAGATGCCAAAATGGTTACCGATCCATATCGGGATACTTTTACATTTTAGCATGATGAGCCACTTCATGGAATAGAATTCGGTAGCATCTTCCATAATGGCATCATAATTTATAGCATGGAATATGGTTGCGAAAATTTGTCACGAGGCTACACATTATTGTTATTGAAAGACCATTAAAGTTGTGATAATAAATCAACAATGTTATATTCCAATAACAGAAGTTCTATTAAGTCAAAGCATATTGACATCAAGTTTCCTTATGTTAACACAATAGTGCAAAATGGAAATATATATAGCACATATGAACAAACTCCATGAAAGCAGATCCGCTCATAAAATGATTACCTCCCTAGGTCTTTTATGAGCATACTACACACGTTAGTGTGATATTTGGTTTTAGTGGGAGTTTTATGGTGCGTTATGTCTTGTTTAAGAATATGTTTTTCTGTACATAATTAAGAATTCGGTTAACTCCATTATTAGTTGCACTTATTTGAAGTTTGATCTCACTTCAAGTTAAAAAGGAACTCGTTGGAAATTTATTTATATTTTAAAACCACACTTCATGTTTAATCTATGTCGTTAGTTATATATGTATATGTGACCATTGATAGGTTTAGTTATGTAAATTGTAACGAAGACCGCTTTGATCCTATACTATTATGATTAGTGGACGAGATTGTTTAAGGGTACCAATATTATGATAACATTCATTAAAGCGCTTATACGGTTATATGTACATTTATATATTTGTGGTCCAGTGGGAGATTGTTAGATAATTATGGGACCACTTCATATATATGTAATGTTTTCATGAAATCAATTTATTATGGTAATAATATAAATTGTTGATGGATCGATTTATAGAATATATACTTACCATGTGGGTTGAGTTCCCGGTTTGACTCAAGATCCTCAAGATCCCTTCCATATCTCACATTAGGGTTTATATCCATCTATAAATACATGTGATGAGGAGCAAATCAAGACACACGAAAATACACTAAGAAATTCGTATGTTTCATTGCTGGGGGATTTTAGAGAGAACTCTTGAGATCAACTGGAAAGCTCTTCCTAGTCTTTAGATCCGAAAATCTCAATAGAACAAGGTATGTAATCATTCTTTCATGTTTAAGTTTTCTTTTAATCAGATTCGAGATTAAAGATCCAAAATTATGCTTCCGCGTTTATCTTTTGGTTATGAAAATAACCAACAATATAAAGAAAGGAGTGTTGAGGATGACATTACACATCACATAAAGGCGTGGTTGTTAAAATGGAGGCATCGATATGAGTTTTGTGTGAAAAAGGTGCTGCTGAAACTATGGTGAAAAGAACAACTTTGTTGTATGGATCTGAACGTTGGACGATTAAGAAGGAACATAAGAGAAAGTTGGAGGTCGTAGAAATGAGAATGTTGCGATGGACATATGGTAGAGCATTGTTGGACATGATACCGAATACAACAATTAGGAATTCGCTATGTGTGGCATTGATCATCGAAAAATTGAGAGAATGACGGTTATGGTGGTTTCATGTCTATAGGAGACTACTGAGTGTTGTTGTTAGGAGAGTGAAGATGATTATAGTAGGTGGTGTTAGGAGGAGACGTCGACCGAGAAGAAAATGAGAATATATCATGAGGTTAGACTTGAAGGAAGGCATAACCTCATATAAGAAAGCGTGAACATTTAATATCCAGATAAAAGAGTACTATTGATGTACTTTAGGGTCTAGCCTCATGTTCATTGTTAGTGCTTGTTTGCTAGGTTGTAACCTGGCCCTTGTTTTCCTATTTACATACATCATATACAACTAACATCTACTTTCGACTTATTTTTTATATCTATTTCTACCGCTTACATATTTATTTATGTTTTATTTGCTGATATTTTCTTGTCATGATATACAAATTTTCTTTTAATTTTACTGGCCTCTTTGTTGACTTATACCAACTTAAAAATTCACCACACGCTAACTTTATATCAACTTAAAAATTCACCAGACGCTAACTTTATATGTTGATATCCATGTAGGGACAACTTCAATGTAGGTATCTTTTGTTTTATGTTTTGTTTATTTTTTATTTTTTATTTTGAGGTCTTTCATGTAATAAGTTTTTATCTTCTGTGGGGGCAGCTGACCACTATCTTATATCCTCCTTATTTCATTTATATATGACTAAAGTATTGTTGTAATGTTGTTATTGTGGTGTTTGTGTAGAATGGATGAGACTTTTATGAATGAAGAAGAATTCTATGGATTCAACTAAGAAGTTGATATATTTTTTAAATGCAAGAAATTAAAAGTTAAAATTCTATGAATGCAGCATAATACAAAATAATGAAATATAACAAGTTTGAATACTACAATAATTAACATATTAAAAAGGCAATTTGTAAAATTTCAGTATTATATATTAATAAATTAATCTAATATATGAAATTGATGAAAATATGTAATTCAAACTAACAAAATATATATATATATATATATATATATATATATATATATATATATATATATATATATATATATAATATGATATGATTTTAGTACTATAACTATATCTTCTCTTTCCAAAAAAACTATAACTACATCTACTATTTATAATATGATTTTACTACTATTATGTTTGAGATTATATACATATTTCTTATTTATTATCTTTCTAAAAAATAATCAAATTATAGACTTTAAATTTTAAATTAGAAAAATAAAGTCTAGTTGAAAATTGTCTCTAAATGAAAAGGCTAAATTATAAAAGGGTTGTGGGGTTGGTTCGCCGGAGTTGAAGGACCGAAAAAAAAGGGATAGTGAAGACGTTGATGTCATTAAATATGGAAAGGAAAAAGAAGTTGAGGAGGATAAGAGATGAGATGGTGACTGGTGGGACCGAACTTAAATTTCTCGAATGTGGTTTCAGGTTTAGGATGAGGAGATACAAATATATGGGGTCTATTAATTTTTTAAAATATATAAAAAATAAATACATAAATAAGAAAATTAATTAAAAAATAAATTAAAAAAGGACACAATAGTCTTTTGAGGTAAGATATGGACCAAACGCACAACAAAAACAAAAAGTAGGGATCATCCAAGTTAAAAAAATAAGTTAGAGACCAAATGCACATGTTACTCAAACTACAGGGACCATTCGTGTAATTTACTCTTATCTCTTCGGTTTGTTCACATTTGAGTAACTATTTTTTTTTGTATACATCTAAATAACTTAATTTTTGAAAGTGTTCACATATGACCATTATGACCGACTATGACCAGATATGTACATAAAAAAAATAGTTACCTAGACGTGGGCAAAACGAAAAGTTAATTACCTTATTAATTGTATTTACATGCAAACTAACTTACATGAATTTGTAGTTGTTATTGGGACGAAAGTACAGTAAGTAGATCTAGATATTATAACATCTAAAAATATTATTAGTGTTTTCAATTAATTTTTATGTGAAATGATTTACCATTTTTTTTTTTAAATTTGTAGTGTAAATAACTAAATAGTCTTGATAATTAATTTAGTACAAAATCGGAGTATAACGGTGCAAACCGTGGATTAACCAATTTTCTTCTGCTTTAGGGTTTAAGACCTTGGGGAGAGTTTGACGGAAAATCTCCATTTGCTAACTGCACATCACCTGCTTGCATCGACAACTACACGTAATGCCTTTCATCCCCATGTGTATTAATGATCTGCGTGTGTAGTTATACGCCACTTATTCTTCTTCAGCCCCCAAATCCCCCGCCATTTTCTTCCAATTTCACTGCAATTTCTAAGTTTTTTATTTGAGGAGTTTTGTTATTTGGTTTGTTAGGTTTTGTTGCAACGACGATGATGCCTCGATGGAGCAGGACACTGGCTAATATTTATAAAGTAGGGAAACAGAGTAAATCAGATATGCCTAGAGATCTGTATGCTCTTCCGTGCCGGCGAATTTCTAGGGTTGCCGCCGTTGAGGTGCCAGAAGCTTCAGATGCTGCTGAGAAATACACTGGTGCTAAATCAGAGGTACTTCAATTCTCGATCGTTTCAGCTTTGTGGTTTTATTTATTTATTTATTTATTTTTTTCTGCCTGATAATTTGCCTTGTGAAACTGAGCTAAATTAGTCAAGCTTAAAAAACTACCATTTCATTTTGAAAATCTGGATGTTCATATTACGAAGTACTCTTAAATTCTCAACATTATGGTTAGGTGTTATCATGCGTAGTAACATTCAGGACTTGAAGATCATTTTAGCTGAATCAGACTCTTGTTTTGGGTCCAAACCAAAGTGACACCAGTAGTAACTTTTACTGATTACCTGTTGAGGAGTTATGTTTTTACAAGTAAATCATTAAGCATGTGATTTATGTATCATCTCTGCAATTGCATGCTGTCAACTTGATTGCTTGGTGATGATTAATTCCATTCCACAGGTAAATCTGAATAAGCTGTTTCGTGCTAAGCCTTGTTCTTTAGCCTTGCCACCTGGATCTGCTCTGAGGGTCGAGGAGCCTAACTATGAGGGTCTCCGCCAATTTCTCCTCAAATTGATGCTGTTTTATAGCAAACAGAGCAAGTCTATTCGAGCTGCAAATGTCATTTATCGCCGTGTTATATCTCAAGTGGATAAACCTGCCATTTATGATGGTTAGTCTTTTATTCTTCTTATTAATTAATAAAGAATATGATACTCTTCATACGAGCTCATTATGCTGAGTGGCCTATAGTATAGTCAAAAGTCAAAACCAGTCCTTATCAACCCTTTGCTATAGCTACCTCCACATGTATGTCTGCATTTGGCCTTGAAATTGAACTTGTAGTCGTCAAAATTATTAATGGTAGGATTGATTCATAGCTTCAGTTAGGCTGATGCCTGAATCTATTGTTTGTATTGAGTATTGACATTGGACTTTGTTTCTGTTGACCCAGAAATATGTTGCATACAAAAATAAGCTTCAATTTCCATGGTATGAGAAATAAGCTATGATTTCCCCACAATCTCAAGGTTTTGACTTATACACCAAACTTCTAGATGGATAAGGGTTATCTGGATGGGAAATTAGTTTGACTTCTAATTGCATATTTATTGTACATTTAATTCAATTTTAAGCATCAAATGACAACTATGAGTTCCAACTTCCAAACACACACATCCAAATATGCATCTATATATGCTCAAATTAAGACGAAATCTAACCTGTAGTTACATAAAGTTAACGATAAAAGCAAAATTAGGGGTTGAAAAATGATCACTAAATAAATAAGATGCCCATAAGTTAGTTAAAAAAGCTGTTGATGGTTGTATGGATTCCTTGTTTGACCTTTTTAGTGATGTGTGAATGATTCAATGTAATGGTGAAGAACAGTTATATAATTCACTATTAGTCAAATGTCTACAATGCAGAACAAATAGAGGAACCTTATGGATGCAATATGGTTTTTGCTTTACACTTGGCTTTGTTTTCTTAAGATACATGATAAATATTGTATATTTTAATTGATAATTTATTTTTTTGTTACCTTGAGATGCAGTTTTTAGCTTGGAGAAAACGTTTAGAACAAATTTCTCCATGCTTGTAGTACACATGTGGCTCTGTTTGCGTCGATTGAAAGCAGAAGGAAAAGAAGGTGTTGAATTGGGGCAATATGTGTATGAAATCTACAATCATGATTTAGAGATGAGAGTCTCAAAAGCAGGGGTTAGTAATTAGTTTATGTCTTTTCGGCTATTAATTCTCTGATTTAGAGGAGCTGAGAAAAGACTTTTTGGAGTAATTATTTTTACAACTTTTTCTTGTGTGATTGGAATTTAGGTTAATTTGCTGTTGTCTAAATGGATGAGGGAGTTGGAAAAAGTATTCTATGGAAATATTGTTGCTTTTGATACTGCCATGCTTCCAGAAGCTAAACAGGATGACTTGCAGACTGCAATATGGAAGTAAGATTTTTTTTTTCTTTTTCTTTTTCATGTCATCCAAACAAATATAATTGTTCTGGAAATTGATTACATGTTATGTTATGTTGTACAGAAATGTCTTTCTTGAAGATGGTTCATCGAAGCTAGATGCTGCTTCATTACCAGCTGTCATGGTATTAATTATTCTTTTATTTATTTATTTATTTTTCATCCATTAACCAGATTGATTGTTGTTCTTTCTCATCTAAAAAAAGTACATACAAATACACTGTAATGCTGTTTGAAAATTTGCAGGCTTTCACAAGATATGTTAGGCGAGAATGTACTTGCTTGTCATTAACAGGTATGCAGATTCATTGTTTGGTCAAATGTCTAAAATGCCCTTTAATGACTAACAATATAATATAAAAGTTAGTAATATTAGATTGTTGATGTGCAGATAAAGAAGCTATGTTCTCTGGCAACTTCTTGTTCACCTCTCTTGAAAACCCAAAACCTTAACTTTATTTGTTTTTCAGAGCTGTCAAGGTTTTTTTTTTTTTTTCCTTATATGGATACATAAACAGTCTCTTTGAATAAATATTTGTTTTTGTTTTTTCCTGACACACAAAAAAAAGCTCCATTATTGGCGTGAGGAATCCACACAGTGAAAATCATAAATTCAACAGCCATTTTTCAACTCCACTGAGGGTGGAGGAGGGTTCAGGAGAAATGGTTGAGACTTTACTTATGAACTTGCTAATTTTCTGTGTTATTTTATAGGGAATCTCCATTAAACTCCCAAAATTTTGGTTCAATTTACATTTTAGTCCCAAATTATTATTTTTTTTTCACAAAAAAGTCATGAAAATTGGCAAAAAATTGCATTCTGACCATTTTCTACCCGTTAGAACCGCTAACAAATTAATTTGGGATTATTTCATAAATTGACCCAAAATATTGGGACTTTTCTGCAAAAAAAATCTTATTATTTTTATTATTATTTCATTAAAAATGTAAATAAGTATATTAAGACTTGTTTGTAAAAAAAAAAAAAATTTTGCTTTTATTCTTACTTTAGATCATTCTATTAGCTTTTATTTAATGACTTCGTGTTAGAATACGATGCTAAACAATGAGACAAGTATCGCATTGTTTGTTGATTGCATGTAATCATGATTTCATCGTTTTATCTCTTTCTTTTACGTCTATATATGAGAGAGGCCAAAGTATGTCATCCATAGACCATAGTTAGGTACGTCGTGGTTTAAAACAAATTTTAAACTAGGATTCACTTTTTACTTTTCCTACAGGCTACAGAACAAATAAACACATACAAGACAAAATAGAGTGTTATACATTTTTGTTGAAAATTCACTAATAAACATGAAATTAAACCCAAAAATTTATTCAAAACTTCTCTTTTCTTGGAGTCAAATGCTATGTGATAATTTTTAGAATAAAAGATGTATATAATAACATGTTCAACAGTGAAGATATCCTTTATGTATCATATTAAAAACTAAGACTCTTATTTTATATTTTTCCAACATATTATGATTTAGAAACAACTTGATTTGGAATGGAGTAGTGTCATTTGGATATTGTGAATTGTAGGCTGGTTGTCTTGTGTAACATTGTAAAATTTAGCAGGATTTATTCAAAAATTTCATTTCCCTTGAGTATTTTTTGCACACGAAAATTGTGTTAAAAATGGGTTTTAATAATAATAATAATAATAATAATAATAATAATAATAATAATAATAATAATAATTATAACTAGAAAGGTTACCCCGCTACGCGGGGGCCAAAAGCTTTCAATGTTGTTTCCGAATCGATAAATATGACAGACGTAGAAAGTGCAAGGATGACAAACCCGGACTTTGCTCCGGACCGTTTTGTTCATGTTTTTATGAAAAAATATAAAAGTTTTGACTGCAATGACCCGAAGTGTGAAAATGGCTAAAGAATTAAAGCGGTAGGAATTAATAAGTTTTTAGAAAATGGATCAAAGTTGTCGAACCGTTAAAGTTTTGTGTCCAAACTTTAAATATTAAAAGGTTTCTAAATAGAAAAGGGATTAAAGTTGTCAAACCGTTAAAGTTTTGTGGCCAAACTTTAAATATTAAAAGGTTCCTAAAAAATATAAAAATATCGATTATAAGGACCAAAAGTGTCAAAATGGCTAAAAAATGAGGACCAAAGTTGTTAAACCGTTAAAGTTTTGTGGCCAAACTTTAAATATTAAAAGGTTCCTAGAAAATATAAAAATATCGGTTATAAGGACCAAAAGTGTCAAAATGGCTAAAAAATGAGGACCAAAGTTGTCAAACCGTTAAAGTTTTGTGGCCAAACTTTAAATATTAAAAGGTTCCTAGAAAATTTAAAAATATCGATTATAAGGACCAAAAGTATCAAAATGGCTAAAAAATGAGGACCAAAGTTGCCAAAGTACAGGGACCAATTCTGCCAAAAAAACAACATAAAGTCCAAGGACTAAAATAGACAAAAATTATGGACTTTCACTATTCATAAGAAACAATTTCCATAATATATATAATATATATAATAATAATAATGATTTTTATTTATTTATTTATTTATTTATTTTTTTTGCAGAAAAGTCCGAGGTCAATTTAAAAAATAGTCTCAAATTAATTTGTTCAAGTTCTTACCACTAAAAAAAGGTTAAAATGCAACATTTTGTTGGTTTTAAGAACTTTTTTGTAAAAAAATTAATTTGGTACTAAAACATATATTAAACAAAAATTATAGGATTTTATTGAAGATTTTCCTATTTTATATATACAATGTGGCTGACTCTTGTTTTTGTTTGTTATAGTTTATATTGTAGTTAGGAGTGACAAATTTTGGATAGTCATGTCGTGTTTTTAGATGATACGGCATGGTACGATATTTTTTATACAACACAAAAGCGACAATACACGATATCGTGTTTTATTTTACTAACTTGAAAATGATCCCGTGTTTTAGTTTATTTAATTTAAAGTTAATCTTAAAAAACACGATAAAACATGTTCATATCGTGTCAATTTCGTATCGAATCTTGAACACAAACACGATACCACACGGCGTCAGTTTCATGATTGTCACCCCTAATTGTAATCTTGTTAAATATTAAGCAATTATAAATTTCGAAGAATCTCTAAAGCTCAACAAAACTACAATAATAGAGATTCTAAAATCAATTCAAGTGGCATGAAATGCAACATGAGAATGGTGATATAACATACATTATTTATGATTAGATGAATATTTGCGTATTGTGCATAATATAATCAGGGCCGTTCCAAACATATTTGGGACAAAAACAAAATTAAGGCCCTTCAATTACTAGAAATTTGCATGACCGCTAAATTCGATAAATAATTGATCGTTAAGATATGAACCAAGTAACTAATTTTTTTTAACCGAATGGTTTACAAATTTGTTATTGTTACGTGAAAAAAGGTTATATATAAACTAATTACACAAATTTAAATTAAAATTTTAAAAGCAAATCTTAATGATAAACTTGAATCCAAACATTTTAATGAATTAAAATCTCTATCCAACTAAACTAGATAAAATGTGTAGTGTAATGTATTTGTTAAAATATATTTCTAAAAAGATATAATAATAAAAGTAATCTTATGTATTATTTAAAAACATCTTTATGTTTACAAATAAAAATGAGGTAGAGAAATAATACAGAAGAGTGATTTCCTTATTTAACTGTAAACACAAGGATTATGATGATGGAGTCATTAAATAAGAAAGAACTGTAACATCCTTTAATTCAGATTCGATGTATTAGTATTAAAGAGAATGAAATGTTTCATTAAATGTAATTCTAATAATTCAAATTTCTTTACTTTGACCATTATGATAAAATAATGTATTATAACAATTTAGTTGACATTAAAATTAATTCAAAGGGGTTAACTCCCGTAAAAGTAAACTAAAAAGAAAAAGAATTATACAATCTGTAATAAATAGTAGGATGTTATTAAATATTTTATGAATGACCATTGGATTCTCTATTTCTTCTATAACTCTCCATCATTATTTAGTATTATTAACCACTATTTCAATGTGTTTTATGACTGTAATAATGAACCGTCATAATGTGTTCATATTCTAACTCACTTTTCATCTTATTTTGGTAGTATAAATAATGAACTATATGTATTAGAAAGTTTAATGATTTCATCACTAGTATTGGAATAAAAGCTCTCTACACTCCTATATCTTTCTTTACTCTATAATTTATCTTGTTATTTGATCATATTTTATAACACGTTATCAACACGAATTTACCATAGATCTCTAACTCCTTATCACTCTTGTCATTTTCAATAATTTATCTTGTTATTTGATCATATTTTATAACACGTTATCAACACGAATTTACCATAGATCTCTAACTCCTTATCACTCTTGTCATTTTCAGAGAAATATGGATATTCACAAAAGAAACGAGGAAGATATATATATTTTGCAAACAGTGCAACAACACATAATATTTTTAATAATGAAAAGTATTTTGCTTACTTGTCAATTGGAGAAGCAAATGTTAATACAATAACGGATAGTGCAAAAATGATTAAAAGCTCGGAAGAGCGAATATAGTATTACCACAAGGGACAATAATTACAGTTGGCGATGCATTATTTTCATCCAAATCACCAAGAAATTTATCAAGTAAGGATATTCAGTCTAACGGATATCAAGTTGAAACAATTAATGACGATAATAAAGAGTATCTCAATATTACAAAAATAATATCGAGTAAGAAAAGTCATTCGGAAAAATTACCCGTATTGTCCTCCAGATTGTATTACACAAATATTAGAATGATTGAATCTCATGCTATTGAAAATAAAAGGTATGATAACACCTTCAAAGTTTGGCATGACTAGTTGGGCCATCCTTCAATAATGATGCGTAGAATAATTGAAACTTCAAGTGGTCATTCATTGAAAAAACATAAGATTTTTCAAGCTAATGAGTTGTCTTGTGCTACATGCTCTCAAGGAAAATTAATTTCTCGTCCATCATTGAAAGTCCTAGTTTCTTAAAAAGAATTCAAGAGGATATATGTGGACCAATTCATCCGCCGTGTGAACCATTTAGATATTTTATGGTTTTAATTGACGCGTCAACTAGATGGTCACACATGTGCTTGTTGTCTAGTCGTAATCTCGCTTTTGCAAGATTACTTGCACAAATAATCCGCCCAAGCGCACATTTTCCCGATTACCCAATTAAGAAAATTCGACTTGACAATGCTGGAGAATTTACATCGCAAGCTTTTAATGATTATTGCATGTCGATTGAGATAAGTAATGAACATCATGTTGCACATTTTCATACGCAAAATGGTCTTGCTGAGTCGTTAAGCAAACACCTTCAATTAATTGCAAGACCATTACTAATGTATTCTAAACTTCCTACATCGACATGAGGACATGCAATTTTACACGCAACATCACTTTTACACATCAGACCAACTAGTTATCATAAGTTTTCCCCTATTTAACTGGTTTGCGGTCATGAGCCAAATATTTCCCATCTATGGACAATTGGATGTGCAATTTATGTATCCATTTCAAAAAATAGTAATTTTAACACTATATTTTCAATTTGTTTTAACGTTGGCCATTTGACCGGACATCCCAGATGTCAACTAACATGACATGATAATGTGGTGCTCACATATGATAATGATGATTTGACATTTTTGATGACATTAATTTTTGAGTGTCAAAATTAAATAATAAAATAAAATGTAGGGATTTAAATTGAAAAATAAAGACAGTTTCAAAATCAACTTTTCTAAAAATTTATTATTCTTCTTGCAATTTTCCCATATTAAACATAATAATCAGAACTTGTTAAAGGGTTGGAAGCCTTTTGTGGGCAAGCTTTTGAAGAAAGATAACATAACAAAATTGACGTCTACACATTCACTGCATAATCTCGTTGCTATTAGTTCGTATTTCAATATCCATATCCTGGATTTTCCTCGACAAATTCCTTGGCCATGAGCGTTTGATCTAAAATGAAGCATATAAATACTTTATCATTTTTATTCCATCTATATTTCTGGTGCAATTGTCAAGCCTTTAGTCAAATTGCCTCACGACATTTAATTTTTCAACATGGTTATATTTGATGTAGATGGTGTTATATTTTAAAATTTCATGGTTGTGTAAGAATGTTTGAGTGATTTTCTCCATGAACACACTTGTAAATATGAAAAACTTCTAGTTAGTTTCATTTCATGGAAATATTTGAGGGATAGCACGAAGTACCCCAAACTCCCACTATCTTCCGCCCTTATATGTATCTCAAGACTCACTCCCACTATCTTCCGCCCTTATATGTATCTCAAGACTCAGATAGCCTAAGAAATTGAAATGGTTGAAACTATGAAAGTTGCAATTGCTAGAGAACCGAATATCGTTTCTTTGATTTAAATAATACATATCTATAAGGTGTATTAATTTTAGATCATTTACCAAAAAATAAAATGATTGATGTGTGTAACATGATTTTTGTAAAAAATTTAAAACTTATGCAAAATAACAATGAGATAGTTAGAATAAAAGTAACTCAAAAAAATCAATGGCTTACAATCTTTAAATTATCTTATTAAAAAACTATGTTATTATTTTTATAATACTTTTTGTTAATAATGGAAAAGTTTGGAAAATGATGCAACCCACTTGATATAGTATTGATTGAAATCCACTTTTACTTACACACATAGTACATGTTTATTTTATTCAAACAAAGGAAAAAAATGAAAGTTTTTATAGAGTAAACTACTATGTTTCTGCCCCATCGATCACATAATCGATCATCATTTTAGTTGTGAACGGTATGCATAGATGGTAGGCCCCTAACATGGGCGGCTCAACCATTTTGGGCTCAAAGCGAGCCAAAAATTTGAGGCCTTTTGGCCTTTGCTATACTCGGAAGATGAATATGTCGCAAAAATCAAAATCAATTGAAGAATGCAATGTTATTTTAGTTTCATGAATGCAACTATCATTGATTTATTCTTCCGCTTCATTTATTTTGTGGTTACCGGATTAGATTTTTTAATGGACTAAACTTTTGGACTTTGGAGAATATGAGGCCCCTTAGAATTGGGGGCCCTAAGCCCTTGCTTAAAAAAGCTCAACATAGAGCCGGCCCTGGCCCCTAACTCATTACTCTGGCAATTCATCAACACTAACTCCTTCACTAGGATCGGCAGGATCGGCAGTTACATTGAGTGCACCGGGCATAGTCATTGGCAAAGGTATTTCTCCACCTTTGACCTATATATAACATTTAAACAGATCATTAGTTATGTCCTTTCGTGTATTTACAGGAGGGAAAACTTTATAAAAATCTTTATGTTTTCACTCAAAATCAATTTAGTCATTATATGTTTGTTTTATTCAATTAAGTAATAAAAACCGGAAATTGTATTCATTTTAACTCTTTTACCCGGTCAACATATCATATCACTTTCAAAATTTACAATTTTTGTCCGAATTTAAATTTTATTACAAATTTGGTTAAAAAATACACTTTTGGCTCAGATTTCAAAACATTGTTACAAATTCATCGTTCAATTTGGTATTTTTACGTATTTTTTCAAAATTTTGTTTAAAATATGTTTTTTTTGTTATATAAAATCATATCTATATATAAAAAACATATTTTCACACAATTTGTTTCTATATAAAAACATTTTTTTATAACATTTTTGTATGTGAAATACCTATATAAAAATCTTTTTTTTTTAAACATTTTTTATGCAAATTACCTATTTCTAAAAACATTTTTTTTAATTACCTATTTATAAAAAGGTAGTTATGTGAAATAGGTGTTTTAATATATATATTTTTTTATAAAATCATGTTTGTCTATATTTGTATAAAATACGTGTTTGTGTACATTTTTTTTAATAAAATATGCATATCAAATAACTTTTTTTGTCGTATAAAATCAAATTTATATAAAAAAATTTTTTCACATAAAAAACCTTCTTTTTCTATATAAAACCTTTTTCTAAAAAAACCATTTAATATGCAAAATACTTATTTATGAAAATATATATTTTTTTTATTTTGAATACATATTTAAAAAAATGTAATTATGTGAAATAGGTGTCCGTATATATATTTTTATAAAGCGTGTTTGTACACATTTTTACAAAAAAATGTAGTTATGTGAAATGGGTCCCTATGGTTTATCAAATGTCATGAATTTAGTCCCAGTTATAGGTGAAAAAACCAAAATACCCTCACATGCCCAACACGTGATATGCCTTAACGGTTGAAAATGGACGACGTGAGTAAAAATGGTCATCTTTTCAAGTTTTGCAAACCACAAGGACCATTTACATCAAAAAGAATCAGCATGGACTAAGTTTGTGACTTTTGGTAAACCACATAGACCATTTTTTGTAATTTTGTCCTAAATTTACTTTCATTTTCTTAGCGTTTTTCAATATAATTAAGTTTGATAGAAATAGAATTAAAATTAAATTAAATAAAGAACGAAAATGAAAGTAAAATGCTATATTAGACAAATATAATAAAGTACATTGCTATTTCTTGCATTTTTTCCCCGAGGGATGCATCCAATTAGTAGCAATGTACTTTCATGTATGTCTAATATTATAGCTTTATAATTTCATTTTATATTCTTAGCTTTTTTTAGTATAATTAAATTTTACAGAAATAGAACTTAAATTAAATTAAATAGATGATGAAAATGAAAGTACATTGCTATATTAGAAAAACTAGAAAGGGTGAGCTTACCCTGGTAGTCATTAGCGTACACCTGCATCCAAATATTATCTGGTTCTGGTGGTTCTGCTGGTAGAGTTGCTACTGGAATAGGACCAAACATTTCAGGGTTTATGTGATTAAGGAGCTGGTGATCATTATGTTAAAGTTCATCACTAGCACAATAAGAACAAATATTATCTAGAAGAGTTTAGCTTGTTCTAGAATGCTCTAGAAGATTCTAGAACATTATGGAAGACTATGGAAGACTCTGGAATATACCGGAAGAGTCTAGAATACTCTAGAACGACATGGAAGACCCTGGAAGGTTATGGATCATTCTAGAAGACACTGGAGCAACCTAGACCTCTCCAGAACATGATAGAATGTTCTAGAAACATATGGAAACATGTAGAGTATGTTAGATAGTTCTAGAGTTATCTAGTATGTAGTAAGTGTATGCTAGTATCTAGAACCTTCCTAAGAGGCCTATAAATAGGTATGGAGCTCATTTGCTCCAAACCATCTAAGAAAAGCCTCCAAGTAAGAAAAGTGTAGTAGTCTCTCAAAGTGTAAAATCTTCTTAAGTGTCTTAATAAAAGTCTTGTTGTTTCCCACACTAAGAGTCGTGTTCAACAATCTGGTATCAGAGCAAGGTTTCTTGATAGTGAGAACGAGTGATTCTCGTTATATCGTGAGTAGTTTGTGACTCTGCAAGTTTAGTATCGAAACTAGCTTGTTTGGTATTACCGAGGTACTGCCAACACGATGGGTGATCTCCAAGTCATCGGAGGAATCAAGAAACTCAACAACAACAACTACAAAATGTGGTAAACATGTATGATGTAACACCGAAAATTTTAAAATAATTTTTAAAATTTATAAAAACATTTCTCATTAATTTTTCATAAAAACATCAGATTTAAATCTCAATTCACATTACACAAAATCCCAAGATCAATGTAAATATATCAAAGTCCCCTGCGTGTGTACAGATCAAGCCGGCGCCTTCCCACGGTCATCGCTAGTACCTGAAACAACAACACTAACACTGTAAGCACTAAGCTTAGTGAGTTCCCCAAAATACCACATAAACACATATTAGCCACTCGAGGCTATAACTCTATGGGTCCATGCACCCAACTCTGTGAACCCTTAGGTTCTAACTCTAGGAACCTTCCGGTTCCAACTCTGTAATCATGCACAACATAAATCACATAGAAATAATGCAGTACAACACATAACATACTCATAACATACATACACTAACACATAACTCTGATTACCTACTCAAGGTAAAGTATAGTGAGAAGACTCACCTCGCGGATCTCGATGACTCACAAATCCTGAATCCCTCGTGCCCGATCCTCCGAGCTATAATCCCCCTATAACATCATATGTCTCTAATTAACACTTTTTATCTCTAAGGTTGACTATCCCTAAGAAGTCAACACAGGTCAACTCTGGTCAACGGTCAACGGTCAACTTTGACCGGACTCGGCGAGTGCACGAGGGCAACTCGGCGAGTCTAGACGTTTTCACCAACTCTCTAGGATTCCCTTCTTACACGTCGAGTACTCCCCCTGACTCGACAAGTTCCACCTGGAAGAATCGCGGGGCCACCCCGACTCAACTCGCCGAGTCTCAAGAACGACTCGGCGAGTCCCAGCTCGACTCAGACCACTTGACAACCCTCTCTAACTCGCCCAGACTCACTGGGCCAATCCATGACTCGACTGGACCACTCATTGGTCGGTCCAAGGCAATCTTTAAGCTACTCGCCGAGTCTGCTCATCGGACTCGGCGAGTCCATGCCATGCAATCACTTAAACTTGCTTCTAAGGTCAGATCTATTCCAACAATTCATAGATCTGGCCTTCCTAGAATGATTCACCACGTAAAGCTCCAGACTTTGTGCCTAAACAACCTCTATATGACCATATATGAAGAATCATCAACAAATCCCACTACTCAAGGTCATAACCTCCATTGTTCTATATAAAGCTTGAAGAATGAGGCTCTCTGGACCTCTATGGATCCAGATCCGAAGTCTCATCCCTAGCAAGGGACTATTTGGCCGTCCAATCAACTCAACAAGGTCACAAGAAACCCTAAAATCAATTATACTTCACAAAACAGGAGATGAGCCGAAATCATACCTTTAGATTGAAGGGCTAAGCTTCAAATCCACCGAATAGCAGTCCCCTTTGCCTCCTCTTGGCTAGAGCCTCCCTCTTCTTTGCTAAACAACACACAAATGTCAAGAAATGCTTCCTTTCTCCCTCAAATCGCTAAAGCACTCTAGGGTTTCTCTCTATGGACTGTTGGGTGCAAATGACGGCCATAAGGCCCTTTAAATAGGTCCCAAACCCGAGAAATTAGGGTTTCATTAAACAGCGTGGACTCGCCGAGTCCATATCCTGGACTCGCCGAGTCCAGACGAATCCCGCGTCCAGAATCGCGACCCTACCCGGCGAGTCTGAGCTCCAACTCGCCGAGTCCCCTCTCAAAACACCAAAAAAAAAACAAAACAATAAAATACCTGGAAATCCGGGCTGTTACATATGAAGTCCTACTTACAAGGACAAGATCTATGGGAGGTCGTTGGTGGAAGCGAAACTACGCCACTAGAGGAAGACGTTAATGGTGCTTTGCGCAAATGGAAAATCAAAGCAGGCAAAGCAATGTTTGCCTTGAAGACCACAATCGAAGAAGAGATGTTGGAGCATATTCGGGATGAGAACACCCCGAAAGAAGCTTGGGACACGTTTGTGATGCTTTTCTCAAAGAAGAATGATACGAGACTACAACTTTTGGAGAACGAGCTATTATCAATCTCACAATGTGACATGACGATTGCTCAATATTTCCACAAGGTCAAGTCGATATGTCGGGAGATTACTGAACTAGATCCGCAATCCATCATTGCAGAAGCTCGAATGAAGAGGATCATTATCCATGGACTGAGGCCGGAATATAGAAGCTTTGTTACTGCAGTACAAGGATGACCCGTTCAACCATCACTTGTAGAGTTTGAGAATCTGTTAGCCAGCCAAGAAGCTATGGCTAAGCAAATGGGAGGCATCACGCTGAAGAGTGAAGAAGAAGCACTCTACACAAGTAAAAGTCGAAGGAATTTCAAGCCACCTTCTAAAGAAGGATACAAAAATGTTAACAAAGGGAAGAGTCAGCTAGGAACCTCACAACCATGGAGATCTCAAAAGACCGACAATAAGAGTTCTCGGGGGAGGAGGTTCGAAGGCAACTGCAATAATTGTGGAAAGTGGGGCCACATGTCCAAGGATTGTATCAAATCTCAAAATAAACAGAATGAATCTGAGATCACTAGAAGCTTAGTTACCTCGGAACATTATTCTGAAAAACGCGGAAAATATCATTCACAAGTTCGTTTTTCACATTCCAATGAAGTCTTCTGTACTCGTCAGTCTAAGTGACCGAGCAGCCTGCAAACGGCGAGAAACTTCTCCTCCTCGAATGGCTCGCGGATTTCAAATGCGATAACAGTATAACGATCTACCGCAGCTGCCATGGAAGAAGAAAAGAGTATGAGGATATAGTGATCTAGAGAGAGAATGAGTTGTTAACCGCCGATACACTCTCCGATTTGCGTGAGTACCTTGTATGAATATAAGTTTGTAGTAGACTAGTAGTAAGAATATTGTAAAATTTCGGACAAATTACACTCCCTGTAGTTTGCTCCCTTATGCACGTTTGGTCCCTCATATTATTTTTTTCACTAGGAAAGTTCCTTGCCATACATGAAAGGGATATGAAACTTTTTGGTTTTAAATAAATGGTCCTTTTAATTAAATATATTTAATTTATATTTTATAATTACTTAATAATAATAATAGGATAAAAGAAATCAGTAAGAACAAACAGTTTAATTGACCAAATTTGAAATAAAATCAAACTATGTGGACCATGTGTGTAATTTGTCCAAAACTTTATCATGAATTAATTAATCGTTATGTTATGTACATGCATGCTCTATGCACCCTCACTCGGACATGCATTATATACTTATATAATTTCACAAATAATTTTAAAAACTAAAAAGGTGTTTTTTTTTTCTTTGTTCATTTTAAATGAATTAAGAATCTCTTTTACTCGAATATAAATTTGCATATTGTATACTTAATTTTTTATGTACAAAAAACAATAATTTCCATATCAATATGTTAAAAACAGATGCAATGTTATCGCTTGAATTAGTTGAGTCCAAATCTGTTTTTAACTAACAACTAGTTCAATTTTTTTTTATTAAAATTATAGTATTGATTAACAAATTTAAGTTTTTATATAGCGAATCTAAAAAAACGCACTACGTACGAAGGGAATCATGGACTACAAGTCCATATCAAAATCAACTAGTGACCACTCCACAAGTCCACAAATTATCAAAAGGTCTTATGCCAAATATTTTCTTTTTCTTATTTTTTATTGAAAGCTAAACCCCCAAAAAATAGACGCACAACTTAATAATCTCACGCACATGCATGCATAATTGCATATAACTCTCAGTTAAGCATATTAATTAACTGTTTTAAAGTACTAGTTCATCATTTAGCATTTAATTGGATGCATACCTTTTTTCAGAATGACCAATGACCGAAATTTTTGTTGCATTAATTCTTCCTGCGAAACAAACAAACATAAGTAATTAAGAAAAAAAATATTTACGGAATTAATGGAAACAAAGAGAAAAGAAAACTTGAGACTCTAGTCATCAGTCATCTACATGACTACATCAGACACGGAGAAGGAAAGATAGAAAAAAAAATTAAAATTTGATTGATCATATGTATTATTCAATTAATTACTTTTAATAACCGATGGATATACTCAATATAGTGACATGCATAGAATCATTATTATATTGTCACGTACGGCAATTAAATTGGTTTAGGAACATCAAATATATGGTTAATTAGTAACAAAAAATGTATTTTTAGAGGTTGGTGCTAAATAAACTCTTGATAAGGAGTTTAAATTCGATTGTTTATTTGTAATGGATTAAATTTTAATAAAAAGTCTAATCAGTCAATATTAAATTTATCTAACTATTGTACTTCAATAGCTTTATGTAATTATAATGTTATTTGATGTAAAGTATTAATAATGCGTTATTTAAAGATATATTTTTGGTAAAAGAAGAAAAACCGATACTTATTTTTTTTGAACAACAAACAATAACGTTTAGAGATCCATTAACGAAATGCACATTAAGGTTGTATGTATTAATTTGTTTTGTAAACTTAAAAATAAATTTTCTTAATTATTTTTAAAGCTGATTTTGTTAATTATGTATGATTATTTTTCTTACTAATAATATTATTAACATATTATTTTAATTAACATCGTTACCGATATAGTCGATCATATTATAAAGAGTGTTACACTTCTATTAGTATCGTTTCTCATATTATTCAATGATATATTAGATGTTTTGTTATTTTTTTTATTAATATTGTAATTAGTTTATTAAAATAAAATACATATCAATAATACTTAATACTAATATTGTTTTAAAGGTATTTTCAAGATTATTTAAATCAAGTAGTTTGTTATCAACAAAATAATTCACATTTAATTAAACAATTTTCAAATATTATAAAAATATAACTATAATATATAAATTACAAGAAATAATAAATAAAATTTAAAAAGTTTATATTTTTAAAAGGGTACAGCTTATTAATATAGTTTTCACTGATTCTAATTAATTGGACTCATGAAAAACCAAGTAATATGTATCCCAACATTGACATATATATCCGAGGGGCCGGTTCTAAACTTGCCATTTTTAACTGAAAAAGAATGGATTAATTTCATAAAAAAAATGTATGTATGATTAAAGACATTAAAAAATAACGTTAATTCTGAAAAATATTAACAATAATAATAATAAACAAAAAATATTCAAAAAACAATAATAAAATTCTTGGACAACATAATAACTCATATGTTGATTTGATATCTATGTGAAAAGATAGTACTTTAATTTGGGGGTTTATTTAAGAGTGTAGGTCTATCACCATTAAGCTTGGGTCCTGTTGGAGTCTGATATTACCCTTGAGACTCGTGAGTCATCTACGTGACACTCGGAAGGTAGCAAAGAATTACAAAAACTGGTCACCTTGCTTTGGACTAGTTTCAACATGACCTTGAGATACCACCATAACTTTACTTTCAATTCCGTTCGTATTTTTTCAAAATTTTTACCAATAAAGTTAGTGGTTAGAAATTAATATTACGAAATTGTTTGGTATAAATTAAAACTCGAAACCTCAAATCTAAAAGGCTAGTATTCTTTCAAATTAACTCCATAATCTCTCGTTCTCCCTGTTAATTTATACACACGGACACGGCACAATCAATGGCCTAAGTAATTTATATATTTATTTTTCTTCAAGTTTTAGGGGGGACTCGACGAGTCAGTAGCTGGACTCGTCGAGTAGAGTCGGGATTTCGAGCACGTTTAAGTTGGCGACTCGACGAGTCCATATTCCGGACTCGGCGAGTCCGCCAGTTTGGATGAAACCCTAATTTCAAGGGTTTGCACCCTATTTAAACAACTATTGGGGCCTCTAGTCAGCCCCCATCACCCCTCAGAGCAGCATTCTCGAAACCCTAGAGTCCTCTTTGCATTTTTGTGTGATTTTGGTGTGTTTCTTTGAAGATCTTGAGAGAAAAAGGAAGGTAGATCAAGAGGAGAAGAAGGAGATCCTAGATCCTTGAGGAATTTAAGAAGATAGTAAGGTATATCTTGGCCCTTTTCTGTTTCTATGCTTAAATCCCCTTTTTGAAGCCATTAAAGCTATTCTTGAACCATTTCTTGGCTTAGTAGTAGCATAGAGGACTCATGGAGTTGATTAGCCTTCGGATCTAGCTAGGTTTGAGTTCCAAAAGCTTAGATCTAGCACCTTTATGGAGCCATTTTGCATGAAAGCTCTAGATCTACTCTTATAGTGTGCTTTGAACCCTAAAACCTTCATTTGATGTTATTTACACGTAAAGTTGGAAACTTTACGTGTTAATCAAGTCCCAAGAACCCAGATCTACGAATGGAATGGACTGGTTTCAAGCAGAATCGAGTATATAGTGTTTGCATGTATACGACTCGGCGAGTCGAGTCACGAGTCCCCTGTTTTCCCCTTTTCGAGTTATGCCGAGTGGAACCAGTGAGTGAGAGATGGACTCGGTGAGCTAGAGGGTAAGACTCATTCGTGGAAGAACTCGGCGAGTCAAGGCCCTGACTCGGTGAGTCCAAGGCAATCTTCATGCCTCAAGAACAGACTCGACGAGTTGTTCATACAACTCGGCGAGTCACAGCTAGAGTGTTCATCTGATGAAGGAGAACTTGACGAGTTGTTCATACAACTCGGCGAGTCTGATGCAGATTGTCGGAGTGTTAGTATCAAAGAGGAACTCGCTGAGTTTGTGCCAAAACTCGACGAGTAGTAGCGAGTAGAAGCAAGAAAGTAAGAGTAAGGACTCGACGAGTTGGTGACCCAACTCGACGAGTCAGGTCAACTGAATGTTGACTTTGACCGTTAGGTTGACTTGGACCAGGGGTAAGAAAGTCATTTTACCCTCAGTATTATTATCAGTATTTGATTGGTACTTATGGAAATTGTAGCCGGGGTGAAACCGGAGCCGCAACAGACAAATTCCGGAGCAGTTCTTTCAGCAGCTAGGCTACGAGGTGAGTTTCCTTCCAGTAGGAACGGGTCTACAGCCACAATGTCGGCCCATTTAGTTAGCAGTAGTTTCGGACCTCGGTCCGATGCAGTAGTTAGGGTGCTTGATGTCTTTGTGATTCAAGCATGTTTTGTGTTATGTGTTCCGGACTATGTTCCGATGCAGTATGTAGTGTATGTATTCATGTTAGTTGATATGTTTATGCTATGTTATGTTCAGTCAGTTCCGGACTTCGGTCCGATGCAGGGGACAAGGTCCCAATCAGTTCCGAATTTCGGTCCGATACAGTTAGTTCCAGACTTTGGTCCGATGCAGAGGGCAAGGCCCTGGTTAGTTCCAGACTCCGGTCCGATGCAGTTTCCGGACTTCGGTCTAATGCAGAGGGCAAGACCCTGGTTAGTTTCCGGGCTTCGGTCCGATGTAGTGGGCAAGGCCCAGTAGATGCTTTATATGTTATTGTATGGTATGTGGTAGTTTGGGGGAGCTCACTAAACTTTGTGCTTACAGTTTCAGTTTTGGTTTCAGGTACTTCCGCAAGTAAAGGGAAGAGCTCGGGATGATGGCATCGCACACACCACAACTTCAGTCTTTTTCCTGGGAGTTTGTTTTGATTCATAGTTTGATTTGGCACAAATGTTTATGACATTTTATTATGGGTTGAGATATTTGACACATGGTTTTATGATGTGACGATCAGTATATGGTTTTTATTATCATTAAACAGAAAATTTTTTGGGTCGTATTTTTGGATGTTACATCATGAAACGGTAAAATTCTTTGACAATGGGTGTTCACTTCAGGGGGGAGAGAACCGTAGAAGCAAACACACATAACATGTCACTAGAACTTGGTAATGACACAATGTAACGCCCGCAGATCCGGGCTAGTCAATTTAGAGGCAATAGGGGTCGAAAACGACTTTTTGACAAAAAGATTATTTAGAATAAATAATCTTAACCAATTTGTAGAATATGTCACAAGGTTTCCGTACATATAAAGAACGCTGAAATCCGAGTTATAACGAAGAAGTTATGACCCGTCGAAGTTTCGCGTCGGAACCGGCACGGCGCCGGGAAGCGTAAATAGTAAATTTATGATATATAGAGATTTAGCCTTAGCTCTCTAAACAAAAGTCGTAGAATATGTTAAACTAAGAACATCGATAAAAAGAACGCCCAAATCTGACTTCGTATGAAGAAGTTATGATTTTTCGAAGTTTCGGATTAGCGGTGTACAACCCGAAATTCGAATTTTAGATCGATTGATTTTTAGCCGACACAACCTAAACAAGAATCGAAGATCTCGTTATTAGTAGCGTAACGATAAAAATACAGACGAAAATGGACATCGAATAAAGAAGTTATGAGATTTTAACGGACCAATCCTGTCCTGGCCTGTTAAAAATATAACTTTAAAAATAAAGTCAAAATTAACCAACGGAGTCTAAACGAAAGTTGTAGAGTATGTCTCCACCTACGCGTGGATATAAATAACGTCAAAAAGGGAGTTCGTATGAGCGAGTTACAAATTATAGTAGTATATTTACGTATTAAAATAAAGTATAAATCATGTATACGTACACATATATATATATATATATATATATATATATATATATATATATATATACATATGTATATATCATTAGAAAGGTATCGACGATGCGGTTATTATAAAACTAATGTTGAGTTCTTTCGACATTAGTTTAGTACAAAGATCATTAAATCCATTTAAAATAGTATTATAGAGGGGTGTTTAGTTGTTTATATAACTAAAAGGTCATTAAGTAATTATGGAGGGTAGTTTTTGAAAATTCAATTAGTATAAATAAGAGCCTTGGGCTCTCATATTTCTTGCACCATTCTCTTGATTCAAGAGTCTTTCTCTCCTTATCCCCCGAGCATTTCGGTCCCTCGTGATTCGACTTCTCTTTCTGTAGTTTTAGTATAGTAAGGTGAGCGCTGAAGCGCTGCACGAATCTTTCTTAGAAAGATTCAGCGACGAAGTTCTGCCCCTGCAGAGCCCGACTCCTAGCTAAAATCCCCTTGAAAGTAAGTTATGTTTACCCTATTTTAAATATAGTTTATATTTAAAATTAGTATTGTTATTATAAATTTATAATAAATATTTGGGCTATTATTATGACTTATATAAGTGTCGTTATAATATCTTTTAACTACTCGCGGTACGGGGAATCTGGTTTAAAGGGCCGCATAGGGTTGTTGGATTTCAGAAGTGCTATACGCCAAAATGGTCCTGCCCTCCGGTGTTTTATGTCTGGCCCCTGTCTGTACATAGTAGTTGGAAAGTATTGTTTAAACGCTTATATAATAATAATAATAATAATAATAATAATAATAATAATAATAATAAGACTAATAATTAGTCACGGTAATATTAGACTAAAATCTAGTGGTGATAATACTAGGTTTCGTCAAAGGAAATTATTTTAAAGTAAACGAAGCGCTGTCCGAGTACCGAGTCACCACCTTCTCAGGTGAGTGCATAGTTACTTTCAGCTTACACATAGATATGAAGTATTTTATATAAATTACGTGCTGTGTGTGTATATTATCTGTATACTTGCTATCTATGTTGGATGAACGTTTTATACATGTTTTCAATGATTTAAACTGTATATGTATTTTATATCTACAAAATGTGTTGGGTAAAACATGGGTAGATGTATTAGTTGCTGTGTGATAAAATGAAATAATGAGATGCCTCGTTATAGATGTTCTTGATGATCTAGTCATCTAGCGGAGTATAGATGACGACCACAGACTATTCTAGACAGTCCAGTGGAACACTAACAGGCTCGCAACCTGTAGGTGTTTATTCGAACTTTGTGTTTAACCGAACTG